>NC_133864.1:6275005-6662505 GCF_044706935.1 Curcuma longa | reverse complement strand
TATAATATTAATATTTATTTTATAAATACAAATTAATTACTTTTTAAATAAAAAATTAATTCTTTTATAGAAGAGTTCATTGTATTATTCGTTACTCTATTAGATGAACTAATAGATTATATTCATAAATTTAATTTACATATTTTAAGTGAATTACATGTTCAGCATATGGGCTTTGGCGCATCGCTTTGAGAAGGTAAATCTCTACTAATTTTTTGTTTTACAAGTTTTTCATGAAACATCACAAAGATTATATTGTTGCAACATGTGATAGTGATTTGAAGCGACAGATATATTCGCAATTGGAGAATGATTAGCCTACGGATTTATTGAACAAAGAAAAAAATTATAGTTACCTAATAACAAGTTGAGATTTCGATGAAGAAGAAAGGAGCGAAAAGATTGTGCTCAACGAAAGAAATTTGAAAAATTTAGGTTAAATAAATTAAATAAGTTATTTGAGAATTAATATTTTAAAATAGGGATAAAATTGGAACAAATAATATTTAGAGTTGTATTCCCTTTTCTTACACCCTAAATTTGAGTGTAAAAAAATCTCCCTTTTCATGGGTAAGGAAGGTTAAAACTTATACTCTTCCCTTCTCTTCCCTCACTCCTTTCCAAACAAAGTTCAAAGTTCCCTTCCCTTTATTTATCCTTCTTTCTCCTTCCCTCACCTCTTCCCAAACAAAGCGTTAGTGGTCCACAGAGAGGCCTCCCCTCCTTCCTCTTACACCGTTCATCATTTTCCTACCCTTTCGATCATTATTTTCTATAGTTTCTTGGTTGTCAACCAATCTCATTAACTTGCCGAACCCAACCATTATGCTAAAATGATCAAGTTCAATTTAATAATAGCTCTCTTATCTAAGCTTAGAAAACTAATTACTCCACAATTCACCATATGAGACTAAACTAAGGTGCCATAATCTCTCCTACTTAATGTTTGACATCTCAAGTCCCAAAGTCCAACTCAATAGCCCATAACTACCCTTAATAGATGACATCCAGGCACAATGGTAGCTTCAACATCACATAGTCAGCTCTTTCGCTTGGTGCCAATTGTCTTTAACTCCTTAAGAGATTCAACATCACTCGGTCCCACGCTTTCTTAATATCCATCTCTTTTGTTGACCTGGTATTCATTCGTAGCTGTAGCTATCGCCTCGTCTCAATATGAGAGAGGGATGTAAACACCGCAGCCACCATCTACCAATCTTTTGATTGGAAGCACCCACGGCCCGACAAGGGCGTTCCACGCCGCCGATGCTGACTATAAAAACAGAGAAAGAAAGAAAAAAAGAAAGGAAAACGGAAACCTAACCTCCGCGACGGGAGTGAACCATCGGAGATGGAATCGGGGACCGCAAGCGCCGTTGGTCGGGCTATCGGACCCCACATCGATGGCCCGAGAGAGGAAAGCGGTCTGGGAAATGTTGAACTCTCTGGCGACCGACTGCATCCACTCTTCGCCCGCCGCCGCCGCGTCCTCCGGAGTCTCGAGGAGGCACACGGCCGCCGGATTCCCCTTGAACGGCACACTAGTGAACGCATCGATCTGAGCACAACACAGATTGATAATGAACAACTTATTGAATTGGCATGGGATCGCGGAAGATAGGCGAAGAGAGGAGAGGAGCTCACCACAGCGTATCTCACGGCCCTTTTCGCCATGGAATCGGAGGAAGAGGCTTCAATTCGCAGGAGATAGACGAAAGAGTGGATCTGGCAAATAAACTAGTGTTGGTCTAAGTAGACTTGGCGACCGCACCAGTAGCCAAGTTTGAATTAATACACGTACATTTAAATTTAAAAAGTTAAAACAAATTTGATTTTTAATAGAAATTTTTTTCTCTGAGCAAACCATATTAATATTTTATTTGAGTAATAGTAAATGAAATTGCAGCAAAAAATCAAATATATTTCTTTGTGATAACAAAATAATATTTTCTACAAAACTACTTATATCTTGCGCAACTTGTCACTTCAAAATTCTGGAACACAAGAATAAAGATCAAAAGAATGCAAATGTATAACTAATTCATGAATCAAATAAATCAAAGCTCAACACAACCAAATTCCAAATGAAAATTTGACTAAAATAGGATTAAAAAAAGAGTTTCGTAAGGGAACAATCCACCAAACTACAAGGCTTTATAAAGACAAAAACTACTGCATTTTTAGATTGGATGGTGTAATAAGTTGGAATTCCAATCCTAATCATCTACCAAACATAAAGAAAGTAGGCATTGCAGAGAGCATGTTCTTCTGTCGAACATGCACTAAGAAGAAGAAAAAGACCCAGCACAATGTCAAGAAAGAATAGCTAGGATTCGGAGTTCTTTGAATTAGGCTTCAAAGCTTTATCAAAGTAGTCGCGGATGTCTAGGACAATTCGCTGGATGAGATGAGAATACCTGTAGAATTCCATCAGAACTTGATATGAGTAAAAATTGAAGGTGAAGAAACAAACATCAAATACAGCATCTCTGCATGAATAGAGACAATGAGATACAGTTGAATGAAGCCACTATAAAAATAACTTTAAATATCGACCGATTTAACGACCGAAATTAAATCGGTCGTTAAATTAGCGACCGATTTATAATATCGGTCGTTAATTAACGACCGATTATTTTTCGGACGTTAATTATCGACCGATTGAATTTCGGTCGCTAATTTAGTGACCGATAGCTAATCGGTCGCTAATTTAACGATCGATTATAAATTCGGTCATTAAATTCAAATCGGTCGTTAATGTTGTAAAACTAAATTCATTTGAGCATATGCATGAAGTTCATTGTTAAGTGTAAGATCTCTAATGATCCTTGGTTGTTAAAAAAAAGTCATAAATGGAGCTCATCTCTGTCAACAAATCTTCTTATGATAAATGTCATAAGCTCTTTTGCATGGATGTTTTAGTCTCATAGTTTGCAACTGAAAATTGGGAGTTTTTTACTTTTGGACATGTTGTCTGATCTTATGAGATGAAACACAGATATATGGGCATTTAAATGAAGAAAAAATGATAAATTCTGACCTATATCAAAGGAATTCAACTTTGATATAGAGATGATAGAATAAATAGCAACAAGATCTCACTATGGAAGTTCTTCTGTGTTTTATCTTTTTTTTAATTATCAAATGACAAACAAATCAAATCTTTAATTTATTACAGCTACTTCAATCCAACAGATTGTTGTTTCTTTTTATGTGGCTCATGTATTTTCATTTTGCAGGTTCTTGAGCCTGGGAAACATGTTGTATAAGGTGTGCTACATCCAACAGACTGTGGTGATGAATGGATTCCCAAAAGAAAGGATCTAGATGGTATTTTGGATATGGAATCGACTATGGTGATTATTGATGACTTTGTTAGAGTATAGTCACATAACAAACTTAGTTTGATTATTGTGGATATGTATAGGTTTGCCGGGTCTGTTAGAATTATTTTTGCTACAAATTTAAGTATGAACAAATTTGTTTTCAATAAAAACTAATTTTTTTATCATTTAGCTAAAATTGTGATATGTAATTTATATCTTGGATTGAAAATATAGATTGGATGAGAAACATGTTTAAGTTTGATTGTATCTAAATATAATCATGATATATTGATAATTTTTTAAAAAACATAGACAAAATTAGCGACTGAATTTTGAATTCGATCGCTAAATTAACGATCGAATTTTTACTTCCATCGCTATAGTAAAGATCGATAGTTAACTCAGATAGTCAAAAATTAACGACCGAAATCAAATTCGGTCGCTAATTAGCGACCGAATTTGATTTCGATCGCTAAATCAATTTACGACGAATTTATTTATGATTTTTTTAATCGGTCACTAATCGGATTTAACGACCGATTAGCGACCGAATTTTCGGTCGCTAATCAATATTATTTTTGTAGTGAGCGCACCCAGGTAGAATGCTTAATTTTTCGAATTGCTCCAAAATAAACAATATACAAGTTTGCCTCAGGGATATCGCATTGAATGCCTCTGATAATTCATACAAGCTAGAGACGTTATCAATGTTAACATCCTACATAATGGAATCAAAACATGAATAAGATTGTAAGCTGAAAATAGGATAGCCAGTTTCAAAAGAACATTTGTTCTATTCGCCTGTTTAATGCTATATTCGCACAAACGCTTAAGGCCCTTCAGAAGATACTGATCTGTCGCTCTTAGGAGGTCTTGTGCAACAAGGTTGTTAATTTCAACTGATCCTGAGTAAATGTACCTGCAGGCAAGGAGCAAAATATTAGAAAACTCTGGGCTTCAAAATAACGAGAAAGAAGAACAACAATCACCTCACACTACAAAAAAACCCATGATTAGCGACGGATTTAGCGACTGAATATTTTTCGGTCGCTAAAATAACGACTGAATTTGCATTTCAGTCGCTATTTAGCGACTGAATTTATTCGGTCTCTATTTAGCGACCGAATTATAAATTCGGTCGCTATTTAGCGACTGATATTTTTTCGGTCGCAAATTAGCGACTGAATTTTAATTTCGGTCGTTAATTTGCGACCGAAATGTAAATTCAGTCGCTATTTCAGCGACCAAAATTTAATTATGTTGGTATTTTTTGAATTGGACGATAAGAAAAACATTTAGCGACTGAAATTATATTCGGTCGTTAATATTTAGCGACCGAAATTTAATTCGGTCGCTAATTAGCGACCGAATCCAATTTCAGTCGTTAATTAGCGACCGAAAATTAATTCGGTCGCTAATTATCAAAGTAGTCGCGGATGTCTAGGACAATTCGCTGGATGAGATGAGAATACCTGTAGAATTCCATCAGAACTTGATATGAGTAAAAATTGAAGGTGAAGAAACAAACATCAAATACAGCATCTCTGCATGAATAGAGACAATGAGATACAGTTGAATGAAGCCACTATAAAAATAACTTTAAATATCGACCGATTTAACGACCGAAATTAAATCGGTCGTTAAATTAGCGACCGATTTATAATATCGGTCGTTAATTAACGACCGATTATTTTTCGGACGTTAATTATCGACCGATTGAATTTCGGTCGCTAATTTAGTGACCGATAGCTAATCGGTCGCTAATTTAACGATCGATTATTGTAGGGTTCCCAAGGATGTCTGTATCTCCACAATAGCATGATATTGTCCACTTTGGGCCTAAGCCCTCATGGTTTTGTTCTTGGGCTCTCCCCAAAAGGCCTCATGCCAATGGAGATACTTTCCATCCTTTTAAACCCATGATCTTTCCCATGTGTTTTAGATGTGGGACTATGTTTGCACCTTTGCAACCCAACAATCCCCCCCTCAAACAAAGGACCACAGACCCCCCCTCAAACGGAAAGCCTCCGTTTGATGTCTGAATCTTCGACCCACCAGGACTTCCTGCCCCTCGGTCCACCCTGACCTACTAGGACTTCCTGCCCAGCCGCAACCAGGACTTCATGCCCCTCGGTCTACCCGACCTACTAGGACTTCCTGCCCAGCCGCAACCAGGACTTCATGCCCCTCGGTCTACCCGACCTACTAGGACTTCCTGCCCAGTCGCAACCAGGACTTCATGCCCCTCAGTCTACCCGACCTACTAGGACTTCCTGCCCGGTGTCTGGTCCTCTTGATTCAAACACGGGAGCCCCTACTTCCTTTGTTTTTAAGGTTCAACCCACATGGTTAGATCCGGATCATGGCTCATCCGGCGATTAGTCCGGTGAAGAGCGGCCTTGCTCTGATACCAATTGTAGGATCAATTTATGATGAAATTTTTTACGATTTTTTTGATCGGTCGCTAATCGATCGTTAAACGGATTTAACGACCGATTAGCGACCGAAAATTCGATCGCTAATCAATATTATTTTTGTAGTGGCTGCGGCGGCGCTCCCTCCGGGTACTCCGGCGCCTACGCCGCTAATGATTTCTCTGTCCGGCTCGAACGGACAGGTGATCGGTGGCACTGTGGCGAAGTCGATGGCTGCGGGGCCCGTGCTCATTATGGCTGCCGCATTCTCCATCTCCGACGGCGACGCGGCAGTCAAGGACGACGACGGCATCGTGCCCCTGGACCCCCAACGCACGCCCGCCCCCTTCCGCTCTCCACTGCACGCCCGCCCTCTCGCCTGCCTTCCGCCGCACGCCTGCCCCTCGGCCTCTCTCCGCAAGCGCTCCGCCTCTTGCCCGCCGCCCGCGCCCGCCCGCCCCATTCTTTGATTTCTTGGTCCGCCGGCCCATTCTTTGATTTCTTGGCCGCCCCATTCTTTGATTTCTTGGCCGCCGCCTCTTGCCCGTCGCCCGCGCACGCTCCGCCTCTTGCCCGCCGCGCACGCCCGCCCCAAGATTTTATTTTTTTTCTTTACTTCCTTTTTCTCATGCAGTTACTTTTTACGTGTGATCAAACTGTTGTCGAACTGTTCTACAGTATCTTACTGTAGAAATTCTATAACAAGCTTAAAGTAGTTGAGACTTTGGTATGATGTTATGCTAGGATATTGTACATTTTATTGGAAGATGAAGGTGTAACAGGTTCTTTACTATTTTTTGTTATTATTTTAGTTGATAAGGACCTGCTTTACAATAGTTGCATGTGGAAAAAATATATTTATCATGTTTATGCAAAAATTCTTTACAGGTCAGTAACTGCCTAGTGTTTTATTAAACTTTAATCTGCAAAACTTTGCTATATTATGGTACAGTTGTCATTTGACATTTGTGACAAAGTTGTACACTGATATTCTATTTTTCTTAACATTTTTGCTTCCATGTTGTCAAGCAATGAATTCCGATGCTTAGGGGTTGAGTTGATTACCTTTGATCTGGGCTTAGAGTGTCGTACCCTTGACTGGTATTTATGAGTTGATGACCTTTCATCTGGGGATGTCGATTGGCTGACCCTTCAAGAGAGTTGTAGGTATTCCTTTAGCTTGAGTCTGGTTTATCGTTCGTCGATTGCAGGTTCTCCATTGATGGTTGGCTTCGTTGTCGTTCAGTCCTGGTTGTCGTGGGCTTCGTTTCCTGGTTAAAGAGATATGGCCTGGATTGGGGTTGGGGCCCCTCTTGAGTTAAGCTTCATTTGATCAGTGGTTGTCGATTTCTAGATTTCATTGTAGGGGTATAGGTATTGTATTTCGATTTCAAAGGGGTGTCGATTTAGAGTGGGCGGGGAGGGACCTTTGAAAAGTCTTTGAGTTGAGTACCCTTGACTGGTGACCCTTGAGTAGAGGTATTGTATTTTCTTTGGGTTGTCGATTTAGAGATTTCATTGAGTTGATGGTATTCCAGGATTCTGCAAGCTAGAAACCGAAAAGTATTGGGAGCAAATTGGTTAACTGGGACACCAAAATACGCGGCCACCCTTAGAAAGAAGTCAGGAACAGGGAACCGAAGACCTCCTTCCAATTGGTCAAGGAAGAAGGTCTGATAACCGGGAGGAGGAAGGTGTGGACGATGATGGCTCTTAGGCACCTTAATCTTATACTGACGGGGGATCCCAAATCGATCCCTTATCGCTGACCTAGTGTCGCTATCAAAAACCGAAACCATGGACTCATACCAAGCTTGGTTAGACTCTGACATGCCTACAACCCCGAAAACGAAAGAAAGGAGAAGGCCAAAAATGCGAACTAAGATAGGAAGGGGAAGCTTACGCCGGAAAGATTGCCGAAAAAGGGAAAGAAGAGCACTGTAGACGCCTGAGGCAGAAGTGTCGACGGCAGACGAGAGGCGCGAGGAAGAAGATCGCGAGATGAGTCTTTCGAGAGTTCACGCCGGTTATGTATCGGAACCCTAACTCTCCGTAGCCGTCAGATCAGGGGTAAAGAAAAGGCGGGATCTCCTTGGAGCCGTCGGATCTGAGCACGTTTCTCCGAACGGTTTTGCTGACGTCAGACGCTGCATACGAAAAGACAAAAAAGCAGAGCACGCCTCTTTTATTACTTATGTCGGGAATGGTAACGCCCCTCTCCGCCCACACGACGCCAGTACTTACTGTAAATACCGCCAATCATAGCGTGAAACGTGTCTCCACAACTTATTCTCCTTGACACCGCATATCAGTTTAATTATTGGTTTAATTGTCCCGCTCTCTCTCTCTCTCTCTCTCTCTCTCGGTTGGTTCAGCACACTCCTCTGATAGCGCTCGAACTCAAGCCTAGCCGTCATCTATGCCATCCCTCTTATACTAATGAACCTTGCTTGTTACGCATTAGATAGTACATTACATTTACAACAAACAAGATTTTTATTAGCATAAGCAAGCCATTACATTGGCAGTAACAGAGCAGAAGTAAGGAGACGATCACTCCGAAGAAGGGTCACGGGGTAGCCTTCTGACCGCAGTTTGCATGAACCCCATCTCCTCCTGTATCTTCTCCAGCATGCTCAGCACTGCGGAAGTGGATCCCTCAACATGACCCGCCACGACACTGCCCTGGGTAGCTCTTACCTTGATAATGTCCTGAAGCCTCCGTATCTCCAGCTTAGCCTGGATCAGCTCCTCCTCGACGTGCTTCAACCTCTCCTCCGCTACACGGGCTCGATAGAGAGCCACCTGCACCCGTGTCTCCATCTCGTTCGAAACATGGGGGTGCGTGGTGGAACCCGTTTCGGATCCTTCGCCGTCGATGTCCATGGTCGCGATTCCGATCTTGACGCGCCTCTCGCAGGAGTATTGCTCGAGAATGATAACAGGAACGTGCATGCCTTCCTACAAGTGAAATGTATGAAACTTCCCTATATCCTAACCCAGTTTATAGCCCCCCAACCCACGGATTTGAAAGGTCACCTTATAAAATCCATGCGCACCCCGAAAAGAAGACTAAACGGTGTCTGCACGCTCTCCAAGAAGGATTCGCCCGCTCCCAATATCATCATTACTCATGCCTCGGACAAGACACCCCCCATGCTTCGCCTGGAAAAACGCCTTTTTCTGCACCCACCAACCTCGCACGGACACGTGTTGCAGACAATTGGGTTGCTTAAGAGATGCGGGTAGACCTGGTCCCACCCGCGTATCTCTCTCTCTCTCTATCTTCCAGGTCACTAAGCCCAGCCTTGGGCCCAACTAAGACACAAGTCTGACTGAGCCTAGTCAGTACGCTCCCCGCTCCCTTCGACTAGACTAGTGGGGAGGCTTATGTTCCGGGGATAAACCAAGGGTCTAACCAGGACTTGACTTGTGTCTTAAACTGGTTTCTCCCTGAATGGTCCGTACACCCAGTTAGAGCCCCCCCCCCTCCCGGCTCCTCATGTCCGGCAGGTGCCTAGCCGGATCCTCATATCCGGCAGGTGCCTAGCCGGATCCTCATGTCCGGCAGGTGCCTAGCCGGCATCCTCATGTCCGGCAGGTGCCTAGCCGGATCCTCATGTCCGGCAGGTGCCTAGCCGGATCCTCATGTCCGGCAGGTGCCTAGCCGGATCCTCATGTCCGGCAGGTGCCTAGCCGGATCCTCATGTCCGGCAGGTGCCTAGCCGGATCCTCATATCCGGCAGGTGCCTAGCCGGATCCTCATGACCGGCAGGTGCCTGACCGTCTCCTCCTATCCGGCAGGTACCTAGCCGGCTCCTCATGACCGGCAGGTGCCTGACCGGCTCCTCCTATCCGGCAGGTGCCTAGCCGGATCCTCGTGTCCGGCAGGTGTCTAGCCGGATCCTCCTATCCGATAGGTGCCTCGTCGGATCCTCTCATCCGGCAAAAGTGTGTCCGGATCCTCCCCGCCAGCTAGAGCCTTATATGCTCCACCTGTACCACAGCCGTCCGGCCAAATCTTCTCACGCCTACGACAATTCGCTGGACCCGTGCACCTGTCTTACTTACATTTGTCAATAGATCCTAGTTCACCTCATCATTATTCTCTGACAGGCCCACGCCCCCTTTAATTAATACCATATCCCCGCTGAATATCCCAACAGTGACTAAAGATAGCTTTATGAAACGATAGGACAGCAAGATTGATTATCTCTGCCACCTCATTAATCATGAGAAGACTTATCTTAAATGCTGACGTGACAGGTACATTAATAGTCCTTCTATAAACCGACCACTCCCCCCTCACAGGTATCTCTCTGGTTCTTATTGGCAACTTACTAGAGTTTCGATTATTCTCTACTGTTTATCTTCCTCCTTCTTCCACTGCCCCTAACTTGATCGTCGGAGTGGTCGCGCCGGGGCAACACCCGGCCTTCCTACTGACGGTTGTTGTGCTTGCAGGTCCGGTGGTCCTCAAGCTTCTCCTTCTTCTTCTTCTTTTCCCTCTTCTTCTCCACCGACCCCACCTTACGGCGAGCTAGGTCCGGTGACGTGTCCAGGAGCTATTCTCAACCGGAACAGCTAATAGAAAAGTAAAGGACTGATAAACGTGCTTATTCAACAACAACCAGAACAACCGGCCATTTATTAATATTAAAAAGGTGAAAATAAAAAAAATCCTTATTTTAATAATTTAAGTGTTGAAACTTTGCTTGATCAATTAAAAATTTTTCTTCCTAATTTATCTAGCAGATATATTTCTGATCATTTTATTATTCATTTTAGTGCTTTATCACTTTACTGCAGAGTACATTATCATGCACTTTTCTGCAAAAAGGTGGATCCGCCACCTTAGCGGCCCCACACGGTAGATCCCACGACTATCTGTGAGGAGGTAAATCGAGAAAGTGCAGTTGGTTACGACGCAGGAGGGTATTGCCTGGCTTCGCCAGGATTCGAACCCTTGCCCTCTTCTGCAAGTCTGCTGCGTTGTAACCAACTCAATGCCCCGGGGGCCATGCTACAAACAGTTGTGTGTTAGTCAAGTCAATTTCTAAATTTGCTATGTTAGATTTATGATCAATAGTCAACTATTCATAATTTATCAATCGATTGTTAAATTTTTTATGCTTTGGTAGGATCATTACTAAGTTCGTTGTACCAATTTAAAAATTAATAATTATAAAATTCATATAAGAAAGCATGATTACAATTAGGAAGATATAATGAGTGCAATGAATTTGATTCGAGATAATTTTTTTAGGAACCTCAGGGTCATTTTAAAACATGAACACTACACTTCTTCTGAGTATAACCAAGCTATCAGACCTAAATTTCAAAGCCTAAATTAAAAGATGTCATTTTTAAAATCTTTACAACTTTAAAATAATTTGACACAAGTTTAATAAAGATTTATGCTTGTCATACTTTCTTATCAACACCATCAAATAGCTCCTAAGAATTCCCTAATTCAGACCATATTAAAATTTTAAAATTCTGAACATTATATAATCATCATCAAGTTTTGACTAAAACTCATTGATGATATTAAGAATCTCATAATCACTTTAACTCAAGACCATTATACTCCTAGGATCCTCTTGAGTGTAAATATATATGTCCTAATATTTAGATTCCACAGTCTAAATTAAGAGATGTGAGATTTTAAAATCTTTATAACCTTAAGACAATTTGACACAAGCTCATTAAATAATCTAGGTTGCTATACTTATTCACTAATATCACCAAAGGGTTTCATAAGATTCCTCTGATTTAAACCATATCAAGATTTTAAAATTTTGAATATTGTAGCGTCATTAGTGAATTTTGGTCAAAAACTCATTATTGACCTCAGGAACCATAAAATCACTTCAAATCAAAACCATTATACTCCTGAGAGCCCCTTGAGTGTAACCATACTGTCAAATCTAAATTTCACAACTTAAATTGAGAGATGAATTTTTAAAATCTTTACAATTTTAAGATATTTGGTGTAGGTTTAGGCTTGTCATACTTATTCATTAATACTATCAAAGGGTTCTTAGGACTCCTTTGACTTGATAATGTCAAGATTTTAAAATTTTGAATACATAGGGCTATCAACGAGTTTTAGTTAAATCTTACGGATAGCCTTAGGAACCTCAGAATCATTTCAAATTAGAACCATTACACTCTTAGGAGCTTCCTAAGTATAATCATGCCCTCATATTTAGCTTTTATAGCCTAAATTTTAATATGTAAATTTTTAAAATTTCACAATCTTAAGATAATTTGACACAAGCTCATTAAAAGGCTTAGGTCTATCATACTTACTCACTAACACAACTAAAGAGAAGACTTCCTTGGTTCTGACCATGTTAAAATTTTGGACATTGTATAGTTATTGACGAGTTTAGTCAAAACTCGCTCATAATTGTCTCAAAATCATCAAAATTTAAAAAATTTACATTTCTAAATTTAAAATGTGGAATATGTATTAGGGCATGATTACAATCAAGAGATTCCCAAGAGTGTAATGGTCTTGATTTAAAATGATTCTGAGGTCCTAAGGCCATTAATTAATGATCGTTTTCACCAAAACTTGCTAATGACCCTATATGTTCAAAATTTCAAAATCTCAATATAGGCCGAATCAGAGAGTCTTAGGAATTCTCTAGTGGTGTCGGAGAGTAAATACGGCAAGCTTAGACTATTTAATAAGTTTATATTAAATTATCTTAAAATTGTGAAAATTTCAAAAACTTATATATCTCAATTTAGATTATGAAATCTAAGTTTGAAGGTAGGATTACACTTAAGAGGCTCTCAAGTGATTCTAAGATTCTTAAAGTTATCAATGAATTATGATCAAAATTCATTGATTATCTTACGCTATTTAGAATTTCAAAATTGGCATGGTTTGAATTAGAGGAGCTTTAGGAATTTGGTAGTATTGATAAGTAAATATAATAAACCTAGACTATTTAATAAACTCTTGCCAAATTATTTTGAGGCTGTGAAAGTTTTAAAAATTCACATCTCTCAATTTAGATTATGAAGTTCGAGAGCATAATTACATTCAAAAATTTTTTAAAAGTGTAATGATTTTGATTTGAATAATTTTAAAAATTTTAAAATCATTAATAAATTCTGATCAAAATCTACTAATGATCTTTAACACTCCAAATTAAATTTATTAATACCAGTATAATCATATCTCCATACATGAATTTCATAATTTAAATAAAAAATTATAATTTTTTAAAATTGGCATAACTAGGTAGCTATGTAATGATTGTCATAAATATAGAAAGTTTAATAATTGATAGATGAATTATAGCAATCTAGTATTTGATTATAAATCTAACATAAATAAATTAAAAAATTGACTGATATAATTTTTTTTTTTATAGAAGTTGCTTGCAAATTTAGGAATTGACTGATATTTTTAGTGAGCGTTTTTGAATTGTGAAATACGCGGAACGAGTAATCTGCAAACCTACGCCGTTCGATTATAATATACGGCGACCACCCCCACCATCACCAACCAGGCAACCACCGTCTCTACTTGCATCTCCGATCGCGAAGAAGAGAGGAGGGAGGGCATCCAATCGAAGCCCGAAGGATTACGAGAGAGAGAGTGAGAGTGGAGGGAGAAAGGTAGAGGGCGAGAGAAAGCGAAGCAGGAAGCGGCTTGTCGATCTATGGGCGGGTGCTTCTCGGATGTGAAGGGAGGTCAGCAGGCGGTCGGCACTGGGGGTTCCTCGGCCTTGGGGGCGGCGGCGCAGCAAGAGGCCAATGATGCGGTTGGATACCTTGTTCACTCCCGCGGTCTCCGCGGCCTCTTCACTACTCTTGAGGCGAGGACCAGCTAACCCTAATCGAAATTTCGCTGGGTTTGTCTTTGTTTCGTTGTGCTTAATTGGCGATGTTGCAATGTTTTTCTTTTTACCGATAGGATTAGGGGCTTCATCCGTTACTATTCAAGAAAAGATTGCCATTTCGAGGTTTCTTTTCGATTAGGGCCGAAATGCTTGTAGTTAATTAGGACGCATAATGGTTGGTCGCTTATCGTTGATTTAGAGATTTTCTTTCCTGCACAGGAAAAAGGAACTTTGTTGCAGGAGATGCAATAAAATATAACGGACAGTTGGAAAGAAATCGGTGTTTAGAGGACTAGTTGTATTTTAAAATTTAGCGTATTTTCCTGATTTGAAAAAAAACTTAACTTTGCAGATAGAGCTAAACTATTGAGATACAATTAAAGTCACACATTGGAAATTCATGGAAAAAATCATGATTTTATAAAATTGAAGATATCTCCATTGGTAAGTGAACTTTTGAGTAGAGTTCAAAAATAAAACTATGAGGGCTTACACTTAAAGTGGACAAGATCATATTGTGAAGATATGTTGTTTCCATCGGTCCTAACAATTGGTATTAAAGTCATGGTCTATGTGGAGTCATATGGAGATCCTAAAAAACAAAGGAGGTAGGGGAGATCCGGACCATGAAGATAATGATAAGAGGCTCTAGTGGTCCTTTATTTGAGGGGAGGATTGTTGGGATACAATCAAAGTTTCACATTAAAAACACAATAGTTCTAACAAAACACAATGTCATTTGCTATTGTGACTTTTACTCTACATTATTCAACTTTTGTGTTATTTACAGTAGAAGATGCCATTTGACTTTCATCTACTTTTGGTTACCCCCATAATTTTTAGGACCATATCTCTTTGTTTTATGATTATCAAAATATTGCCACGTTTGTTGATTATTTCAAGGTTTTTCTTAATGCAATAGTTTTAAATATAGACTTGAAGTGACAACTGGGTATGAGTTCTGAATTATCTACTTATACTAGAATTTATACAAACATAATAAATGTGCACATCATGCCAAATCCCCATTTTATATTTTATAGAGGTTTTGTGTTGTTTAGAACATTACCAATGATAAAGAGATGCACTCTGTCCTTTATTAATTGTTGTGCTTTCTGTTCTTTATTAATTAATACTTCTGATATTGGATAAGATGTTTTTGATTGCTTTTGTTGTTCATTTTAGTTTGTGACCTTGTTTATTTTACCAGTCCCAACATTAGCAGAGTAATAATTAGGGAGAGATAATTGGAGCTTATGAGTAGTACACTACAATAGCCATTTAGCTAATATGATTTTTATCTAATAAAAAGGGCATACTCCTATTCTTTGTTTGTTTTTCATTTTCCAACCATTCATGGTTATTTGTTTTGTTCAATTCTGTGATAATTGCGATAAGTTGCCTATGCTTTTGCCCTTCCATTTTCTGGAAATTGACAATATTTAACTGAGAATTGTTTTATGCTATTATTCTTCCATTTATTGCTTTTAACAGACTTCTTGTTTGCAGCTATCATTATCTGCCTCAAAGTTACGTGACCTTGATGTTCTGTCAAAGGTATGTCTGTTCTGAAAATTTAAATTTATGTGCATCACCTTTGATGTCCTAACATAATTTCCCAATAGTTGTCGAGTCTGTATTTATTTTATCTGTCAATTTGAGTCCACAAGATTTTTCATGTATGATTCAATTTTTTTTTTTTCACAAAATTCACATAGCTGCATAAAAGGAAAATGCAGAAACTGAGGAATGATTGAAATAGAATCCCCAGAGTGATTTCTATGGGAAGATAGAATAAAAATTGCTTAATTTTAAAAAAATAAGTAATAGGAATGAATAAACATATTTTAAAAATTCCATTTTTTCTTTTAATACAGGAACCCACACTCTTGGCCTTTTGGACAAAAAACACATTTGAGCTTGAGTTACAATTGGAGTTTGGAGTCAATTGAGGTGTATGACTATTTATTTTTCTAGGATGAGTAGTTCTTGTTCAGGGGATTGACTCCGATTTCTTATTCTCACCAAAGAACTTGCAAAGAAACTTAATATAGCTATCAATATGACTAGTAATCACATTTTATCTAAATTTAATTCACAATCATATATCTTTTTAATTCAATTCACACGCATTTCTCTAAATTTAATAAATTTAAATTTATAAATTATCATTTGTTCTTCTTATTTATGTTTTTGTAAGCGAAGCATTTTCAATTTGTATTACAGAGTGATCCACTTGCCGTTCTCCATTTGAAAAGAACAGATGGTATTCTTGAAGAACTTGGGCGTACAGAAGTGATAATGAATAATCTGAGTCCTACTTGGATCACCAAATTTGCCATCAATTATCAGTTTGAAATTGTTCAACACTTGGTGTAATCTTCTTAATCTACTTCCAAAATGTTTTTCAAATTCTCCAAGTTTCTTTGCTTCTCAACTGTTTCACATGGCAGTATCCAAGTCTATGATGTGGACACCAAATATCATAATACGCCTGTTAAGGTAATTGCTTTTTGCTGAACTTAGATTTTACTAAGGAAACAAATATATTTTTTGGGTTATACATTTCAGCCGTTTGTCTCTGGTTACTTTGTTATTATTTCCTGTTGGCCTTTGATTTTCTTTTATGTCTATTTAATCTGTAGGTTGGTCAACTTTATTGTCATGCTCGACCATCTTTTTTTCCCATTGTTTTTTAATGCTATTTTGTACAAGATATACGTGTGCAATCAATATGAAGGATAAAGTTAAAAAAAAAAATGTTAGAAAGCATCTAGGTGTAGCTTCAATGGACGACAAAATGTAATAAAATTGGATCAGATCATGTGGACATGTTTGAAGACAACTAATAAATTCTATAGTTAAAAGTGTGGAATGTACTAGTGTGGAAGGTGTCAAGGGTGACCAGAGAGAAATTAGTCAATAAAATAAAAATAATTTAAAGGTGCCAACTAGTTTAGTTGGTAAGACCTTTGAAAGTTGTTGCCAATGTCAAAACTCGCCTTTACCCAAATTAGAGGCTCTCATAGCTATCTTTTCAAAAAATAAAAATGATTTAATTAATTTGAATATTACAAGTGATATTACCTTGCAAACAGCCTAATGGAGAAATTAGATTACTCCAAATAGTTTTGGACATATTGGGTGACTATGATGTATTTTGTACAAGAATAGCATGATTACCATGATAGAAGATAGAGTATCTTTATGATCCTATGAAAATTTCTGTTAGAAGACTTTTCCAATCAATGATAAAATGAATGAAAATAAGTTAAGATGGTGTTGATATGTTCAAAGATGCCTAATAAAATTTTCACTAAAACAAGTTGAATTGGTTAAAAACCATCCATGCCAGTCCTAAACCCAGATGAGGGATGTGTCAGATTGCTAGCCAACGTCAAACATAGATGAATGTTCTATGAATGGATCCATCAATTTGAGTTAGTTAGAGTTAAAGGTATAGGGATAGAAGTAGACCAACTCTTCAAACTGATTTGAAAAAGATCTTAATGTAACTAGTAATATAGTCTTTAGTTTAATTGTGAGATAAAATCTATATAACCAACTCCATATAGTTGAGATTAACATGAGCTGCTCATGTTTATTTGTTAAATGGTACATTTAAGTTTGTCTTTTACTTATAATTCTTGATTATATATCTCCCTTCAGCGAAGACACTGTATGTTCTTCTCATTCTACTGAAATGAGTTTTTGCTCAGTATTTAATTAGTTCCAACCCTTTTGCAGACTATCAATTTGAATGAGCAAGACTATCTTGGAGAAGCTTCTTGTGTTTTGTCGGAGGTTGGAAATTCTTTTCCCATTAAAATCTAGTTTTGGTGTGACATTTTTAGTTGGTTCCAGATGACTGACATTTTTCTTTGCATAGTGAACTATTTTCACATTATGGATGTAGTAGATTTAAACTATTTTCATCTATGATTGCTTACAGCTACATGGTATGGTTTATTCATAACCTGCTTTATCATGAGGCATGTAGATCATGAGGCATGTAGCAAAATATTCTGCCATTAAACATTTTAATCTACAATCCACATACATTCTGTTCATAGCTTATCTACTGTATACTTGACAGATAGTGACGAGGTCAAGCAGAAGTTTGACTCTAACTCTCCAACAAAAAAGGGGGCATTCTAGTGTGCGTTTAGGAACCATAACTGTGCATGCTGAGGAGCCAGTTTCTTCCAGGAATGCTTTTGAGATAACATTCCGCTGTTCAAAGTTGGAAAATAAAGATGTTTTCTCTAAAAGTGTATACTTCAAGGCTTTGATCTACAGATTTGATTAAGTTTTAATTCTCACTTTAGCTAACACTTTCCGTGCTTCATATTACAGGATCCATTCTTACAAATATCAAAAGCCGTAGAGAGTGGTATCACTGTTCCAGTATGCAAAACAGAAGTTGTCAATAATGACCTGAACCCAATTTGGAAACCTGTGACTCTGCGCATGCAGCAACTTGGCAGCAAGGTATGCTTCCATACTCGGTTCATAAAATCTGAAAAATGAATTAACTTTTGTCTTCTTATATTGTAAAATCTTACTCAATTGAGATGCATTTTCTCTGTAGGAGAATCCACTGATCATTGAATGTTTTGATTTCAATGCCAATGGCAAGCATGAACAGCTAGGGTAATAAAAAAATGTCTACTTATTATAGGTGCCTTGTTGGCTCTCATATTTATTTTCATAATCATTCTCTTAGCTTGTAACAGCACGCTTCAGACTAGTGTGGCAGATCTTGAGAAGCTTGCATGGGAAAGACGTGGTGCAAATTTTTATGCCCAATCTCACCACGGTGCTAAAAAGGTGAACCTAGCTTCATTCCGCTTTCAATAATTTTACTAGGTTGTATGATTTTTCACTATCATATTCTTATTATTTATTTGTTTTTGTTTCAGATGCTGAAGGGACAGTTGTTTGTGGATAATTTCATTGAAAAATTTCAATACAGTTTCTTGGATTATATATCCAGTGGATTTGAGCTTAATTTTATGGTTGCAATTGATTTTACAGGTATGTAAAATTTATAAATAAATTTACATGAAACTAGATCGATAAACATGCATGACAGCATGTTTGCTCCTTTGCAACTTCAGTGACTATTTAAGTTGCAGAGTTTCCTGCTTGTAAGAGTTCAAATTCTTGTCTTTCAGGAGTTACAGAAACCTACTTGCTTCTGACTGTTTTATTTATATTTGTTTGTTTAGCTTCAAACGGAGATCCAAGACGCACTACTTCCTTGCATTTTATCGATCCTTCTGGACGCTTAAATTCCTACCAGCAGGTAAAATATCTATTTCTTTCCTCTTTCCTCATAAATGTTATGGCATTACCTTGTCGGAAAGCCATATTTTCTACATTCCCCTAACCTGATTTTGCGTCAGGCCATACTAGGTGTTGGGGAGGTCCTGCAATTCTATGATTCTGATAAGCACTTTCCTGCATGGGGTTTTGGTGGGAGGATATCACATGGATCAGTTTCTCATTGTTTCAACCTTAATGGGAGTCCTGGGGAGAGCGAGGTAAGAGCTCGATATATTCTCTCAAATATATATTTTTTTCATTTTTCAACTTAATTTCCTGAAAATATCAGCCTTAACTATATGCTTATTCCTGTATATATTTATATACTTGCAATTTCCTGCAATTTAATTTCATACTTGCAATATATTTATATTCCTGTATCGTCGATTAGTAGTTCATCATCTACTAGCTTATTCCTACCCTGATAAGCTGAGTTACATTGGGTTTTGGCTGAAAATTGTTGAAATATTTCTTTTTGAAAAATTGGTTAGATATTATGGTTCACTTGCACATTATTTGTTTTGCTTCAGGTTTCAGGAATCGAAGGTATTATGGCGGCCTATGCAATGGCTCTACATAATGTGGCCCTTGCTGGACCGACTTTGTTTGGACCAGTGATCTGTAAAGCTGCAGAAATCGCCGCCCGATCCCTATCCAATGGTCAAAACAAGTACTATGTATTGCTTATAATTACGGTAACTACACCCTCTGTCCTACCTTATCATTTTACAAGTCCACAGTTTTTCTTTCATTTTATTTGATGATGCTTCCTATACAGGATGGAGTTATTACAGATTTGCAGAAAACCGTGGATGCTATCGTGAGGGCTTCTGATTTACCCATGTCGATTCTCATTGTTGGAGTAGGAGGTGCTGATTACACAGAAATGGAGGTTAGGATGTTGTCATTACATTCATAATTGCAATATATTTATATTCCTGTATCGTCGGTTAGTAGTTCATCATCTACACCAATATCGCAATCTCTTCTATAGAATTCTATGATCTATCCTTGACACTAACACACTGCCTTGCACAATGTTGCAAGCAGTTCCTGGATGCTGATAATGGAAAAAGATTAGAGAGCTCCACAGGACGAATAGCTACTCGGGACATCGTCCAATTTGTTCCTATGCGGAATTTGCAGGGTAAGTTGTTGCCCTTGTTTGTGACATTTATCAATAGTTACAACCTAGGCCACAATCAACTTCAAAATGAACTTTTGCGATTTTCGACAGGGAATCAAGTTTCGTTGGCTCAGTCGCTGCTCGAAGAGCTACCGGTACAATTTCTATCCTACATGTGGAGCAGGGACATCAAGCCATTTAGTTTACCCTCCTAGCAAACCTTCTCCGCACCCATGCTCTATAAGTGAGCGGTTCCAAGCGACACTTTCTTTCTCCTTCCTAATCTCTTGTACAGATTGTTACAGTGCTTGCAGTTTGGTTTTCTATCTGCAATTATAATTCAGCTGCTTCACATTTTCAATTTACGAAAGGAAACCTTTTTATGTGTGTTTATGGACAGTGGTTGTGATGCTCCCTCCCGTGTGGTGGTAAGACTCAGATTTTTTTTTTTAAGTAATCAGGATTCGAAATTCATATAGTACATGCGACGTTCGAATTACTAATGATGTTGAAGTGTCATGTCGTAAGCCACTTTATTTTTTGAATTTATTTGATGGTTGGAATGACCTTTGTTAGAGTATTTGTGTGGCTTTATCATATGCACATTCGACTTCCGGAAAGAGCTCCGTTGTGGATACATCGAGGAGTTAGTCCATCCCTTAATCTTAGACCGGATCAATTATGTTTGACAAAATTTAAATTTGTTAGGGATTTTATGTATGTCATTTTTGATTCGGTTTGATTTGTACTTGAATTTAATTAAATTTAAGGTGCAATATTTATAAATTCCTACTTATACCCCTAAGAAAATAATTTTAGGGGTACTAACATTTATTAAGGAAATATTTGTAAATTTATTTATAGAAAATATTTTTTAAACCGGATTAATCCACTCACTCTAATTAAATATCTAATCACTAGAGAACTTATTAATTATTTGTTTTTTTATTTCACTTAGAATAAACAAAATAAATACTTTTTAGTTTTGACACTCACATATTTTGTAATATGAAGGCATCCTACTTAATATAGCACAAAAATAAAAGACAAATGATAATGAGTATGTCATAATGATTAATGACATATTTTACTCACACATTTATTATTCAAAGAAAATACATAAAATAAAATTTAATATTAAATGCATGTTTAATTAAATGAGTGAGAGTATTAATTTTGAAAAACCATTATATATTAGAGGCATTTGAAAAACGACCCTTGTTAATAATTATTAGAATAAGATTAAAATTCGACCGAAAAATAGTAAGTTCCCTCATTGTTCAATAAAAATATTATTTACAATTATTAAACAACTACCACCACCACCAGGAAGGCGAGAACAAGGAGCCGGCGAACAAGAACAGAGACAGAGAGAGAGAGAGAAGGGAGGGGAAGGATCCCAAATCTCAGGGAGGAGAAGAGAAGCGATTTCCGGCAGCAGAAATGGAGGAAGCAGAGGCGAGAGCCGGCGGGAGGGAGCGCGGGGAGGAGAGCGTGAAACTGTTCGTAGGGCAGGTGCCCAGGCACATGACGGAGGAGGAGCTAATGGCTCTGTTCAAGGAGGTCTCCCTCGTCGACGAGGTCAGCGTCATCAAGGACAAGGTCACCAAGGCCTCTCGAGGTTCGCCCCTGCCCTGAGATCTCGCCTCTCCTCTCCTCTTCTTCCCGTTCATTCGCCTTCGGATTTCTGCGGAAACCTAAATGGCGCCCTGTTCGAATCGCACGACTTTGTGGTCTTATCGCTGTTTCTTTGAGATGATCCGGTTTCGCTATGGTGAAGGTTGCTGCTTCCTGATCTGCCCGTCGCGGGAGGAGGCCGACAAAGCGGTTGCGGCGTGCCACAACAAGCGGACGCTTCCTGGGGTATGGCATTCCTCACCCCGATCTCCTTCCTTTTGCTTCTGTAGCTAGTACATGCTACAGTTGTTGTGGATCTGCATGTTCTCGGTTTTGTCTTTCGTTTGCTGCTGTCTCAGAACTGTTATATTGCCATTTCTTAATGTTCATTCTGATTTTACTTTCTTCCCTTGAGATCTCGTTCCTGAACTACCAGCCATGTCCGGATCAATTGCATTTGCTTGCGACTACTGATTGATATGCATACACTGCTAAACTCATTCTCTTTTGGGTCCATGGTTGGATTTGTTCAACTATAGTTATCTGCTGGAAGGTAGATCTTGTGAATGTTGAGACCTGTGTCATCTATAATGGTGATATCTTTTCTCGCATACTATAAGCTCATTTATTGGAAATACTAAGCAGAAAATTGTTATAAATAAGAGGAAAGGGAAACAGAAGAGCAGAACTAGATCCAATTGCTAAAGGATAATGCCTATCATAGGTCACAATTTGTTATCCTGATTGCAGAACACAATGCTTCCTCAAAGTTGATCTTGGTCTTGTAGACGTTTGGAACTTAGTTACAAGGGAAATCATCTCTACACGATTTGCATTTCCATGGGATTTTTTTTCCCCTAAAAACATGGAAGAAAATAGAAACCTGTTGTTTGTCAAATCCTTCTCGCAGCAGGATAATCTTGAAGTGCATAGCTAGCTGGTAAGAGAATTACACATGATGATAATCAATAAAATGGTTATACTTAAGCTGTTGTTCTTAATAGTTTTCTTAGTTTGATTCCTCTTCCTGCTTGTACCAAGGTTTCAGCTAATTTTTTTAAATTGATGTTGTTCTTCATTCTATTTGTTGATCTTTCCTTCTTTTTTTTTTCCAATCATTGTTTGCCTATCTTGTATTTGCACTTCTCCATAACTATTCATTATCTCCATAATATTTAGGATAATTTTTAGCTAAAGTGTTTTCTTAGTTTAACTGAGCGGTTTAGCTTTGCACCACAGGCTGCTTCTCCAATGCAAGTAAAGTATGCTGATGGTGAGCTTGAAAGACTAGGTAATACTGCTACTGAGATATACATATTCCTCTGATGGAAACATTGAAGTCCCTTTCCATATATTTTTTTCTTCTTATTTTTCTTGCTTTTGCGTTGTATTTTTTTTTTTAGATTCTAGTTTGAACATTCCATTCGAATACTAAATTTCCCCCCTTCTTTTTCACTAGATGGTTTTGAGATATTTTTTCTATTTCTCCACCAGAGCACAAGCTTTTCATAGGAATGCTTCCAAAGAATGTGTCTGATGCAGATGTTGCAACATTGTTCTCAAAATACGGTGCTATCAGGGACTTGAAGCTCTTGAGAGGTTCCCAACATACAAATAAAGGTACTATTTGTTCTTAAATGCCGAAAAACATTGTTTTTATTGTTTTCTTTCTTTCACCTTAGGATAAATTTTATTTTGGATTTCTAACTCGATGTTAATCACGCATATCCTGGTTCTTTTAATGTTTTAGGCTGCGCTTTCCTGAAATACGAAACAAAAGAACAAGCTTTGGCAGCCCTTGAAGCCTTGAATGGGAAACATAGGATGGAGGTCTGCATTTTTTAAAGTTTATATGCTTCCTGTATATCTCTTAACTTGAAAACAATCTATTAATTGTATTTACATATAATGATCTATCTCCTGCAAGGAAGATGTATCGTCAATTGAGTGCACAGTTACTATGATTAGTTTGTATGCATCACTATTTAAGCTTACACATGGTAGTTGAATCTATCCCAACAAGAAGATTCACCTGTTCACTCCCATCAATTTTCACCTTGTTGGCTGTTCTTTCAGTATCCTACCAAGGTCTCCTAACCTGGAATTTGATGCTGCACTTATCTGCTTGTTTATGAGTACATAATCTTAGCCATGTAACAAAGATGAAACACCGGGATTAACCGTCTTCCACTTTTGCTAGCATCTAAGGGTAGTGCTATACTGGAAATTGTGTGCAGCAAAGGAGATTCACATCACAATCTCCCAAATCACTTTCATTGTTACTACTAGTTAAGGAGGCTTTATTAAGTCACGTTACAACTAGTTAAAGAGGCTCTGTTGTTATGAATGGAGCACGTCAATAGACTAATGCATCATCATTGGATAACAATACATATATTGAATGGGTAATGGAGAGATATCACACACTTAGCTCTTGCTCATCTTTTCTTCTTATTCAACTAGGAGTGTGTCAATAATTTGTGTAGTCGTGAATGTATTAGCATGTCTGGTAGCTTGCACAAATTACGATAAGCTGATTTAGCGAATGTTTCAGCCAAAACTTTTAAGCAATGAATAGAAATATGAAGTTTGTGAACTGGAGTTGAAATTTTAATTTCCATAAATAGTCAATGTGAAAGAGGTCAGTCTTCGTTTCAAAATGAGTAATCCTTTGTTTGTTTAAGCTTCATGCTCAGACTGACTTCCAGTTTTCTGTTTCGGGTAGGAAGTTATTCTTTTTTTCCTTCTGAATGGTTTGCTATGATCCTCAATATCTTGCAGGGATCTAGTGTGCCTTTGGTTGTCAAGTGGGCAGACACAGAGAAGGAAAGGCAAGCTCGACGAGCACAAAAAGCTCAATCACAGGCCTCCAGTATTTCTTATGCCAATTCGATGCAGCATCAATCATTATTTGGAGCATTACCAATGGGCTACATTCCTGCATACAATGGATATGGGTATCAGGTGTAACTCTCGTTTGAGTAAAACATGGAAACTTTAAGTTTTTTTTTCTTTATCTTTCTAAAGTATTTTTTGCGGGCATTATTTTCAGATTAATCCTTGAATTTAAGAGTTTGTTCTTTCCAAGTAAATCTACTTATCATAACAAGTGGTTGAATTTGATTGAAAAGTTTGACCGTTCTAAAATTTCTAGGTACATGTATAACTATTTTGGCTAGTATCGCACAATGATCAGTTGGTGACAGTGAAAGAGGGTTGTCAAATTAGGTTTTCCCCCTTCGGTACCAAGTTGAATGGGATAAAATAATTATCTAGTCTTTAGTCTCTAAGACATAATGCACAGCAAGAATAGCTTAAAAAACTAATCTAACATATTGATAGCTAGACAACAGCCTTTCCTTTTGTTCAACGATGTAAATCTTACTAGTGGCATATAGAACCTTTCTCTATGAACATGAACAATCAACATTATAAGTTTCATAGTTGAATAATCTACAAATTATAGAACGTTCTATCTATGAAGTTTTCTCCTTCAGTCACATCAGAGGATTCTCGCACATTTTACCTCTTTAGGTACTTCCAAAAGGCATTAACAAGGTATCGTGTAGGTATGGTGGCCACCGACAAACTTGGCATCTATAAGCCCATGCAAGTCAAAGTCAAATGTACTTTCTCTCTGTTCTGTTCATGAAATTTTTTCCGGACTTGGGTTTTGTGCATGAAATACCTAAATAATGAATAGCATCTGCCTATTATTGTTTCTACTGCTACTATGAGATGAAAAAAAAAAGAACAGGATAGTAGTTTTTTTTTCAATATGAGCAGACTAACCACCATTCAGTACTCAGATTTATGAGTTTACTTTAGAACCACTAGTACAATAAGGGTTGCTCCTTGGTTTTAGAAACTTATTGTGAGTTCTAATGCTGGATACTTTCATCTGGCTCAACACTAACAATTCTGCACCAAAGCTGGAATAGCTGTAAATTTGTAGTAGGCTTAATATGTTGTTTCGATACTTCAATCAAATTTTCTGTTCAGCATTCCTTGATGTCACTGTTCCTGAAGCTCACTACCAGATTGATCTCTCTGATGTGTATATCTAGATTAAGAGGAAGCAAAAAATGCAACTTGTAGACAATCCTTACTGCTATTGTTAATGGTTTCCAGATTCATTGATAGTTTTCATCTACGGGGATTTTGTATGATAATCAATATCCTCTTGTTTATTTCTTATTTCATAGCTTGCAAGTTTGTCTAATACTATTCTACAACGATTTGGCCAAATTACATCCTGATGAGAGGAATTTTTTTTCTTTTTTTTTGCTTGTCATTTATATTCAGCCAACAGGAAATTATGGACTCATGCAATACCAATTGGCTTCAATGCAAAGTCAAGCTGCATTTCATAATATGATTCCACCGGTTAATCAAGCAAATACACTACATGCGATCAGTTCTGATGTTTCTCCGGTCACAACGCCTAGAAATTTTAACACGGCACAATCTGGTGGCTTTATAGGCTCACCATATCCTGCCCCTTCATCAGGTTTCCAGTATCCTTTATCGTATCAAATTAGTACTAGACAGTTGGGCAATTCACACAGCTCTGACCCGCCTGTTAATATGATGGTGAATCAAGCACCATCTTCAAATCCTAGCACCATATCTGGGCGACAGATAGAAGGTTTGTGGAGTTCTCAACCTGAGTTTTGTAATTGTTGTGCTTCTCTCAAGTTTAATTGCACTTATCTCAGTGTTGATCCTTGTCGAACACTATAGGTCCTCCCGGAGCTAATTTGTTTATATACCATATCCCACAAGAATATGGAGATCAGGAACTCGTAAATGCCTTTCAGCGATTTGGAAGGGTTTTGAGTGCCAAAGTATTTGTAGACAAAGCAACCGGTGTTAGTAAATGCTTTGGTAAAATGATCTCTATCCATTATCCACTCTACAGGTCTTCTACAAATTCCATTTTACATCCTATAAGTTATGTCTTTGGTTGCAGGTTTTGTAAGTTATGACTTACCAGAAGCTGCCCAGCTCGCCATTGACGTGATGAATGGCTCTCAATTAGGTGGTAAGAAGTTGAAAGTGCAACTTAAGAAGGAAAATAAAAGCATATCGAGTAAACTTTATTGATGGTCTCATACTTTTCGTCAGAGGTTGTGTTCCCAGCAATCTCTGGTCCGTGTTATATCACGGAGTGATGGCCCTCGTTGTCTATATAACACGATACTAGTCCAATGCATGCTAATCAATTCTTCCGATTCCTCATTCAATCATGTCTAAAAGATTAGTACTAGTATCTTCAGAAATGGTACATGTTGTGTAATTTACACCATTCTTTTTGTATTTATGTACGACTGAATCTCATTTGACGATCAACAATTTAATTCATTTTATCTTCTTTTTTTTTTAGCTAGAACCACTTTTAGTAAACTAGTTTGTTATGATTTTGTAGCATTTGGACAAATGAAGTGTTCATGTGTTTATTACAGTTCATGCACTTGTTTTCTTAAAAAATTCCTGTGATCTGTATCATTATGTGTCATGTGCGGTGTGCCCCTTGTTTCTCATCTCCAAGAAGCATCAAGTTAATTGTTAAGCATATTACTACTAGTAATTGGCCTCTCTTATTTATGTTATAATTGATAAATGGAACAATATAGTATCATTCTCTCCCCTTTTTTTGTTTTATTAATATAATGGTGTAATTTCTATAAGTTGCTCTATAAATCTTTATTTTTTCACAATTAAACATTCTATTTAATAAGAAAAAGAAAATTATAATCCATACTTTTGCATATGTCATAGATATGAATAAACCTTACATCTAATGCTCCTGATGAAGGAAACACGCAAACAAACAGGTCAGACAAAACTAAGCCCCCTTCATCCGATATCTAAACTGTCAGGTAAAATGAAATTTTATATAAATTCTGGGAAGCAAAATGACGATCTGAACTATTTTCTTTGTTCATCGCTCGAAATCGACACGCGTTGATTGATACGGTCAAATTATTTCAAGTAGTTGTAATTATGAAAGGGAACGACTTCAAAGGGAAAAGATACTGGCCTTTATTTCCTCCGGGCACCCACAAGAAGCCCCACCGCGATAGCAGCGATTCCTATGCCAATCACGCCATCTGTTGTGGAAGAACCAAAGATCAATTTCCAGTTTTCAGGCGAGAATTCAAACAGGGACGATTTGTGAAGTCCAATTCAACCCTTACCTCGAGCGATTTGATCTTTCCACCACCTTCTTTCAGGGTCTGAATCAATACACGCATCAAAAATTAAGTTAAAACTCTTGGCATAGATTTCACAATTTCGCACATTGCATTGATTTCGCATGAGGATTCCAAACATAAAGCTTCTGACTAGCTTCTAGGTATGAAATATAATTATCCAGATTAAATTTTATCACATAAGCAATGACAGAGCTAACACAATATGAACACACCTCCGAGCATTGTTCTAGGAGTTGGCGCATTCCTGTAAAATCCAACAGCCAACAAATAAAGCTTCTCTCTAGTTTGCAGTGGACCATCTGAAGTCTGAACCATCCAAGGCTGCTGCAAAAACAGATAAGGTAGTGTTAATAATATTGGCAATTAGGTAAGAAACCCCACCATTGGAGGCAGCATGATCTTTTCATTTGTTTTATTTTGCTGCCATTTTGCTTTAGAGCAAAAGATCTCTCCTTGAGGTGGTAGAAACTGGCTGAATTGTTACAATGGATTTATCTCATTCTTCTCCATCAGTTGTGTTGTTGGCAGCATGATCTTTTCATTTGTTTCATTTTGCTGCCATTTTACTTTAGAGCAAAAGATCTCTCCTTGAGGTGGTAGAAACAATTGTTACAACTCCTGCTTCAGTTTTCTAATATATTGAATGAACTTCGCTAGTATCGTTTTTCAACAACAACAACAGCAAAAAGAAAGGACAGACGACGCGAAACTTCTGTCGATAGGAAAAGCAAAACGATTCTATGAGAAAGAAAGACACAATTATGTCAAAGGAATAACTGATAAAGGCACCTTCAAGCATGGCAATTCCACGATTCACATCTTCCGTGTGCCTGGAATGAACCCAGGGCAACCTCATGAGGCTTTCATTCTTACTCTCCGAACTGTCGCTCTCTGCGACCTCTTCTCACACCCCTGGTAGATAAAGCGCATTAATCAGCAAAAGCAAACACAAAAGCCCGTTGTATCACGAATTCCAGCGTCTTGCATCGATAAAGGATATCAAAGCGAGATAAATTGCTCCTAATTGGTACCATCAATGAGGAAACCAAAAGGAAAAGGAAGATTCAAGCCGATGATTACCACGGCGAGGGCTTCGGCAGGAGGCGAGCGGAGGGAATACTCACAGCGATGACTCGCGCTAGCACCAAGTAATGCTATCGCCTACGGCATCGAAGAACTCGCGGATCTTGGCATCCATGGCGGTGGGCCGGAATTGAGAGCGATTCCGAGATAGGTCGGCGCCCGACGGCAGATCGAAAAGGGAGGCGAGATCGTCACCGAGCTCGTCGGTCGAGTGGATCTCCTCCAACGAGAATTTTAAAATGAAATCCTGTGGGCGTGGTAGGATCCGTACCGTTTCACGCATAGAGGCGAAGATCCAGCCGTTAATCGCTCCTGGCGTTGATCTTAAAGAGCTTTCCGTAAATAGGATTTAAAAGCTTGAGTTTGAAAATTTTTAAGGGCATTCTAAAGAATAAAGAAAACAATGGAGGTAAATTTGAATATTTCCGAATTTCTTGTCCAATAAATTGAAGCTTCTCGCTTCGTCTTCCGTCGCTTCCTCTTTCTCTTCTTCTCAGGCTCTCGGCTCTCCTTTCCCTCTTCCTCTCTCCTCGCCTCCCCGATCCTATCCAGTCTCCATGGAGCACCGTCACCCGATCTCTTCCGTGCCTCGCCCCGGCGAAGAGGTAACGCCAGATCCGGCGCTCCGCAAATCCGTTTCTCCTCTCTTTTTTTTTGGTACTTTTCTTTCATGATTTTTTAGGTTTATCGTTCGATTTGTTTATCTCTGCTACTTGATGCGTAGGTGATGACTGCGAAGGACAAATGGGTAGGTGAGTCTGTCGGATCGGGGGAGGGCTGCGGCGTCTGCGCGATTTGCTTGGACAAGATTGCTCTGCACGAGATGGCGCTTGTAAAAGGCTGCGAACACGCGTACTGGTTTGTCTGCAACTCTGTAGAGTTCATTAATGATGTTGGATTCGTCTTTTGCAGCTTGCTTCTCGTTTTTCTTTTACTCGGTGTAATGCAGTACCTTTCTTTTGGATACTAGTTGATCTTTCTTTTCTGTTATGCTGAGAAACCTATTCTTTCTTTATTTAGATGGAGCATCAGGCATCAATTCTCTACTTTAAAATTATTCTTCTCTCATACTCTTGCACTCAGTAATTCAGATTGTATTTGTTAAATGAATTTGCTAGCAGCCGCCTATCTCTGACGGAAAATTCCAGTTAAATTGGAAGCACTTAAGGTTTATACCTTATCTTGGTCTTCAACCATTCGTAGATCGAGTAGCAGCTACGTAGTCATTTTTGTTTTATCTTTGCGCAGTTACTGCGTAAATGGATTAAGAAATCATTCACACTGTGCTCATCACCTAAATATCATCTTGGATTAAGAATGCCCATTTAGAATTGTATATCGAGACATCTCTGCTGCATCTTGGACATGCCTCATAATATTCATCATAATCCTTTACTCTTGGCAGTGTGGCAGCATGATCTTTTCATTTGTTTCATTTCGCTGCCATTCTGCTTTAGAGCAAAAGATCTCTCCTTGAGGTGGTAGAAACTGGCTTTAGAGTTCATTAACGATGTTGGATTCGTCTTTTGCAGCTTACTTCTCGTTTTTCTTTTACTCGGTGTAATGCAGTACCTTTCTTTTGGATACTAGTTGATCTTTCTTTTCTGTTATGCTGAGAAACCTATTATTTCTCTATTTAGATGGAGCATCAGGCATCAATTCTCTACTTTAAAGTTATTCTTCCCTCATGCTCTTGCACTCAGTAATTCAGATTGTATTTGAATGACATTGCTAGCACTTAAGGTTTCTACCTTATCTTGGTCTTCAACCATTCGTAGATCGAGTAGCAGCTACGTAGTCATATTTGTTTGCTCTAACTTTGCACAGTTACTGCTTAAATGGATTAAGAAATCATTCACACTGTGTTCATCACCTAAATATCATCTTGGATTAAGAATGCCCATTTAAAATTTTATCTCGAGACATCTCTGCTGCATCTGGTACATGTCTTGTAATATTTATCATAATCCTTTCTTGAATGGGAATCCAATGCCCATTAACCACATTATTGATTGATGCTAGAATCCCATGCGCAATAATTTGTAGAATGAAACATCAATGTTTACTCTTGGCAGTGTGACATGCATTTTGCGGTGGGCAACATACAACGAAATACATACTTGTCCTCAGTGTAAGCATCCCTTTGAGTTTCTGAATGTTCATCGCTCGCTCGATGGCAGGTTAGCCATATCTCATCTTTGATTTTGTTCCTAAACGATTGATCTGCATATTGCTAATATGTTTTTCTTTCTTTTTTTTTGGCTTGGTTGTGCAGCATTCGGGATTACATGTTCGAGGAGAGTGTTCGTCTCCTCCTCAGGGCGCATTGGTTTGTATCTTCGACGACTATAAATACTCAAGACCAAGAACTGCAGCAAGAGAGTTACGATGAGCTAGAAGAACTTCTTCAAACTGAAGTCGACCAAGAACTTGATGCTATCGAACAAGACGAAAGCGACTATGCCAGTAAGGCTGGTATTCGTATCGGAAACAGGAGATGGGGGGATAGTGGATACATAAGGACCGGAAGAAAAGAAGCCCGCCCTATTGCTCATCAATATCACGACGATGCAGCTGAAGTCGGGCCCATCTCACGGCTCGAAGAAGGAGGTGCCTAAACACATCACCGGTAGAAGGGCAAAACGAGCAATGAAACGAGAGGCAACCAATAAGGCCTTTGCAGAAAACCATGCAAGCCCTCCTCCTTGAAACTTCACCTACAAAGGTAATGCCATACGAGCTAGTACTTCCTCTTAAAACTCGAGTAGTTACTTTCTGTTGAATAACCCAGCAGCTCGTACAGTACTTTCAACTTAGGATTAAACTTTTTGTAGATAATCGAATGCTAATGATTCTTGCTAGACTTGATTAGGTAAATACAAGTATTTTCATCGTCTCTGTTTGTATAATCAAAATAATTACAAGTATATAACATCCTCAACGTTTTATCAGAATCGAATCAAGGAATAAAATGATCTCTCTCCCTAACTAGAGAAGGTGGTTGAGTTGGACACTCGTCGTATTATAGGTTGGTGCAACTTTGCGAATATGCCCACTAGCGGTGCGGTGTTGTATGTGCACGCCTCGGTCTGCATGTAATTCCTTCGATCATCCTCGAACCTGTCCTTCAAATCAGGACCGCCGACCAGAGCCCCGATGATGATATTGGGGTTTGGGTCGCGTCGGGCGTACCAGTTGTAGTAACCCTGCATGCACCCGATGAAGCCTTTGCTCCTCTTGTAGGACACAATCGAAGCTCCCCTGTGATGAACCTTGGTCGGGTACTTGGGCCCGTAGCCGACGAGATAACTGATCCCCGACGGGTTCGAGCCCAAGATGTAATCGACTTGGGCCTTGGCTTCCCTCGCGAGATCGTCGACCGCGACGACCCCGCGCGGGCAGCGAAGTCCTCGCCCAGCCTCGCTCAGATGGTCCGAGTAGACGCTCAGGAGGAAGGCAGCGTTGGCGACGTACTGCATGTTGTTCCATTCGCGAACGAAGAGCATGCCGCCGGGCGTGCGATGCACGTTGCTTCCGTTGTTCTTGTTGAGACAAGCGCAAATGTAGTGCTCAGCCTTGGATCGATATTGCTCGAGAACTCCCCTTTGCTTCTTCGATAAGTTGCCCTCTATCAAAAGCTGGAAAAAAAAAATTAATTAATCGAATTTTCATTTCAGGTAGGATCATCAACACTGACTTTTGAACTATCAAACAAATAAATCACACATGAGACTTTTCAATAAGTTGACGAGAAAGTATATTATTATTTTTTTTAGTTTTTAAAAAATTGGTATTTTTTCATCGATCGTCAGAATTTGCAGTTGCACTGTTATTACTAACCAACCTTGGAAGCGAGGATTTGAACGCCGGCGAACTTGACGTCCCAGCTGAACTCCGTCATTGCCCACCCGGTTCCACCGAACTCCTCCGCCTTCTCGACCACGTAGTCCACGTACTCCTCCCGCCCCGTGGCCCTGTGCATCCACAGCGCCGCCCACAGCAGCTCGTCCTCGTACCCGCTCCACGAGGGGTAGTACCTCCTCGCTTCCCCCACGCTGCCGTCGTACCTCCCCCGTCTCCTGTCGGCGAACTCGAACAGCTCCCGGGCGTGCCGCAGCAAGATCTCCGCGTACCGCGGATTCTCCCGCCGGAATACTACAGCTGCGGCGGCCATGGCGGCGGCGGTCTCGCCGGCGACGTCCGACCCAGGGTGCTCCGAGTCGATCTTGTACGCCTTCCGCGACGTGGTCATGTCCTCGGACCTCTGCCAGCAGTAATGGTCGGTGTCGCCGTCTCCGACCTCGACCCATAGGACCTCGCGCTCCGTGTGGGCCTTGATGAAGTAGTCCGTGCCCCATTTGATGGCTTCCAGTGCGTGGCCGTACTCTCCGGCGGCGGCTATCTGCTCGCCGTATTCTATTACGCTCCAGGAAAGCAGAGTAACCGTGAAAGCCATCGGCAGCCCGAATTTGACGTGATCTCCGGCGTCGTAGTATCCACCCACGAGATCCACCTGCATTAACCAATCACTTCTCACGAATCAAAATCCGATCTTGACGCTCAAACCAAAATCAAAATCCAAATTTTGATAAAAAGGAAGGATTAGTACTCCTTGCTGGAGGCCGTCGATGAGGCCGGAATGGCTCCGCCAGGTGACGCGCTGGTTGTAAGGGAGGCGGCCGGAGCGCTGGGCCTCGAAGTAGAGCAGGCTCTTCGACAGGGCATCCTTGTAGTCGAAGGCGGAAGCCGCAACCAACAGGAACACGAAGACAACTGCTCTAATCCGCCATCTACAGTTCATATTTTCCGATCGCCGGCCGCCAGGATCGCCGCCTGAAGCTTGAAGATGCCAAGTCCTCTGGCATGGATGGTTGATGAGTGGGTATATATGTGTAAAAAGGGATCGAAAGGTCAAGGAAATCCACCTAATTGAGAGAGCAAATAGCTTTAGAAAATATGCGTTTTACAGCGTCGACATCGACCAATTCAATTCAATGTGGTCAAAGTTATAAAGCTGTGCGGTGGTTGATGATTGACAGGATCAACAGGCGCCATCGACGATGGAGATCGAGGAGGAGGAGTTGGTAAGCGAGTTGGCGTCATCTGACGACGAAACTATCGTGCGGCATACGCGAAGAGAGGAAACAGGAGGAATTGGCGGAGGTGACCAGGAGAGGAGGAGGGAGGAAGGAAGGAAGGAAGGTCGAAGACGAAACGAGGAGACAGATTCGTTACATTTGTCGTGTACTAGGTCGCGACGCGTAATTGTGATTGGCGGCGTAGGATACCTGAAGGTGACCAGGGAAAGCCAGCCACGTGGTCGGCTCTAGAATCCGATGAGAAATTACTAGGCATGTGAAAATTTCCCCCCTTTTTTAAAAATAAATATTTTTTTTTTGTAAATTATCTAAGTAAACACATTTAAATAATATAATTACTTAGTAGTTGCAAAGTATCTCTCACCTCTATTAAACTTCTCTACGTTTGTTGTATACAAGTCAAGCCCCCTAACGAGTGGGTCGATCACTAAAGAAATCACAGGCACACGACAAGGTTACGATAGAGAAATACAATATAGCTAAAGCCTAACGTATGTGAAATATCGAGTTGGAATGATCCCGATTGAAAAACGATGTGCACGAAAACGATATTGGAAGTGCAACACGGAGTTAAATTGGAGGGTTAGTGCTCTTGTAGTAGTTGAGGGAAGAGGACATGTTTGTAGCCATTTGGAACACTATTGATTCGGGTCCACGATATCAATTTCCCCTATGTAACCCACTAAGAAGTTCATCGAATGAACAAATTTTTCTTTCGTGTGTAACGAGTAGTCGAGGAATCGAAAGCATCTACTAAAATTCAATTAGTATCAACTCTATGAGCACTAAAAGCCCTCCTTTTTAGCTTTTGCAATTGGCACTTGAAATGCTTTTGAAAAGCTTGAGCTTTGAGCGATCAAGAATTGAAGCACTTGATTTTGATGCTTCAGTGAATAAGCATCAGAATTAATTCCAATTCTCTCATCAGATTTTTGTTGTAAAGAAAGATTTAAAAAATGAAAAAAATCACAAGGGAGGAATCGTGGAAGATTTATTATTAAAAAGATGTTTCATTCCATGTTAGTATATTTTTATTTTTGAAATTATTTTTATTTTTGATATTATTATAATAACTATGAATTTATAACTATTATAATATAGATATTTCAATTTTAATATCAATAAACCGTGTTTGTAATAATTATACATAATTATTAGAATATAAATATTTTATTTCTTATCAATTGTGTAATCATTATAATTTGACAATAAATGAAAAAAAACTTTTGATAATTTAAATAAAAACAGATGTCTTTTGACTTTTACCAAAAAAATAGTCAAAATTTTTCTTAAAAATCATTTATTAAGAGCAAATTTATATTTATTCAAAAATATAAATTCAAATGATTAAATAAATTCGAACACACAATATTTAAAAAAAATGATAATCCCAGTAGCCACATCTCTGGAGGTGGTCGGTCCGGTCCCATGGAAGTTTCCCACCGACCATCAGAGTAAATCGGGAAGCGCATACGGCGGTCCGGTCCCACGGAAGTTTCCCACCGACCATCAGGGTAAATCGGGAAGCGCATACGGCGGTCCGGTCCCACGGAAGTTTCCCACCGACCATCAGGGTAAATCGGGAAGCGCATACGGCGGCCAATCCAGATGCCCAACATCCTTTGATTGTGTTCTCCATTTGGAGGAAAATTCCTGCAAATGCGCCGTAGCTGGGGATCGAATCGCGGGTCCCTGAGTTACAACCCGGATGTCCTACCGTTGCACCATTGCCCCGGGGACAAAAATTAGAACACACAATATTTAATTTAATAGAGGAGAAAGAGAAATGCAAATCTATTATCAGTCTAAAACATTTTTTAAAAAAAAACACAATTCTGCGTGTTATCATTTTCGACTTGACCGCCTAATTTAATTTTGGAAATATGTACTTGAATGACTCCTTCCCACCCCTCCTCGCGTAGGTCTTGCCTAATTCTCTTATTTGATGACTAAAACACACGTCGACTAGAAGCAAATGAGTGCAAGAAACAAAATTTAAAGTGTAGCAAAGTCAAAGCGAGTTTTGTTCTAAGATTCTATTTGTTTCCGAGGCGTAGCCAAATTTGTTCCTAAATGATATAGATTTATCGGATTGGACACGATCGAGTGGATTCGCGGGATTGATAGTTACGGAATTATCCTCCCACCTAAGAGCATATTTGATATTTGATTTATCTGTTTATATCTCATTGTGAGACCGATGATATTAAACCACGTAAAGTAAATGAAATCTCTTTTGTCAAATTGATCTAAGATTCTACTTGGTATCTTCGGAATCGTATAACTAGGTATCTATGGGTCCTCTAGAGTTTTCATTTTGATTGTTTGGCATCTATTAGTGGGCCAAACTTGCACCGTTCGTAATGTTTTTCCTTTTTTATACTTCCTTTTCCTTGGGTCTTTTCCTTGCAATTTGTTCTCAATAATGGAACTTTGCCAAAGTAAGGAGAGCAACAACATAATGATAAAAGAGTGTAACATCGCTATTAGGGTTCATTTTGCTTTGCTAAAATCTTTAGTTACTTTAATTTTTTATAAACATTCTATTGCTATGAATAATTATTTTTATGATATATATTTTTAAAAAACAATCATTAGACTAATCGGATCCCAATTGAATCTTGGTATGGGCTTGATGGATTGATTAAATTTCGACCATACTTTTTTAATTATAGGAAATTATTTTTATAATATATTTGTCTATTAAATTTAGATTATTTTTTATATTTATTTTTATTACGTGACTTAACAAAAGTTAAATATTATTAAAATTAAACGTCATTAACTTAGAATAATTATTATTCTAAATTTTCTTTGATCACGTAATTCAAAGTCAAGCTTTGCAAGTTGCAACACGCACTGAAAGGAGCTCATAAATTTTGGCCCCTAAATTTATTTAATTTCACTTCACCTCCTTTACTGCAGAAATACTATTTTATCAATTAAAACTCCCATTTAAATTAATTTCATTTTCACCCCTGTATTATCGTCTTCGGAGGGGCGATGAAATTTCCTCGAAATGAAATGAAAAAGAAATACCAATAAAAGGAAAACTCGTCGGGTTTCGGTGACCTTTTTGCTTTCTTTCTGAAGCTCCTCCGATGGATTTCTTCTCCGGCGGCCGGCGTGGCGGCGGGGGTGGCGGCGGGCTCCTCCCGTCCACCACCGCCACCAAGATGAAGGCCCTCCGAAAGCCATCCACCTCCTCGTCCCGCCGCCGGGCCCGGATCCGTGACCTTCTCCCTCCGACCTCCTCCTTCTTCACCATCGGCCTTGTCCTCTCCCTGATCTTCTTCCTCATCGTCATCCTCATCTTCGGCGTTCCCACCCCCCTGTCCTCCTCCCACTCGAAGCAGCGGATCCCTCGCCGCACCGTCCCTCGCAGGCCCCTCCCTTCCTCGGAGGGCAGTACCGAAGGGGCTCTTAGGGCGATTGGTGAGTTGATTTCGTCTCCGGCTGTTGTGGATATCACCACCAAGGATCTGTACGACCGGATCGAGTTCTTGGACTTGGACGGCGGGGCGTGGAAGCAGGGATGGGAAGTGACCTATGGGGGTCATGAATGGGACGGTGAGAAACTGAAGGTCTTTGTGGTTCCTCATTCTCATAACGATCCAGGATGGAAGCTCACGGTCGAGGAGTACTACAATCGTCAGTCGCGTTACATACTGGACACCATCGTGGAGTCTCTCACAAAGGTAGATCCAGTTTCAGTATGTCCTTTGTTATCTTCTGCAACTGCTTCCAAGTGAGTGACTATTAGGATATCTGATCCTTTTAGTAGGATCTTGTCTATGATTCGGTAGTGGATGCTATTGTACTGGGTATTGTAAATCAGTCTCAATTTGCTACTGTGGTACTTTTTGAGGAATCTAAAATTGTTTGTTGCAGGATTCTCGTCGTAAGTTTATATGGGAGGAGATGTCTTACTTGGAGATATGGTGGAGGGAGGCATCCAGTGATAAAAAGGAAAACTTCATCAAGTTGGTTAAGAATGGGCAGCTAGAGATTGTGGGAGGGGGTTGGGTGATGAACGATGAGGTAAGACAACTAGTTGATAGTTGTTTTGTGTGTTAAAAGTGCCAAATTGTTGCAGAGGCCTCTGATCATACACGCGAACTCTTAGTGAGCTGATGCATGTTGAAGTATTTTTCCTTGTCTTCAATAGCTTTTATAGGAACTTTGCTCCTCTGCTTTGTGGCGAGTCTATTTTAGCTTATCTTATCTGGCTAAAAGAAACTGCGCAGGATACACACCTCAGTTGCCTTTCACAAATGATGCTTCATCTATTACAGTCTCACAGAGAGGGTTCTTATTGGTGGACTAGAAAAATTCTCTATGGCCTATTTCAAATGTTACTATGTGACAAATACTACTACTCTCAGCCGCATTAGAAGTAGTTTATAATAAGCTCATTTGGCTGTATAAAACAAACATGATACCAGTGAAACGAACTGAAATTAATATTTCATGGTGAAAAATCTGTCTGTTCTTATTGAACTGGCCCAAAGTGTTAGCTGAACAGTGTACATAAGATCATTTGGCTTTATTTTTAAAGATTGATACTAATGAAACAAAGTGATCCAAATAGTGATGTATGATAGGACCATTTGGCTATGTATATATGACTCTAATGAAATAATGAAGTGAGATGAATAATATTTCAAACACCATTTGGCTTTTCATGCAAAATTGTTACTAATGAACCAAATGCCTATTGCATGGTGAACAATCCATCTTATCTCACTCAACATGCCAAAAACATTACATATAGTCAAGCTCCAGATATTTAATAGTAAGTGACTTAAAGAAATTACAAGAAAATAGAAGCCTCCTGGTCCTTCTTTCTTGACACTTCATCTTGTACAGTGTCTAGGAGGAAAGGGGCTCCAATTCTTCTAGTGGTGTGGCAAACTTCAAAATTTCTGTGAAACCAGTTTATATTGCTTATGTAGGACTTTCTTTCAAGTTTCAACTGCATTGATGGATACTGTATCATTAGACCATTTGGCTTTAGTATATTCTTTTGTTTGAATAAATTATATCATCAAATTTTATTCATTACATTTATTTGTCTACTCAGGGTTTATGCTTTTCAAAAATTATTTTGCTTTTCTTTACTGTACCTGTCAGATGAGGGAGTTGAAGAAAAATTAACTATTTCTGCATAATCTACTTTAGATAGTAGCTCTATGCTCCTATCATTATTTCACTGCTGTCTCTCTTGCAAGGGTTATTTCTAACTATCCCTTGCAATAAAAAAAAAAATCAAGTATATACTCTTTTGATAGTGCGATACTATTCTTATGCTTTGGTTTGCACCATTCATTGTGATGAAAGCCTTTCGGTACCTCTTCGCCATTTATCAGATCCTAGAGTGGTTACTTGCTTTTTTTGACTGACAAATGCATTGGGGATTTGTCATACTGAGGTGTTATTTCTAGTGCCTACCTTTTTATTTTTCATCACCTGAAAATATCCATTATTTCTAGTATGTACCATATAATTCTCATTACATGATATATTATTATTTTATTTGGTGGATTTTGAACTAACCATCCTTAAAAAGAGTTTTTTCCCTCATTTGATACCCCTAGAAGTTTTAAAATTATGCGTGTTACCCAGAAGTGACTAATTCAATTGATGACTAGTGTAACCTAACAAGAATTTTAGAATATTTTTATACTATTTTTATAAAATGTTTATCTATGTCATAGATATTTAAATTTCATCTGAAATTTGAAAAAAAAAAATCTAATCCCCACACTTAACTCTTGACTATAGAAATAACTTTGCTTCTCCACCTACTTCACCCACATTTGTATTGCTCTTCAATGCTACAACTTTGTCATCCTCCCTACCTCAAAGCCAGTCTTCTTCACTTTCTTCCTCCCATTCTCACCCTCTATTCTTTTTCTCTTCTCAGTAGATCCCTCTCAACAAATGAAAGGAACTTTCCTGTTTATAAGGCTTATCAGTGAAGGAAAATATTTGAGAGAGTTTTTTTGCAAAGAGTATCTGTTCTAATCTGATTGAACTTGAAGAAGATTGGCATCAATGCACATGGAGTAGAGTCAAGGTGGCAGTGTGGGTGGAGACAATGGTAGGGTTAGTTTATATTTTTGCAGCACTAAATAAACACTTAAATATTGATGACACGCATGAAATTATTGTAAACTAATGTGAAGTTGTATAAGTTATCAGTTGAATGGACCGCTCAAGGTGCTGAGTGAAATTTTAAAATCTGTGAGATTATTAAGCGCTTGTGAACTTTTAAAACTAGCTAGTGCAATTTTCCCTCAAAATATTCTTTTGTACTAAGTTTCCTAATGCCAATAATTTCGTTCTTTGCAGGCCAACTCCCATTATTTTGCTATCATTGAACAGGTATAATTTAGTTCTTTTAAAGACAATTTTACTAACTTATTAGAACATTTTCTTAGCGTTTGTTTCAATTGTATTCATTACATTTTCTATAGAATCTTTATGTTTCTCGGCAATTTATTAGACAATGAGTATTTGTCCATGGGGGGATGTGACCTTTGAGGAATGATCCAACCTGCATGGTGGGTCATGTTGGTGTTTTAAAACTCAGTCTTGCAAGAAAACCAATCAGGGAGCTGCTTCATGCTAAGAAAACTGTTTTGGGATTTAAAAATTTAGAAATCTGGTTAATTGGTTCAGAGCATCCAAGGTTGACCTTTATGATAATTTTTTTGGTTTTAAGTAAAAAAATCAAACTGATGTTGAACTAATTCCTGATTGAACTTTACAGGCGTGTGCTTTAGAAAACATTTGCATCATGACATCTTATGTAAGATTCACATATCCACTGTGCAAATGACAAATATCAAAACATTTGCCGAAAAAAGCCTGTTTTTTTGTACATCTCCATGTTATTTGTTTGGTCTAATTTTCGTAAGTGTTATGATTAACAATTTAACATTCATTTGAGAAGGATAGCCTGCAATGACAATGCAACAACAAAAACAATAAGCCTGTGTTAGTCTTAAAATTTTGGGGTTGGCTGCAAGACTGTTATCATTGATTACCATCTTAAAATCCATGCCCAAAGAATGATTTTCTTTATATTTAGATGGCAAAACAAAAATTCCTTATCTAAGGCTCCAATTTGGGCTAAACATGATACAGGTGGTGGTTAAAAATGTTGGAACTGATTGAACCCTATTTTCGTATTTTACTCATTGAAACGTTGTCTATTTAGGTTGTTCTTCATGTATTCTTCAATATATGAGATCCATATGGGTGCTTGTTTATTAATTGCATCCTTTGTGACCACATACGTTAATTCTTAATCCAATATAATATATGTATGTCCGTTCAAGTCTTACTATTTATCTTGCTTACTGTCTGTTTTCAATTTTTTCTTAAATATACGATTTTGGGGATTAATCCTTATTTAAAATTGGATTCAGATTACAGAAGGAAACATGTGGCTTAATGATACCATTGGTGTTATTCCCAGAAATTCTTGGGCCATAGATCCATTTGGTTATTCAGCCACAATGCCTTACTTGCTGCGGCGTATGGGTTTCCGTAACATGCTAATACAGAGGACTCACTATGAATTGAAGAAAGAGCTAGCTCGGCATAGAAATCTAGAATACATTTGGCGGCAAAGCTGGGACAAGGAGGAAACTACAGATATATTTGTTCACATGATGCCATTTTATTCCTATGATATTCCTCATACTTGTGGACCTGAGCCAGCTATTTGCTGTCAGTTTGACTTTGCTCGGATGCGTGGATTTAGTTATGAGGCCTGCCCATGGAGGATAGACCCAGTTGAAACAGATGCTAACAATGTACAGGAGAGAGCCATGAAACTTTTGGACCAATATAGGAAAAAATCAACCTTATACAGAACAAATACCCTTCTTGTTCCTTTAGGTGATGATTTCCGTTATATTAGTGTCGACGAAGCAGAAGCCCAGTTTAGAAACTATCAAAGGCTTTTTGATTATATAAACTCCAATCCCAGTTTGAATGCTGAGGTGATGTTTGGTACTCTTGAAGATTACTTTAAGACCCTCCGTGAGGAAGCAGAAACAAAAAACTTCTCCCAGCCTGGTGAGGTGGGGTCAGTTGAACTTGGTGGTTTCCCATCTCTCTCAGGTGATTTCTTTACTTATGCTGATAGAAACCTAGACTACTGGAGTGGATATTATGTTTCAAGGCCATTTTTTAAAGCAGTCGATCGAGTATTGGAACAAACACTCCGTGCCTCGGAAATCTTAGCTGCATTAGTTTTGGGTTACTGTCAGAAGCTTCATTGTGCTAAACTACCTATCAGTTTTGCCCACAAATTGACTGCTGCTAGGCGGAACTTGGCTCTTTTTCAACATCATGATGGGGTTACTGGAACGGCTAAGGATCATGTTGTTATAGACTATGGCACTAGGATGCATACCTCTCTGCAGGACCTGCAGCTTTTCATGTCTAGGGCTGTGGAAGTTCTTCTAGGCGATTTACATGACAAAGCTGACCCGACATTTCTGTCTCATTTTGAGCCAGTGAAAAGTAGGTCAAAGTTTGATGTCCTGCCAGTGCACGAAGTTGTTGACGTAAAGGAAGGGGACACCCACTCAGTGGTTCTCTATAATCCGTTGGAGCAAACAAGGGATGAAATTGTAATGGCTGTTGTGTCTCAGCCTGATGTTTCTGTTTGGCATTCCAATGGGTCATGTGTGGAGAGCCAAGTATCTCCCAATTGGATGCATGGCACCTCAGACAGCTCTAGCATACAACATCGTCTTTATTGGCGAGCATCTGTTGCTGCAATGGGCTTAGAAACCTATTTTGTTGCTCGTGGATCTAGGACTTGTGGAAAAGCTGTGCCTTCTGTATTGAAGGTGTTCTCTGATACCCAATTTTCTTGTCCGTCGCCATATGTTTGTTCAGATATTACAACTGATGAGGTGCAGATTCATAACCTTCTTTACACACTAACATTTGATGTAAAGAAAGGACTTCTGCAGAAGATAACTCACAAAAGTGGCAAACAAACTAATGTTGGGGAAGAGATTAATATGTACAGCAGCTCTGGTAGTGGAGCTTACTTGTTCAAACCTGTCGGAGTAGCTAAACCTATTATCAAGGAAGGTGGCAAATTTATGATTTCGGAAGGTCCATTAGTCCAGGAAGCTCTCTCTATTCCAAAGACAGAGTGGAAGAATACACCAATTTTCCATAGTACACGGATCTACAGTGGAGAAAGCACAGTGCAGGAGTTGGTCGTCGAGAAGGAATACCATGTGGAACTTCTTGGTAACGAATACAATGAGCGTGAATTAATTGTGAGATACAAGACAGACATTGAGAATAATAGGGTGTTCTATACTGATCTTAATGGGTTTCAGATGAGTCGAAGGGAGACGTACCAGAAAATCCCTCTGCAAGGGAATTACTATCCTATGCCATCGCTTGCTTTTATGCAGGATCCATCTGGTCGCCGGTTTTCTGTCCATTCTAAGCAATCACTTGGTGCAGCTAGCTTGGAAGAAGGTTGGTTAGAAATTATGCTGGATCGCCGATTGGCTCGCGATGATGGACGTGGTCTAGGACAAGGGGTGATGGATAACCGTCCTGTGGATGTTCTTTTCCACATCCTCACAGAGTCTAATGTGTCTGCATTACCTGCAAAGCATGCATTGTTGACACTCCAACCATCAGTTCTTTCTCACCGAGTCGGTGCCCACTTGAACTATCCAATGCATGCATTTGTCGGCAACAATAACCACAAACGAAAGTCCAACGCGCTTCGTCAAACTTCATTTGCCCCATTATCTTCGTCATTGCCATGCGACTTGCACATAGTCAACTTCAAGGTTCCACAGCCTCTGAAGTTTGCACAGGCTGGCCCTCTCACTGCCAGATTCGTTATCTACTTGCAGAGGAGAGGATGGGATAGTTCATTCTGTAAAAGAGGTGGATTGCCATGTTCGACTGCAATGGAGGAGCCAGTGAACTTGTTCTATGTCTTCAAGGATCTCTCCGCTCTGAATGTGAAAGCAACCACTCTGAATCTACTACACGACGACACCGAAACCATCGAGTACATTGAGCAGTTGGCAGATGCAGCTCAGGAGGGAAATGTGCTGATACAGCCAATGGAAATACAGGCGTACAAATTAGATCTTCAGCCACAAACCTGAGTCATGCAACGCGAACTTCTTACGCCGTCTTGCTAGAAAGGCATCACCATCCTATGCCTCAAACGCAGTGAACTTAGGTTGCCTGGTGCCTAACATTGTGAAACGGATTCACAGCAATCTTTTCTGGATATTAACTCAAACCATTGCAAGTCAAAGTTGGAAGCCTCTCAGAGCTGTTTGTTTCAAGATCCTCGAAATCGAACTGGAGGCCGATGATATGAATTTTTCTTGAAGCTTGTCAACGTTTAGAGTTTGTTATGTACTTTAGAAGGCTATTAAACATAATTTTGTATGGTAATTGGACTGGCTTAGCGGAAGGTTTCATGTCGAGACTTTATTAAGAAATATGCAATTTGCGATGAGTTTCTGGATGATCATGAGGTGCATGCTAGAAGGTGGTATGTTGACGTGTGAATATGGTGAATTGTAGCTTGAGAATGGATTTCTGTTCCTTGCCTTGCAAATTAATATATATTCAATATTTCTATGGTGATCAAATAATTTACATGATGAATTTATAATTTTGTTCCTTTAAGATGGCGTTGTTTATACACTAACACATTCTACTCCATTGAAATAATAATACTTGTAAAGTAAGCACTTGAGGTATAATAACAAAGATCAGAATTTGAATCTCAAATGAGAAGAGTATCTTAGATATATGTATAAATTATATTTCGATTTTATTTAGTAACACTTAATTATAAAAAAGAAATTACTTGTAAAGTTAAGTTACACCTCAAATCTTGAGTGAGAGAATCCATGTTTAAGGTCTTGCAAATGATGATAGCCTCCTTTACAACGGAGAAGTGAAAAGAGTACTTTTACTTTAAAAATTAGTAATATACACTTTTATCTTAATTATTATCCGAAACACACCTCATCAACTTTAATCTACTCATTGTACATTGAAAGGTGAACAACTTCAATAAATCAATTAAAAATTGTTCTTTTTTTTATTAATCTAAAGAAAAGGTACCATTCGCTTCTTAATTAAGTAAAGATAAATTCATTTCCAAGTAATTTCTTCAGTGTAATGATAATGATGCTGAAATTCTTCTAACAATGATGATCTCATTTAAATCTCGAAGTGTATGAAACTCAACACAGTGGAAGATCGAAAGCAAATAGTAAAAAAAAAAAAAAATCAAATAACATATATCCATATCAATACATGACAATACAAATGGAAGAGAAAGCAGATGAGAAGTCGTTCATGAAATGGAGTGGCTCCTCCTCTGAAACAGTAAACGAGCATCAGATGCAACAGTCCTCTTCCCGCCAAACGGCTTCGTCTCCCTCCTCATCCTGAAGAACGCACTCATCTTGCTCAGCTTCTTAGCCAGCGATCTCATCAACTTGTGCGTCGGATTTGCTCGAACGAGCTCCTTCTTCATCGAAACGTGATCCTTCTCCAAATCAGTCAGCCTCATCCTCATCCTCGCCACCTCGAGTTTCAGCTCCCTGTTCTCTCTCCTCACCGACGCGTAGCAGTCCCTCGGAGAAACGGCAGCGCTGCCCGCTCCACTTCCCGATCTCTGAGGCACGAAGAAGAACCGATCGTGGCCTCCGTCGATCGCGTTTCGAAGCCTGATTTGCTCGAAGTACAGAACCTGCACGGCCATCTGAACAGGCAGCCTCTCGTTCTGAGCCGCATGGCTGCATGCTTCCTGAGACAGCCGCTGGCAGTTCACCGACTTGCATAATCGATACCTCTCCGAATCTTTGATGTTCGGATGAACCTGCCATTCGTAATTAAGATCATAAGATATATGTATTGTATTAATCTGAAAAATATATAAGTGGAGAATTACCTTGAGGAAGATATCGATAGCTCTGTACAGGCCATCATTCGCTGCTCGCGCGTGATCGGGGAGGAGTTCGGCGAGAGCGATGAACTTCAATGGCGTCGAGTTGGAGTCCAATGCGATTTCTGCGAGATAGCTATCCAAAAGGTTGGAGACTCTGAGCAGAGAACTGGTACTGTCGATGTCTTCTCTCGACCGGGGCACTTCGTCGTCGTCGTAGTCGTCGTCGTCGTCGTTCGAATTCAGGAAGATGGAGAAGATCCTCAGTGCTGAATCAGTGTCGTAGATCGAGTGTGCGCCCTTGTGGCGGCAGTTCGCCGGAATCAGAATGTCCTCGAGAATGGCTCGGTCCAATCGGAGGCCGATTCTCCTCTCCAAGTTCGCTCTGCACATCGCAGATGCCGAAACGATCGTCGCAGTTTTCAGAAGACCCGAAAGGAATGCGATCGGCGCGTCGCACTTCGTCCTCTGCGTCGGAAGCAAACCGGCGATCGTTTCGACGACCATCTTCTGGTTCGCGAGAGTCTGCGCGTCCGATTGGCCGCCGCCGCCTTTGACCGAGTGGATGTCTCCGAAAGCGAGGCCTTTAATCGAGCTCTGTGCGTAGTTCATCAGGATCCCGGTGATCGTCTCCTTCCTCAAACCCTTAGCTTTCATCGCCGCCATGACTCTCTGGAAGAGATCCAAGCTCAGCGCTGCCAAATCCGAACTATGCTCCAGAGCCGAACTATGCTCGAGTTCCAAAAGGCTGCTGGCGACTTGCTCTTTGCAGGCGTTGTTTGCTATTTTGGCGATGATTCTGTCGATGAGGTCGACCTCATCGGCCGCCGGAAGGAGCTTCTCGCAGTGGCGGAGCACGGTTATCGAGTTCGCGATCGAAGGAGTGACCGATTCCTTGAGGAAAACCTCGGTTCGAAGAACCAAATTCTTGTCTGAAAATTCTTCAGTCATCTCCAGATAGTGAGCTGCGCAGTGCAGCATCGCGACGTTGGACAGATCGAGCTCTACGTGCGCGCCGTAGCAGAACTTGGCGGCGAGCTCGAACGCCTCCGATCCTCCCGGCATGCCTTCGAGGTTCACGCGCGTCGGCTTCGAGTCTTTGGCCTCGACCAAAAGCTTCCGGATCCTCCCGCTCCACGAAACCAGAGGAAACTGCAGGAATCGATCATTAATGGCCATTCGTGAGTTACGTTCCTGATGAGTGTTCATGCATGGATCATGGATCATACTCACCTTGTGAAGTGCATAACTCGATGTGCCGACTTCGATCGTGAGATCGGTAGCTACGTCAGAAATCGGCCTGCAAATGTAAACAAATCAACATGAACAATGATAAGAAGTAATAAAAAGAAGAAGAAGATCAGTGCACGAACCATTTAAGAGTTTGCTTTCTCTGCATCGTCGTTTCTGAGATTGCAGCTTTTGGGAGTTGTATGAGAAGAGGAGTCCTGAACAGTTTTATCGAGCAAGGAAGAGAATTAAGAACTAATTAAGTGTGGAACACACATACTTTTCATCATAATTCTTTACTCTACAAAGTATTATATTATATAGTCGTCCAGCTATATGTGTGAATTATGGTAATCAAAATACACTTGACAAACCATGACCATAGCTAGCTAGCAACCTAATGAGCTTGATTCATTTCATTTGATTTCTACAAAAAGTTTTGAAAGTGGATGGATGGATTGGCAACTGGTTTGTTGGTCCATGATTTAAGAGACACAAACAAGAAACTCTTTCAATTGTGAGGGAAAGGAATTTGGGAAATGGATGGAGGAATAGGAGACAAGACTAAAGGCAGAGAGAAAAGTGTGGAGTTTTTTTAGTAGACATGGTGATGAAGAAGTGGGGAGAATGATTTGCATAGGTGAAGCAAGTGCCCCTTATTATGGCAGACAAAAGGAATGCCTACTGCTGCCCTATTATGGGTCTCACATGCTTAACCATCTTTTATTCAGTTAGTTGAATTCGTTTGGTTGGTCAGCCGACATCGGCTAGGTCCATCTAGTTTGACGAATTGAGTTCGACTAGTCGACTTCCAAATGTTTCACATGGACATGATGAGGCAGAGTCATCAGTAAACAATTCGACAATTTGCAGTATAACTTCAGAAAATACAATATGCTTGTTCTGTAATCAATCTAAAAGAAAGTGTATATCAGTCAGTCTTTTTTGTCGAGTAAACTCGCACGGCACAAGTTTGCGGTGCCAATAAGTTGTGCACAAACAGAGCTTCAGCAGAGAATCGATAGAGCCGATCGATACATACACAACCCCTCACAGATGCTCTGACAAAACCGAAATGATGGTGTATACATCTTTATTCTTAATCATAGACGACATGAATATTCATGTTGGTTCCAGGAAACAACACATTTGAGTTGTTTCTTGGCGAAGGAGCGACTGTAGCCTCAGTTGCCAGTACCGTATTGCGATAAACTTATATTTGACCTTGTGCAGGTTTAACTTTGGGGGAGTTCTGTTTCCTTTTCGGTGACTACTGGTTCGTGATGCTTCGATATCGGCCTGCCTAGTCGTAATTGGATGCTGACTTGGTTGATACTAGATGTAGCTGCCAGGATCTCCTTTTCTGCTCTCTTGGCTATATCCATCGCCTCACTTCAAGTGAAAAATATAGGAAACTAAGACGTGATTCGATGTAAATAAGTGAGAATTTTCATGTCATCTAAAATAAATCGAGAGAGGTGGCACCTACTGTAAGATGACAGAAAGATGGGAGTACCTAATAAGCATCTCAGCAGGCATTGAGACTAGAGCTTGAACCAATATCTTCCCTTGCAATGAGTGGAGTGTGATGTGTTCTAGGGACATTTGCTGAAAAAAAAAAAAACATCAGTGTTATGTGTTGTAAGCTGCAAATAAGAGCAAGTTTAAAAAGTGAGAACAAAGGAAATTTCAATTCTGTACTACATGTTCTGCTACATAATATTCAGTACCAACAACCAAAAATAAATGAGTTGAATGATTTATTGCTCAAAAAGCGATTAAAAGTCTGGATCGAGGAAGAGAAGCCTTAAAGAATCATTTGGAAAAGAGCCCTAATCGTCATCTGAAAGAAACAAGACACACAGTAACAACGTGCCATAGGATCTACATTCAAAAATCAACAAAATAATGCTCTAAAAAACAACAGTAATGCATCACAAATGGAGAATTGGCTCACCGGCCTACATTCACATTGTTAAATATTGAACCTCCTGAAATATCGGATGCAATCATCTCTTTGTCAGTATTTCCAACTTCCTTTGTCAATTAAAGTAAAAACGATTTCAAGTTTTACCCTTTCATGTGCAAGATGTCAGTGTTTGCTATTTTTTCTTTGGCAGGCTTAAAATCTCAGGATATTAACACTAGGTTCTGAGTTCTATGACAAGGGCTATAAACACACAGCCAATAATCATCTTCCACACCTGTGGAAAGCTCCCACAAGTGAAAGATTGGCTTACTGAATCAACCCACTTATGATCCTAATGAGACTTGTGATGATTTTTTTCAATGCCTTACACACTTTAGCAAAAGATGAAATCCGCTACCCCATCAATGTTCGGCTCCAACCAACTATAGGATGATGAAATACATATGCAAAAGCTTTGAAACATCATGTACAATAATGCAAATCAACCATAGGAAGGAATTGTGCCATTGTGTTGACAACAATCAGCTAAGAAAAATGAATGAGGAAGTGGGAAACAGAACAATGAGGAGAGAAAGAGGAAGGGCAAAACAATTAACTAGAGATGGATAGATATGAGAAAATAGCTAAAAACGTTGACTCAAAATATGCTAGTGGGGGCATCCAGTCAGTTGGATAGAGCACCCAAGATTCTATGAAACATATACATTTCTGAAACTTCATACACGTGATTGAAATAAAAATAAATAAATAATTCTGTACACAATTGAAACATAAACATAGGTGTTGCTTGCGTTGCCACATTAATAGTCAAATTAGTTGGATGGAAGATATGAGAGAGAGAAGAAGGGAAAGTAATAAAAAAAGGATAAAAATCAAAAGGGTGCCTTTTTTTCTCTAAATCATCAGTATTGCTCCCATTATTATCCTGCCAATATTGTGGCAGCTATGGTTTGACTACAATAGTTATAGCAGTTATGATTTTATAATTACTATTAGCTACGGTTTCATAAAGACTGGATAGTTACGGGTTATCTCCAGTAACAAATATAGATCTATGAATGAACTTCGATTTGATATATGTGTTCCATGGTTCAGCTCGAGTCAAAAGTTATGACCTCTCAAAACTTATCTAACATTCACATTGTAGCAGCTACGGTTTCATAGCTGCTACAACTGTGTAGCAGTTACGAGTTCATAGCTACTACAACACACACCCGATTCAGAATTTAGACGGAAAATATAGGTGAGAGATAATAATAGGAATAGTATAGTGGAGAGCAGTTGAGTAATTGTACATAAGGTGAGGTGCCCTTTTGATAAAAAATCAAAGTGGGGCGTCATATAATGATTCCAAAAATAAAGGGCGGCCTTTTGATTTTTGCCCCTAGATAATGGTAACCTTGTGAACATTCTCTTTCTCTCGACGGCATCTTCTATCCAAGTATCAGACCAAACGTGGTCACAAACAGCTACATATCAAAGAAACTCTTTGCATGCATTATCAGATAACTCTTTGAGGAATAAATAAATACCTTTGAGAATTGCATTGATAAAATGTCAGAAACAATGATTTCAGCTTCTTGATGCCGGGAAAGACTGTTGGAGTCTCTGCCTTCTAAGTCCTTCAAATTCTTTCTTTCTTCCAAAATAGAGCAGTAAGAATATGATGGATCTGGAATTTTAAGCTTAAAATATCAGCAGTCTAACAAAACAATAAACAAATAGTAACAAAGCTGCAAATAATAATAAAGCAAGGTATGTGATGCACTAAGTCAACATAAGAAATTAATTTTCACAAAACTCAACTATACTGACATTGAATGTTTCATAAAGGTCAATTTATCAAATGATTAAAATCGCTTCAGTTAATTGGATGTATCACGAAGGCAATGGGAAGCAGTGATCATATGAGATAAAAGTTCTTCATAAACTTCTGGTTATCAAATTTAAAGAGCTTAGCCTTTGGTTGGAAAAGTGACATTGAAAACTGAAGTAATTTTTAAACTTTTCTTAGGTTGATCCTCCTTAATCTTAAAAGTTCTTTGAACTTTTCTTAGGTTATCAATTTTTTGAAGTTTTCTTAGGTATCAAATTTAAAGAACTTTTCTTAGGCTTACAATCATAAGTTTTATATAACAAAAAATCACAATTAAGTCCTCAACGCTCACCAATGTGAATGAAAACTTCAGCAACTTGACTATGATTTTTGTGTATCTGATGACGAACACTCTCACCAATGTCATGAGCAGCACTAACACTACAGAAAGGATCAACCTGTTAAACATCTATGAATATCACCATCTCTGGGTTAAAAAAAATAGCTATATATTATAAGAAAAATAAAAAACCAAAAATGACTTGCCATGCTACAATACTACAAAATCTCATAAGGTAAATAGCTTCACAAGTCAAACATTTATAGACCATTAAGCTTGGCAATCACATACTAGAACAAGAGGTAATTTCACTAATAAAGTATCAAATGAACCAGTAATTTACCACTGCAGTTCTGAAACTTAAATAACATGTTGTATTTATTCATGATTTTCTTGTATAGCTCTTGAAAATAAGTTTCCATTTAACTCCAGCTACAACAATTGGTTAATTGACATTCAGTATGGTGATTAGCAAAAGAGGAAAAAAAAATATGGTGGAACTGAGATTTATGGAATTAGAAAAACCCAAAAATTCATAACAGGAGATATCTATAAAATAAAAGCACCAGATATCCACAAAATTGAAACTTGTGTAGCTTATCTACAAGTACACACAAAACAAGTATAGTGATGAAAAAAATACCTCAATATGTACATCAAGATATAAGAATGACCCAGCCCTTCTTCCCCTTAAGCGATGGCATCCCTACAATGATAGCAAAAGCATTTCATATCTACATAAAATGCGGAACAAATAGCAAGAGATCCATATCTTAGGCCAATATGCAAACTTGCAATCTGCAGCTTCAAATGAAATCACAACTAAGCATTTAACATAAATTCATACATGAACCCTTCCAAATGATGATGATGATGTCTAGAATTAGATGCCTTTATTCAAGTATGCAGCAAAGTTTTGCAAAGTGTCAATGTAGTTGTTCAACACATCTCTTGTTCATCTTTGAACAATGACAATTCTTTAATCTTCAATAGAGTTTGGAACTTTTGACTTCATCATTTTAGAGGTTATGTGAACTTGGTTGACCAATTGACACAAGATTTTACCTAAGCATGGATCAAATTTGTAGATGAATCATGTACTTCAATGTTTTTATCTACATACAAAGTTGTTTGTTGAGTTTCTTTCTCCGAAAAAGATCATGTTTGCACATAGCCACATACTTTCAAGATGCAGGGAAGGGTAATCTGCCTTATATGCATATGACAGCAGCAACAAGAGAATGTTATAGTGGAACTAATGGGTTTGTTGATGTTATTGATGTTTTGTCGTAAAGGAGTCCAGGATGGGTCATATAACAAGATATGACCTGTGTGAACCTGCTTAATTAAATCATCAAGTGAAATCTATGAAAGTGCAACACAATGAAGATAACAATGAGTATTTCGAGATATAAGAGAGAGTCTAGTGTTCAATTTCTGAAAGTTCGAGGAAAAAAAACTAGTGTACCTTAACTCCTTCAACTTGAGTGATTGTCTGCTTGATGGGCACTAAAACAGACTGATCTACAGCAGCATCAACTAATTCCATGAAACTAAATATAAAAACAAGAATCCCAGGAAGTCAAGCAGAGTAGTAACAGAAATATATTGTGCAACAAAATAACATTTATTTTCCTTGAAATTTTTTAAAGAATGAGAATAGAGCATTCTTATCCAATATATTTAGAATACTAGCTCAGAGTTCACTAAAATAAAGAAATTAATTCTATGCAAAACATCTCACAGATTTTTAACTATCTCAGACCATAGTTTGATTGCAAAAATTCAAAATAAATATTTTAAAGTAATTCCTTGAATCAGAAGCCTAGGAAAATATTTCACTGTCAAGCACCATTTCTGGTTTTTTAGTTCCTAATATTATGCTGTACGATCAATTCAAGATAGTTGAACAGAAATCCAGTTATAGTGCAATTTTATCACAAAGAAAGGCAAGGCTCTAATTTGGGCACATCTTCTAACAATTCTCTTTTCCTGTGCATGATCAAAGAGTTAGTGATCCACTATTCTTTTGCATAACAAATCTCAATCAATCTAGGAAGTCAAAATCATGATAGGGAATTATGCAAGAGAAAAGTCTCTTCGTTGTGACAAAATAAGGTCCGATTATCATAGACCCCTGGACGCATAATTTTGTTCTGATTCAGTCAGCATGAGCAAAATTTAACATTCCACCTGTGGTGTGAAGTGGAATCCAGAACTGCACGATCAAAGTTAATTATTCCAATTGCACCATTTGACACCAATCATGTATTGCTCATAGAGACACAAGCTTTCATTAAGCCTCACTTGAGTTAGGATGACAAGGAGTAAGAGTGCAAAGGGCATCGACGTATGGAGTCCAATTTGCCATGACAGTTACATGAAAATTAGGGGCAGAACTCATTAGGACAGCGCATATCAGCATATTCCATGGTAGAGGTGAACCACAGTGAAGCTTGAGAGTTGGCTGGCCCTCGCTACAAAGCCTTGAACGGGGTGCACAATGAGGTTTCTCGAAGATGAAGATGCCTGATATATTTTGGAGTCTCCAAGTAAAGGTTTAATAGGAATCAGGTAATGCTTTCAGGCCTAAGGTGTTAATGAGAGAAAGGAAGAGATCAAAGCTTTGAGCCCAATGAGAACAATTTCACCCACTGTGTGCAAGTATTACTATATTTTGGAGTCTCCAAGTAAAGGTTTAATAGGATCAGGTAATGCTTTCAGGCCTAAGGTGTTAGTGAAAAGCTTTGAGCCCAATGAGAACAATTTCACCCACTGTGCGCAAGTATTACTATATAATACTATAATACAAATAAATTATATAATCAACCAAATTTCTAATACCATTGCCCAAACAAACCATTCCACACTCCTATTGTAACCACATATCTGTTGTAATGTTCCTGTCCAGTTAAGTGTAAAGGCAGCTAAGTCTGAAACTGACTTTGGTTTCAATTCCTAGTAGTTGCAGGCTGAAGCCAATTTCAAACTTCTCCAAAGGTCTCCTAAGTTTTTTCTTGTCTTACCCACTTAGACAGCTCTGGCTCTGCCTCCAACTCCTACTATCTTTGTCCAACTTTAATCATCTACAAAGGTTTCCTAATTCAGGCAACTAATTGAGTTCTTTCATTATTTTTTGAAGGCTAAATAAATACTCTAAAATGAAGCTGAAAACATCAATGAACAATGAAGAGGGGACAACCAAAATCACATGAATTATATTTTAGGAGAGAGAGAGAGAGAGAGAGTAATCAAACATCATCAATTACTAACATCAAAATGCTATGTACCTAAAAAATGGAGTCAATGCAAAGACAAATATTTGATAATATAAATACTTATATTAGCATGAAAGAAAGACAAAATATTGATTACCTTTGGTAACCGGTATTAAATCCAACTTTCAATATCATGCCAGATACAAGAAGGCCAGCTGCTGGATCTAGGAAAGGTAGCCCCAATATACTACCACCTATACGAAAGACCACATCAAGTTTGAGATGCATTAGTATGAAAAAACATTAAGTATCTCAATTTCAAAAGGTAGTCATATGAATTAGCCAAGGGTTGCATCATTACTTAAGTGTTAGACATGTTCAACTAAACCATATGAACCATGTTTTAACAAATAAATTATGAACGTGAAGGAGGAAATCTAGTAAGTTCACCTTCAACTTGTAAACAGCAAGTCTTGTGATGAAATTCTCTCAATTCTCAATCCTTATATTTCAGACCAAAATGAACAAAGTTACTTAGCTCAATGTCCCATTTTCCACGTAGAAGACAAAATAGCTCATTTTTTACAAGTGCAAGGAGACTTAAAGAACCTAGAGTTTCAACCAGTTGCAGACACAAACAACCACATGCATACGCAAGAAAATTTCAAGGATTGCATACTCTCAATTTACCATCTTTTGCAACTCAGAGTTGTTTTATTATAAGCTCTTTCTCCTGGCTATATAGTTCAGCATTTTACAACAGCTTTTCTTCAGTTTTGTTAGTCAATTTGAAACTTAAACAGAACATCGTGGAAGTTTGAACCAATACATCATCAGAGTAAAGTATATAAATGAAATTAATCCATCTAATAGGAGTTGAATTGTAAATCATCATTGAATGTCCTGCAGCTTTCAGTCCTCTAATATCTTTGCTTGTTAAGACAAAATTGTGTTTGAATATAAGTTAATGTCAACTTTCTACATGCTAAAGCAACTAAACTAACACATTACAAACATCACATGATGACAAAACTCATTTACTTTGCCCAAAAAGAGAAAAAAGTAGGTATACAAGCAAAAACAACAACAACAACCAAGCCTTATCTCACTTGGTGGGGAATACAAGCAAAACAAAAGTTCATAAAATCAGGTAATGAAGTTTTGCTATGTATTGATCAAGCTAGATAACACAAACTGGTCTCACCGCTCACATGCAAATTAGGTTCAACTCTGAAAGAAATAAGTCCACTTTCAACAATCAATGGCTAATTAAAGAATCAGTCATCAATATGAGTTAGTTAGCTTCTGATGGTCAGTACAGAATAAAAATGACAACTTTCTTCCTCTATAATCTTCATATATTCTTCTACATTCTCATGACTGGCCTCAAGCAAAAATCTGATCGTGAAGGTTAGTGACATATGTCAAAAATTGAATTGGTCAATTGGGAGATTGCAATCAGATAAATCAACTTGCCAGAACAAAATCAGTCAAAAACATACTTGCAAGATGTTAAAAATGAATTAACATATAATAGATGAAAAATAACTGAACAAGCCAAGATTTGATGTCATGACTTGAGTTCTAATATCATCTTAAAAGGTTGAGCAACTATCACAAAAGTTTAAGCTATCGAAGTAAAAAAAAAAAAGGTTTAGATATTTCTATATGGTCCAATAAACAGTATAGGAACATGCTAGATATTTCTCCACATCTTACAGAACTACATCTGAGAACTGTGCAAACTGGCAACAAGCACAACGTATGCACAAACACTGACTGTATCTCTAAAAAAATTACTGCTAATGAAACTTACATTTATCCGAATATAGAATAGATAAAACAAAATAATTGATTAATAAGGACCAAAGGAAGAACAATTATAGTCCTGTTTCAATTGGATTCACACATTTTCTATATAAACACAATGACAGAAAATTCTCACCAACACCAATAAGAGCAACAATCGATGACACGGCATCAGAACGGTGGTGCCATGCGTTTGCCTTTAACAATTCACTTCCTTCCTTTTCCCCAGCTCTTTTAGTCACCCAATATAGTCTATTGTTGCCAAGAGAACAGGGTTTCTGGTAAGAATATGCTTGAAACTTATCTAAATTTTACAGCTATTACACATTGCAGGAATCCATGTTTTCACAAAACCACTATGAAATACACATCCAGGTAAAGTTATTCCTAATTACTGGTGGCTAAGAAAAATATACAAAAGATTGAACATAAGACCAATAGAACTTTCAGTTTGTCTCCTTCAAAGACAAATAATTGCTAAATAATACCAAGAATAGGTAATTATATTCCTAGGGCCCAATATAAGCCATACTCCAGCAGATAAATGGTTTACTAAGCCACCGATAACAGAGAAGTATTAAATGAACACGTTCATCCTCTCAAATCCTAAGTATCAGTTAATTATTTATTGTTAAACCTTCCCATTTATCTCTAAACAACTATATTCCATAAGTCACAGGACATACCCTTCCTTGACAAAGATAGATATACTTGTCATACTCAAAGCTAAGACTGGGTGATCCAAATCTACTCCATGATAATGGCCCCCACTACCATAATTATGATGGTCAACATTCAGAGAGAAAGAGGTCATATCTGGAGTTGATGTCAGAAGACCCTGAAAATGCAAGGCAAAAACTATATGAGCAAACAATGTGGCAAGTGACTGTGGATCTAGAATACAATAATAGCAACATGTCATGTTAATCACAACTATCTGAACTCAGCTACATGGATTTTGCCCCTCCATTGAATGAGGATGAAAAGTAAATGTGATTCCTCAGTTATAGAAACACGTAGGCCAAATAAATAAAATCAAAAGCTAGTATTCATGAAAGCTTAGAAGGCATGCCATCATGAAACTGTTTTATTCTCATTGATGATGCATATGAACTCACATATGTGACAACGATGGAAAGGTAAATAGAAGATACCAGCAGAACATCAAGGGCATGCCATGCAATCCCGCCTGCAGTAACCAATAACATACCGGAAATACCAAGAGCTCCTAGAGTCTCAAACTTTCCATGTCCTAGGGAAGAGGAAAAAATTAAAAGTTAAGACAAATGGCAAAATAAAAAAAAAAGTTGTAAGTGGATTTGTCCCTTTAAAATCGGGCATAAAGGTTTCCTTTCATCTAGCTCAAGTAGTTTCCTCAAAAAAGAGATGTATCTTATTTGAAAAGTTTGTTTGAAAAATCCCACATACAAGGATCTACTCCTAACTCAAGTTCCTAGCAGGGCTGACAATTCATTCTTCTTTATGTGACTTTCATTTTGAGTGCCTATTTATTTTCTATTGGTCTTGATCACAAGTTGAAACATAATTAGAGAACTTATGTGTTTCGAGCTTATATTATATTTGGTTTAAATCAATCTTGTAATATTACACACACACGCACACATATAAATGTATAACATTCTTACCACGAAACTCAACTTCTTCAAATACATCAAACCAAATAAACATAGAATAGAACCTTAGCTAGCTATGAAATGGCAAGAATAATGAAGCAACAATACATCACCACATGACAATGTGAAAACCGTAAGATAAACATATTTTTGGGTGGGGTTAATAATCAAATGAAATCTGGAAATAACTAACTTCTTCTCATTAATTTTCATGAATGATGCTCTTGAGCTGTACATGTTCATGAACAAAGCTTATGGCTTGTAGGTTATGTTTGAACTTATCTAATACAATATACTACATATACGAAATTCTTTATTAAATTCAATATATTGATTTTTACATTCAGTTTGTCAGTTTATAAATAACTTTTTAAAATTAAATAGACATGCTATACAGATAAAATATATACCCCATACTTTATCAGCCACTTAGATTCAAGTGTTCTTATATACGGGACATCAAATGAACACAATATCTTTATAAATTTATGTAATTTTTTTTGGATTTTCCATTAAGATTAACAACAAACAAAAGGATATACAGCTGCATACCCAATCATTATTAAGAAATTACTTAACTTTCCTTGTACCAATGGAAATATTAATCAAATTGTTGTTAACAACTTATACAGAAAACTATAACTACAATGAACAAAAATGTAAAGAAACTAGGTTTTTGATACTTAACAACATGGAAAGTGATGACTAGTAACGAACTTCAAAATTTGATAAATGTAAATAATAGTAGTATCCAAACTTACAGGTAGTGTCTAGCATTTCAAATTACAAATAAAATTAAATATCATTTTCTGGCTCGAGTTAATTTTATGCCTAATGGTTGTGGTTGAATGTTTGTCACGTTAGAACAACTAGTTTTTTGATAAGCAAGCATAAACACAGCATTAAGCCTGGTTGAACTTGAACTAGGCAAGGTGAACTTTTTAATATACAAGTTTGAACATGGTCTAGCTCGACTCAAAATGGCTCATTTATAATGCTATTTCTTAGTGGCTAGTAATCAAAGTTTTTCCATACTTGGACTAGCTCATGAGCTTGAGTCTGTGCACCAAAACAAAGGTGAGACTGGTTTGACAACTTAAACAGTGTAAATGAAAATGTCCTTTCCTGCTGCCTTTTATCCTTACTGGAAATGGATTTCCTCGTCTTCATTTTTGCCAAGACACAGTTTCCTACTAAGAGGTATCTTATAGTAGTTAATGCATGTTAATAGCTTAGCCTTTCTAAGAGGTGATAAATAGTGCAGTGTGGAAATTCTAACGTCAAGCTCGAGGAGTTAAATATGAAGGTATCTCCTTCTGTAAAAATACTGAATGTAATGAAAATAAACAACTCTAGAAACATGGTCATGAGCTAAAGACAATAATTTATTATACTTGGAGTTGAAAACTTGAGCCAGTCACATGGTACAGAGCTATGCTAAATTTGATGATTTAAAGTGTATTGAACTAGTATCTTAGACACACAAACACATAGTATGAGTTGATATTGGTATATGAGAGAGGAGGAAGCATATGGGTACAACAAGGAGATAAAAGATGGAAAGACATAAACTAGAGAGGAGACTGAAAGGCATAAAGAATAAACAGAAGAGTCAAAAAAACATGTAGCAGAAAGAGATGGATTACAAAAAATAGAGGACTCAATTTTGTTTCACAATGAATGACATATTGTTGGTAGCTACATGCTTTGTAGAATCACCTTCAACCAAAGGTCCAAAATTGTTTGGTTTTATCAATGTTCTTAACAAAATTGTAAAATCACATTGAAAAGGTTAGACAATAGATTCACAGCTAAAAGAAAGATGAGTTAACCAAGATAAATGATAGCATCAGAGCGTGATCCAAATTTGATTCTTTTTAGAAGAAGAGACAGTCATGTTAGAATTATTTCAAGAAACTTTTAAATAAGAACAGTTACATCAGTGTTCTTTAAAACAAAACCAATATTTCATTACTTTAAACTAGTAGCTCAGAATAAATCACAATGCTAGAGCTTCCACCTTATGTTACTTGGACTTGGTACGAGTACGTGACGTGAGTATGAACCTAAGTGCACAACATGGCAGTTTTAGAAATGTGCATGTGATCAATACGAATGTCAGATCCGTTGACTCAGGCATGTCGTTATCTAACACAGATATGGAGGAGAAATAAGAATCCATGTGTTACAGCTTCTACCAAATTTAAAGGTGATTCTTCAATAGTATATACACCACATGTATGGTCTTACACAAATGTGAACGGCAATTTTCAAGTAGGTAATTGTTTGACTTTTCAAGAAAAAAATCCAACGGTTATCTTTTTGGAAACTAAATATACTAATAGCTTGCATATCCATATCTCTCAGTTAACCTCAAATAACTTGAACTAAATTCCTTGAAAAAACATATAAAATATCAGATGAAGTAGTTTAGGATACTAATACATGCGACTCAAAATCATAACAAAAATGAAGAGACAAGATCTCTGAAGATAAATACATGGATGAACAAAGTCAGCTTGGAAACATTAAAATGAAACAACAGATTTTCAAAGCCCAAACGAATAAAAGTGCATATCAAACAACCCCTAAACGGATAAAAAAGGCTAACCATAAGGGTGGTCATCGTCCTTGGGGGCCTTTGCTGCTCTATACGACCACCAAGCTACACCACTAAGGACCTACAACATCCCAATAAAGCTTCAATCTACGCATAGAGTTTCGTGAACAATTGAGCAAAAACAACCGATTCCACTCAAATAAGACAGGAAAAGTAGAGAATTCCGAGAACTATCAAAGTACAATGTCGGAAACGGAATGGGCAGCGTCGGCGACGATGGCGGTGCTGCCAGTGAGGTAACCGGTGAGGCCTTTTCCGACGGAAAGGGCGACGTCAGACGCGAGTCCTAGCCGGAATGTTCCCTCGGAGCCCTCACGATCGCTATGATGGTGGTGGTGAGAGTGGCCTCCGCCATGCCACCTTAGGGCGGTCAATAAGTGGTTCCCTTTATCCACTGCCGATGGAGAGGACGCGGAGAGAATTTCCGAGGGCTGATCGATCCGCGGGAACCGGTGGCGATACAGGCGGTGAGACCGGCGAATGGCGGCGAGATTAGACCACCGGAAACCCATACTTTTGGAGTTCTACTCACCTTCTGATTCTCGCTCATAAATTGGTTTAATTGCATTTACATCCCTGCCACTTTTTTATTTCATAAAAAATCCTAGTTTGAAAAATATCAAAACAGCACTTTATACTTTTTTCATCTTTTATTTTAACCTGAAACATAAAATTAAATTAATTTTATTTAATCAAAAATATTATATATATATATATATAACATTATTACATAAAATTACCTCTCCTTAAAAAAATCACTCAATCAAAATTCCTTTCGATAATATTATAATAATTTTAAATATAATATCTTTGTTCAAAACTACTGAATCATATAACAATTTTAACTAAAACTATTATAAATTATTTTAATCAAATTAAATTTTAATTAAATATTATTTTAATTCTTTTGATAATAAAAGTAGAGCTCTTCTTTAACTCAAATTACGAACATGCTTGATAAGCACGATCCACATCTTAATTGTGAGCATAAATACATGATTTTAGATAATCCCAGATTATGATCGAATAGCCTCGACCATCACACAAACACGAAATGAAACACCAACAAATGAGATTGATGAAATCTAAGCAGGCCACAAAGAACTAGTAGGAGGAACTTAAACCCTAAATCCCCTACTGTTTCTCCTTCCTCGAGCCCTCTCGAACTTCCTTCCCTTCGAGCGGACGTAGGGTTTGGTGTGGCTGTGTGGAACTCCAGGTGCCTTGCCAAAGTGCTTGACTGCCTCTCTTGCATTCTTAGGACCCCTTAGAAGTATCTGCATGCCATATAAACAGCATTTAGTTGTTGATATAAAAACTTCTTATGTACTCAAAGGCAGCAAAGGAATTACAATTTAAAGCAATTGGCATAGTAAACCAAAAATCCAGAAGAATAATAAGAAAACAAGACCAAGAAGATCTTTAAATAACTTGTGAGGCAAAGCCTCAAATTTTTAATAGATGGAAATAAATAAATAACTAAAGGAGGGGCATTAACAGACATCTTAATTACTGTATGTGTGGCATCACTATCTTTAAGAATTTAAAACATTAGTTTAATTGTGCATCATTGGATTAAAAAAAAGAGAGAAATTAAATAAATAAGTTATAGGATAAATGGATTTAACATGCAAGAGGATATACAACAAGCACAGCTTAAAGAATTTGTAGTGAAAGTTTTCTTCCATCGGCCACCAAGGGCATACATAAGTAGTCCATGTTTCATATCTTTTATCACAATAAAAAGAGTGAATTTTAATAACCATCTAGAACACACAAAGCGTTGACAGAATGAGTGAGACTAGTACAACAAGCGCAGCTTAAAAAATTTGTAACAAAAGAACACTCGTAATTTTATTCCATTGGGCACCAAGGGCATACATGAGTCATCAATGTTTCGTATCTTTTATCACAATAAAAAGAGTGAATTTTGATAACCATCTAGAGCACACGAAGCATTGATAGAATGAGTGAGACTAGTATACCAGTGAAGGAACATAAAACTTCGGGCAAACCACTAATTAGAACATAGAACTAATCAACAATCCTCAACTTGCAATCTAATTCAATTAAAACATTGAACACACACCCCTAAACGATAAGAAATCAAGCTATGCTAGTTTGACTTGTTAACCAAGTTGGAGTGAGAAAGAACTGGTTAGCCTACTTCAAATCCAATGACTGCCTAAGGAACAAAGAACAGCAATGCTCATTTGATCTTTGATCTTCCATTAAAAGGAAGCTGTCATATTGAACTGGGACAAAATAGTTATCATCACTACAACAATAAAAACGATTATGTAAGAGAGAACATTAATTGCATGTCACACTTACTTTGCGATACCAAGGGAATTTAATCAGTTCTTAAACCACAAGCATACAGCAAAATCAACACAACCATATTGAAAAGTGAAAATATCATAATTAGGCATAGGTGAAAATATCATAATTAGGCATAGGCAGCACAACAATCATCTTAAATAGGCAGAATTTAAGCTCATCACAATACCGTATTCTGCCCAAGAGGTGCTCGGAGTGCAAGCTGGTCAAATGTCAAGCATTCCCCACCTGCCTTGAGGATCCTCGCCCTTGCCGTCTCTGTAAACCTTAAAGCTGTCACCTTGATAGCTGGTACCTCGTAAACTCTTTTGTCATCGATCACAGTCCCAACAATAACTGCAACCTTATCCTCCTGGCCTTAAAGAAGCTGAAAAGCATCAGAATCCATCCATGTTCACCATCATGCACAAAGGATATAAAAAGGACTTACATTTCCGGACATGAAAGTTATCAGTCTTCTGAGGGAGATGGGTGGCCTATTGGTCTTGCTCATGAAAAGTCTCTTCAGGATCACTGCATTGAACTTGCTCCCTGTCCTCCGCACCAAAAACCTATAGAGCTAATAAACGAAGAACCGCTGAATTTGTAAGCGCCACACTCAAGATAAACATTATAATCTTCAAAGAGCTTATAAGGTCCACAATGTTCTCACCCTCACAAGGAGCTTTAGATAGACATCGTCGGACTTCGGAGCAGTACGCCTAACCTTCTTGCTCCGTCCGCCGGCGACGAGATCGATACCCTACAAAAAGTTGGAGAAAAACACTGAATCGATAGATCTGCAACAACATGTGGAGATGGAGATAGCGATTGGTCTATGGCTTCGCGCATAGAGAAAATGAGAACCATTGCTCTCGGGTGTCCTGCCCTTCCTACGCGATTGGTGACGGCTGCGGCGGGCTTCTAGGGTTTTGGCGCTGGTGAGTGGCTCTTTTATAGGTGGCGAAGAAGTAGCGGTACGACGTTTTTGCTATTCATCGCGACTGGAGATAGGTAGCTCCGCGCTTGGTTAATCTCATTTTGGCCCTAGAATTTTAAATATTTTCTCTTTGATGCGCCAAAATTTGATAGAGACGCCTTTAAAAAAATTTACGCAAAAATGAAAAAGGGTGTTTTTAATTATTTTAAAAAGTGCTTTTAAAAATGAAATAAAATGACAGCATCTCACTATATATAACAGCTAATCTATAATTGCCCAGTCCCCGAGGCAATGGTGCAACGGTAGGACATCCAAATTGTAACTCAAAGACCCGCGATTCGATCCCAAACTACGGTGTATTTACAGGAATTTTCCTCCAAATAGGGAACGCAATCAAAGGATGATGGACATCTGGATTGGTCGCCGTATGCGCTTCCCGATTTACCCTGGTGGTCGATGGGAAACTTCCGTGGGACCGGACCGACCACCCCCAGAGATGTGGCTACTGGGATTATCATTTTTTTTTTAATCTATAATTGCCCAATCTGTTAAAATAAATCGATTTAAATTGATCAAAAATATTATCCATATTCTAAATTTTAAGATATTTTTAAGATGAAAAATATAATAAAGTATTATTTTAACTTTTTTTTTTAATGTGATGTTCTTTAAAAAAAACGATAATTAGAGGCACCCAATAATTAATGTCTCTTAATGCTATTTATTTAAGCAGAAAAGAAATTAGAGTTTTGTTTAACCCTCCTTGGCAATGAGAGACAAGGTCGAAGAATCCACCTAAACAATGACTTGAAGTCCTATTTCATACAAACAAATTAGAAACCCTTGTGATATCATAAAAGACTACACATTGTAAGGCTGCTTTTCATACTAACAAATGAGCAAGTGTCACTACTTTCACTTCTGTTTTATGGAGTTAGAGCTTTAGCCGATGCGAGATTAGAGCTAAACTTTGGAAGTCTTATCCAAAGTCTTTTCTCGGTTATCCTGTTTATCTGAATGATTATTCACTGTCAAAATATTTGAGAAATAAGATAGGTATATGATTCTATCATAATAATCTGAGTGATTATATGATACTGCATTCTACTGGAGTTCATCTAGATAACGATACTGTAAAAAATTCAACTGATGTCTTCGACGATACCTGGAATGGAGCAGCGAGAACTCCCCATAGCATTTTGCTTAGAACAGCAGTAAGATGATAAAGATTTCAGATAAAATTTAGGAGATACTTCAGTAGTACACATGACTAATATACATATTTGTATCTGGTTCGGTTAAAGCTAAAAGGTACACAACTAGGCAGCTTAAGGGAGAGAGATGTAGAGGTAGTTTAGATAATTGGAACGAAGACTAGTTTCAATAATAAGCTGAGAACATGCTTAGTTGAACTAAATGTATCGATTAGCAGCAAGCATCAGTGCTATGTTTAACCAGATTTGAATAGCAGTACCGCCTTCGAATCGACATAAAAATAAAGGAAATGATTGGTCTCATGTGTTACATATGACCCTGCAAAGCAAAAGCCACATCAGAAGGAACACTTGGGTTCATGAGATCAAAAAATTCATTAGTTAAGGGTCCAAAAACAAACTTTGACAAGTAAAGAATCTTATGACAAAAAACATCAAAATATTTAGGAGCACAGAAATAAATAAGGTAATACACACACAATCATCTTAAACTAATTTGCCTAGCCAGGCATTAATGCCTTCTATCTTTAAGGACTATCAACTGGTCCACTGGAGCCTCTTGTGCAGTTTCTGTGAATCTTGTATATTTGGTTTCACCAGATGAATCAGTTGCATACACAAATCAGGAATGTTGTGGCATCATTATCAAACTGTGTTTGTGTATGTTGTGATGTCATGATTGTAACTTCATATCATCTTTCAATTATAAATTTAATAAATTTCTCACTTATTTGTTAACTTACGATGTCAAAAGCGTTGCAGTATGTGGGAAACCAACAGGACAAGGTATAATGTGTTATGGCCAATCGACACAGATCAAATTAAAGGCCTCTGTTGAACCATGTAAATAAAGAAAGTTAGATGGTATCTGGTATAGATAATGTTTAGAAAACCATTCTTCGTGTAAGTGATAGTTGGTGGTTTGGAGTTTAGCCTTAAGTGTGGCCTTTTAAACAGGGAATCTTATAACAACATTGATTGAATCATCACAACGAATACGAATATGCAAAACAGCATAATGAGGATCATGAACAAACTCATGAATGGTTCATGAATAAAATTATTAACTCTAAGGCTTGATTACGTTCTTATTTCTTTAGTTTTAAATTCAAATATAGGCAATATATTAAACAAGTATATTCTTAGGACTATTTGGTATTTTATAAATTTTAGTGTTTTAAAATATCCATGATAGGTTAAAAATGAGTAATAATAAAAGTTTTTATTTATTGGACAAATGTTTGAATTAGATTATAAGGGCAATCATATTGCTAGTTGAGCCAATAAAAGCTCAAAGTTGGTTTGAGTTTAATATGCTTTTCAATACATAAGCTCAAACAAGCTTAATAAGATAATCAAACAAGTTCGAAGGCCATTTACAGCCCCAAAGACCTTTACTCTTTAATCTTTACTACTCGTAAATCAACACGACAATTCATATGATCAATACTGATCATCACTTATGGTCAATACTAACCACCACTTATGGCTGTCCAAAGTTCAAAATCAGGTATCTACCTTCACACAAACAAGATTTCATGATCTATGATAGCAAAGATTCTGCTCGGTACCTTTATTGACAACTCATTCCATATATTGAACGATGTAGAATATTAGAAGCTTAGTATGGTTATTTAAAACCCACTTACATCTAGTGTCTCTCTAAAGGCTAAAATTTAATCATGCCTCTCTAATTTGAACCACTAGAATTCTTAGCTCATCGAGTAATGTTAGTCCTAACTATCTGATATTGATGATCTTGTAACTTCATTGAAGTCTACGTAACTTTACGTCCCTAATACTATCACATCTCATAAATCAATTGTAATTACGTTAATCCGAGTTTTCTATAGCTTACTCAGTATGTTTCCACTTTACGTCACAAGATTAGTTCCACATAATTGTTTAATCAATATTGTCCAACTGAACAAACTGTAACTTAATCTGTGTGATTTACCTCCTCACAGTTGTTGGCGGATTCCAACCTTTTGCAGCATGTAACTTAATCTGTAACTTCGTTGTCAGAGCATAATAACAGGTCATAATTGACTAGAATCAGAAGGGAAATTCAACAAGAAAATGACTTCTAAGCATGAGAGTTCACCAAACTTTCCGTTTTCTCAAGTAAATTATGGGTTTGTTTCGTTTCCTCTCCTCACTCACTACGGGGGAAAAGGGAACTCCTACTTCGGTAACAAATTGCGTCCAGTTAGGCATGAAATATTGGTGAGCTATTGAGGCCGGAGACATAGCAATATGTAAATCCCCAACCAAATGAGATCACACTGCTGAACTAGAAAGAAAAAAAATGTTGAACTCTGGGCTTCAAAAGAGTACGAACTCATTTCCTCAAATCGAGTTGGAGAAGTGCAAACACGAAAAGGTGTGAAAATAAAAAAGGATTACCGAAGTTGCGACCCACAATGCAGTGCCAAGTCTGTCCGTACTTCTTATCGAACTCCTTCTTGATGTACTCAGCGATGTCCTTCTCCAACCTGTGCTTCTCGAACGCCTACCACAAAATCAACCGACAAAATCAGCACCGGAGACGCAGTCCGGGCATAATCACGTAGACAAAAATCGAAGCTACAGACGAGACAAATTTAGAAGAGTGGGAGGAGGCGTACGGCGCGGGCGCAGTCTATCGCGTCGTTGCGCATCTTCTCGCTCATGTCGATGTTCTTCAAGACGATCTTGGGCGAGGCCTGCGGCGCCGCGGCAGCCTGCGGGGCCGGCGCTACCGCTCCGCCACCGAACTTGTCTCCCTCCTCCGCCATGGCGCCGTGAATGGAGAGAGAGTGAATGATGAGGTAGGAAAAAGGGGAACATGGTCCTAAAAGGCTAAAAGGCGCATGTGCCGGTGTCCGCTGGGTGAAGCCAATAATTATAATAATAATGAGGGTGAAATCATAAATTTTAAATTTTTTAAATTTATTTTATATGTAATAGAACCTTCTCGCCTAGAGGTCAGCGTCTTAAACTAACTATATTAATTTTAAGATGTTCTTAAAATTAAAAGAACTTCTTAAATTATTAATATTATAAAAAAATTAAAAAATTTAAAATAATATTTTTTATCCTAAAAATACTATTTTAAAATAAATCAATTATTTTTAATTTAAATTGATCAAAAATAATTTAATGATATAGTACTATTATAAAAAAACTCCTTGATAATAATTATGAGTTGCTATAATACTTTTAAATAATTTTAATTAAAATTAACAAATTAAAATGATAAAAAAATTATAAATTTCGAGGACCCTAAATCGAATTCGGATTTCGAACTGAGAGGTTAAAATTTCTAAATTCGTAATTCATGACTCCTCTGTTCTCTTCTTTAATTAAGTTTTAGTTATTTTGATTTGTGATCAATTTAATTGATATTTTACGATTTGATTTATTTAGTTTTATACGAAAGATTAGATAAAAAAATTAATTTATTTGATATGGATTATACATGAATGAAACCTTTGATAAAAATCTTTCAAAAAATTAAAAAAATAATATTTAACTAATATTATCAATAAATTTTAATATTATGTTAAAATGAAATGGTATACTTTTTTATATTAATAGACCATGAATCAAATATATCATTATTGTATACTTTTTGATATATATGATGCAATTTAATATTTGCTTTGCAAATTTACACTGTGTTTTTTATCGTGATCAACTATAATTTTTTGATTTACCTCCTCATAGATGATCATGAGACCGATCGTGTAGGGTCGTTGGAGTGACGGATTCCACCTTTTACTGAAGTTTAATAAATTTATAATTAAATTTATTTCCTTATTTTTTTGAATATAATATAAATATCTAAATACTAAGAAAAATTCTCTTTTGACAATGACAAAATGCTTTTCATTCCTCTATCTCATTTCCATTCTCATACGTATGAAGTATATTTACGGGATTGTCTAAAATTTCATGTGATTTAGTAAATAAAATATACATTCTATCATTGTGAAATCGATCCATATGGTTTGATAAATAGTGAGAATAATGAGATTTTTCGATAAAGAGGAGATTGAAAATTAAGATGCTCTGGAATGATGAAAATGAGGAATGTCCACAATATCTGGATTTAGCCAGATCCAATTAGAGGAATTTTATAGGTTTATTAATGAGGGTTTGACGGATTCGTCAATTACCTCATAGATGATCATGAGACCGATCGTGTAGGGCCGTTGGAATAACGGATTCCATCTTTTACTGAAGTTTAATAAATTTATAATTAAATTTATTTCCTTATTTTTTTTGAATATAATATAAATATCTAAATACTAAGAAAAATTCTCTTTTGACAGTGACAAAATGCTTTTCATTCCTCTATCTCATTTCCATTCTCATACGTATGAAGTATATTTATGGGGTTGTCTAAAATTTCATGTGATATAGTAAATAAAATATACATTTCATCATTGCGAAATCGATCCATATAGTTTGATAAATAGTGAGAATAATGAGATTTTTCGATAAAGAGGAGATTGAAAATTAAGATGCTCTGCAATGATGAAAATAAGGAATGCCCACAATGGATTTAGCCAGATTCAATTAGAGGAATTTTATAGGTTTATTAATGAGGGTTTGACGGAAGAATTTTAAGATTCTGATTTCGATTTAAATGATTTGATAGATTTAATAATTAATTAATTGCTTATTAAGTCCTTGGAAACTCCATACACTTATGTTAATAATACATTAAAAAAAGATAAAATTCAATAATCGAAACTAAAACTCCCCGGAGTTTATTAAAATTTTAACATATAACTCTTTTTTTTTGGGAAAATAAAAGCTTGCCATATAATTAATTTCACCAATATAAGCAGAAGTTGCAGAAGACTTTATTGATTAATGGAAAATAATAAATAAATAAATAATTTTAGGGATCAATTGGCAGTATAATTAGACTGAATGAATATTTGTTAAACTCTAAGGGTGCAAGATGAAAATTTCTTGTTAAAACTTAAAAACCCTAATCACCTCTCTTCTACTTCCTCTAGGCCGCGGTGATAACCTCCTTCCTCTTCGCCGCGACGATAACCTCCTGGTTTGTCTTCTACGAATCAGGTATTACTGTCCCTCCTAGAATCCCTAGTAGAGTCCCTGGCGGTGAGGGCGCGGTGCTGCAGTTTGGCGCAGTTAGCGATGGTGTTGCGCTAGTTGCAGTCACGGCGGTTGCCGCAGCACCGGCTTACCTCCGCGGGGATGCCGCGTACACACACAAACACGACATGAACTATTTTATGTGTTTTAGGATATGATGTCTTGTGTATATTAATAATAGAAGTTAGTTAATTGAGCGCCGCTATGATATGTGCAAGGTATAAAAACATACAACATAGGAGTAATTAGCTTGTTATTTCCGTTGTTCAATTGTTTTTACTTTTTATGCTGATCTTTGTTCGTCAATTAAGTTTGGATTTTGCAATATATTTAAAGTAATAGCTAAGAAAATTTGCATTAGAATGTTAAATTGAGTTTGAGAAGAATTTAGAGTAGTGTTCAGGAAATAAGCAATCGTTTAAGATTATTAAAGCATGATATTATGATATAGTGTTCAATTTTAACGTAGAATAGCATGTAAAATTAGGTGAACCTAGCAATCAAATCCTTATCAAAACACTTTCTCTTTTGTAGAAACTCCTCAGGAAGCAAGAACAATGGCTCGATTCAATCATGTGAGTTTCCATCCTTTCTTTTATCCTTTCTTTTTCTTTCTTGTTTCACACTGATTTTGTTTTGTTTTCCTTTGGATGCAGAAGAAAAGGCGGGGGCTTGTAAAGCCACCTGTTGTAAAGAATCAACCCACTGTAGATCAGATTACTGGCCAAAAGATTCCCAAGAGCTTCGTCTTTTCAAGGGGAAGGCTGCCAGGCCCAGTCAAGCAATTGGAACTGGATCTTCGAAAGCTTATGCTCCCTCACACAGCTCTAAAATTAAAGGTTTTCTATAATTTGATTCTGTTCATTGGAGTTTTGTTTGATATGATTTATTTGGATTGTGAAATTTATACTCATCTGTGATTCATAAAGCATTTGGCTTTACAACAGAGATTAAGAAAAAAAATAAGAAAAAAGTAAAATGGTCCATGATTAAAAGAGGTTAAATTGTTAATGAGCAAATGGGAGCAATGTAACAATGAGGAACTAACACCATATGTCTCAAGTAGGAGATGGCTTTCTTTTGTTTGCATTCAGGACTCTGTCCTGCCATTATACTTGGCCAGATTCAAATAATCACTACAAGGTTAGAAAAACAGTGAATGCTACCAGTTACATGATCATCTCATTGCAGCCAAACTAATAATGCATATATAAACTACTAAGTACTTAGTTGGAATTAGTTTGTTGTATTTCATTGATGCAAACTTGATCTATAGAATTATCTTAAATGCCATTCGACCTGCTTATATAATTCGATGATCAAATATTCAGATCCATGTCTCAAAAATATGATTTTTTTTCCCATGCAGCATTAGATAAAACTCATCATGATATTATAGTTCTTCTGACTTGTAAGGCAATTAAAGAGACTTATAAGTTCATAAATTTGATTTCAATGACAAGGGTTGTGTAACATCCAAACATATTTCTACGTCACTTTTGGTTAATTCTGACAGTCACTTGAAGGATTATAAGATGGAATCATCTTGCTTCTCACTCTAACAGAAAGGCCTCTTTATTCCTGCATGAACTCCGTCTTTCTTTTTATTTCATAGTCAATGAATTTATGATGTTGATCACTTTGTTTGCTTGGATTACAGGAGAAAAAACGGAATAAGCTGAAAGACTTCCTAAATGTTGCTGGGCCTATGGGGGTAACCCATTTCCTAATGTTATCATATCCAAAGAGTATTCCCCATTTGCGAGTTGCAAGGACGCCTCAAGGTCCAACACTTACTTTTGAAGTTCAAGAATACTCTTTGGCTGCTGACATTGCTCGATCACAATCTCGGCCAAGTTTTCCTAAGGAATTATGTGACAACTCACCCTTGGTAATTTCACATTGTTGTTTCCACATAGCACATTGTTTTATCTTGTTATTTTTGACATCATAACTTTAACTATATTACATTTTTTTTAAAAAATTGTTTTTATATTCCTTAATTTTAGTCCATTTTCTTTGGGTCTGAGCAAGTGTCTTTATTGCAGATAGTGCTTTCTGGCTTTGGGGGTGGAGATCAGCACCTGAAGCTCACAACAATAATGTTCCAGAACATTTTTCCTGCCATAGATATAAATACTGTAAGTACTGAAACAAAAGTCACATTGAGTCATCATTCTTCATTCTTGCCTTAAGAAATGGCTGTTTCAACTCATTCCTGAGTCCTTATCTTAACTGGAAGTTGAGTCAGTGAATGATCAAAATCTATCAAAATTCTTCATATTATCTACTTCTCTGTAGGTAAAACTGTCGACGTGTAGGAGGATTGTTTTATTAAATTACAATGCCGAAACAAAGCTTATTGACTTTCGACATTATTCCATCCGCCTACAACCTGTTGGTGTCTCTCGGAGGATTCGAAAGTTTGTTCAGAAGCACGAGATACCAGATTTGAGGAACCTTATGGATGTCAGTGAATTTGTGACCAGGTAATAGCTAAAACATGTTTTAGCACTAGTGAATTTAACAGCTAAAAATCTCAAAAACAAATCAATGTAATTAGTTCCAATTTTTGGCATATTTTGCTTGGCAATGTAGCCTCACTTGTGCACATATCAGCATGCAGTTTGGACTCAGTTATTTAATCGTGTTTGATCTTTAAAATTTTGACATTATCAAAACAGCAATCATACCTATAGTTTGTCTTGCAGTGCCAACATTAGCCATGACCTGCTAAAGTACATGATTGTATACACTTGAGTCTTCTGAAAAAGTTTTATGGAATGGAAAGAGATCAGCAATCAGTTTTCCCCTTGAAAATGAGGATCATAAACTGTTTAGATGTTTTGCATATGTTTCAATGAAGCCTTAGTTTGTTATTTATTCAATCACTATGAAACAATTTATGTTTCTCTATCCATTTTCTCCACCGTTGGGTCTCTTGCTTCGACTCCCATGAGGTCTGTTAGGTTTTTATCACCGCCTAAATAAGCTGGACACTTATTAGTCAATTAATTATATTATTCTAATCTTGGTCTATTGGATAAATTAAAACAAGATCTATATCATGTTGAGGCTTTCAAGATGTTCATGCATTAAAGCTTGTCAACTCTTAAGTTATACTGCCCAAACTGGATTAAATAATCCAGATCCCTACTACATAATTACTTGGGTTCTGGCATGCCTTTAATCAAATCTTGTGAACTCCATCATTCATAGGTAGCATATGATTCTACAATTGTGACTTAAATTCACTAACCTTTATTTATGTAGGCATCTTAAGGTTTGATTCTCATAATAGGCAATCTGTTTCACATCATAATACATGAGACCTCGTTCAACTTCAAGTGGAGAACTATCTTTACCTGTGCCTTTACCATCCTTTTTGTAAAAGTTGTCACTTGCAAATAAAAGTGTGATACCATAACAATTATATTGCAATATTCATATATTTACTATATGAATAATTTTGATATGCTTCATGATAATAGACTTGTAAATTTGTAATAATACTATATAGTGAAGGCCAATACTTGTTGTAAACTGTAATGCCAAATATAACTTTCAGAAAATTCTTCTGCTAGATGGCAGTACTTACAATCCTATGAACCCCGGGCTTTTCCCATGTTTTTAGATAAAAAAACTCAAAAATTCTTTGTATGTGTGTGCATGTTACACATAATAAAACTAATCATCTTATGAGAACTTGTTTCTGATACTGAATGTGGCCTCTGGTCATGGTTTCTGATACAAACAACAGAATCTTTTGGTGTTGTTGCATGACATTCCTTAGTTCTGTATGACAGTACGAGTGTGATGCTGCTCTTTTGGAAGACACTACTGTCTCTGCTCAACTGGATAGCCTAATTAACGTTTGCCTGTACTTGTTAAAAAAAAATAGATAATATTGCAGCATGTTTTAGCTTACGGGTGCTTTTACTTCACGAAAACGAGTTTAATGAACTTCTTGTAATCTTTGAAGGGCTGGTTATGGCTCAGAGAGTGAAGCAGATGAGGAAATAGCAACTGTAGATCTGGCAAGTGATATCGGGAGAGTAAACCGTGCATCTAACAAAAGTGCTGTTAGACTTCAAGAAATTGGACCCAGGATGACTCTCCATTTGGTCAAAATTGAAGAAGGGCTATGCTCTGGAAATGTCATATTCACTGAGTCTGGTAAGCTTACTTATTTTTCAAATAATACAGTTGCATTACATGCTGAACTTGACTGATATGATTACAAACAAATATTTAATCGCCGGTAATAGTTCTTTTGTTTATTTGTTCTCTTTCTTTTTTTCTCCGTGAAAGATGTATTAATGGACACATTACAAACACTTTTAAGAGGATCATTCATCATGTTGCTTTATTATCATCTCATCTGCAGATCTAACACTTTTCCAGGTTTTTTGTTGTAATGATCTCTGATGCAATTCATTTCATTTTCTTCTTCCATTTAAAGGGAAAGAAGTCGAGAATGCACATCCAGAAACTCAGGAAGAGTAAGCAAAGCTGAAAAAAATGCTGGAGTATGCCATCAGCCAAACTGAAGCCTGTTCTTGTGTGTGATTCTGGTCATTTACGATTGGTTTGGGGTTGAGGTTTTGTTGCTGCATTTCTGTTGTCGAACAAAATATTTATATACCTTGGGAAGGATCCTCTGACGATGATCTAATGATGTAATGAACTGAATGCTAATGTTGAGGCGAGTATCAAGTTAGGATGATAACTTCTCTGTAGTTGTACACGACTACCCGACCTTTTTAATCGGTATAGTTGATCTCTTCATGTACATTTTGGCTGACATATTTCACTTTTTTTTTTGAAGTTTTTAAATGATTGATTATCCTCAAAAGAAATGTAAATTTGATTGAAGAGGTTAAGATTTCTTTTTCTACTCTTCGAGAAATAACTTGAAGTTGGTCAAATAGTATCCAACTATTTTTTTCTATGATTTTTAAATAATTTGCTGTTAAATTCCACAAATGTTTGAAAGGCATTTAAATTTAATTTATGATATTTGTTTTCATTTATCTTTATCTAATATAAATAGTTTATGAGAGTAAATTTTTTTTTAAAAAAAATATTTAGTTAGCGTCGTGTATGTAATTTACATCGATTAATTCGAGGGTGATCAGGATCTTAATAGTTGGTAAAGATGTGTAAATTTTTATAATCGGAGTAATTAAATATAGAATAATTATTGTATATCAATTTTTTGAAATTTTATAAGAAAATTTCACAGCCCTAATTTTTAAACCAATAAATTAATAAACCTTTTTTCAAACTTTTTTTTTTTTTGCCAATTTTGCATAAATTGGACGAGTTATTTAGTTTAATTTAATTTTATAACGGAAAGTATTTGACGGCTGCCCGACCTCCGCCTCCCTCGCTCTCGACGCTCGGTCTTCCACTCGATCGGAGGAGCCGAAGCCCACGAACGTTCCTCCTCCTCTTCTGCAAAAAGTGCAAAGAAATCTGCCATTTCAATGGCCCTCTTTTCTTTTGTAAATCTGCTCCATCTTCTTAAACCAACTCAATTATGGTCAGGGTTCCTCCTCCTCGATCTCACGGAAGAAGGCGGCTCTGAGTTGTAACTTAGCTGGCGATTTTTGAAGCTCGCCTCGGCTCTAGCCTGGTCTGGTGGTGGATCCGAGACTCGTTTTCTTCTCCGTTTCCTTTTCATGTGAAAATGGAGGCGCGCCCGGATCTGGTCCTGGATTTGGATCGGGATGGGAGGAATATCAATGGCGCCGAGGCGGTGGCTTTCTTTCAGGGTTACAATTTGCCGAGACATGTTTTCGCCCAGCTCTGCTCCGGTAGTTGCTTACCAGTTTCTTTTGAGCCTTTCTGGTTTGAGTTCTCATTGACTAGTGAAAATAACTTGTTCTGATCTGTTGTTAGTTGTTTTTCACGTCGCAAAATTAGGTTTAAGATCCGTTTCATCTTTGCATATTATTGATCATATGAACTATGTCCAAAATACCTTAAAATTTTCATGATTACTTATGTTTATGCATCGTTGTAACTGCTGTGTTAGCTAAGTTGTGTGAAAGAGAATATTTAGGTAGGATCGATCAGAGCAATCCAAAATCTTTCGATCAAATGGAAATCTTGTTTGAAGGACACTAATTAACTATATGAATTGCAAGTTAGTGAACATGTTTTCGATTTTAAAAGAACAATTAAATATCTGTTATAGTTGGCTCGTAGCGGATTGTTAATTTTCCCCTACATATACTTCATTTATCTCCACAATCTCATCACTCTTCTGCTGTTCCAATTGTGCAGCTGCATATACCATTCAGCTGGCCTTAGTCTTTACAGAAGCTCACTGGTCAAATAATCAAACTATGTTTGATATAAAATATTTTTATAGTAAAATTGATCTTAGTGATGGAGAATCTTAACTAATTTATTATTATGAAAATATATCTATAAAATATAACAAATTAGAATAATTCTAAATCGATTAATCCTGATTATCAACATAATAAATTATATTAATTAGATAAAATAATTAATTTTATCATTAAATTAATTTAGAGATGAATATAAAATTATGAAATATTGATTATACACTTTATAATAATTACTACTTTTCCATTAGTATTTTATAAAAAAATAGAAATTTCTTTTTATAAACGGTTATAAACAGTAGTTTTTAAGACTTAGAGAATTTTGAAAAAAATTATGGAAAAATTAAAAATAGTTATAACTATGCCAAACATATTTTCATACTAACTTTTGTTTTCCAAAAAATAAAAACTGAAAATTAGAAGAAAAAAATTCAGTTCCCAAACAAGCCTTGAACTTCTTCAAGTTTAGTATATTCTTTGAAATGAATGCATAGCTAGGGCTATTTTTCTTTGCTTGCTTTGTCTAAGTGGTCTTATGGTCTCCTTTTAGGTTGCAGACTATCTGAACATGAAAGGACTTCTGGGTTTAACTTGCAAGGGGAAGATCACCAAGAAACCTTCAAAACATTCAACATCAAGAATGACTTCACACCCAAGGAAGATGATGAGATTACACTGGACCTTCAAATAATGTGTTATCCATCCAGATCGCACATTCCATATATTGGTATATCGTAGCAAATCTATTGAAAGTAAACTTTAAACTTCAACACATTTTATTTATCAAAAGTTTAGTTAGTTATTTTATAGGTTCAATTTGTTCTTTTCTTATTATTGGGGGTTTCAAGAAAGGATAAAATGTGGTTGGATTTGAATTTGATCAACTACCTTAGATGGTGATAGAACAAGTATGAGTAGATTATAAATACTTGTAAGTATGAGATGGATATGGATTTAAATATACCAAGTCAGTGTGAATGTAGATAGTAGAAAATTCTTAGGTACTCTATCTATTGTCTTCCCTAGATAAAAGTTTATAACCTTAGAGATGGGAGATATCTTTAAGACAATGTCCTGATGTAATTTTCATATTGAACAGTTGGATAAAATAATGTGAAATGTACAAATACTTACAAGAACAGATGTTGACCTATCAGGGAACTCTCTGGCTAGGGGACGATGTTCTTTGTTAATGCAATCAAACAACTAAGTAAGGGTATGAGCCTAGCTCATAATTGAATAAATTTTGACATGTAGCATACAAAGAAGAATTAGGTGTGGTTTTCTTTTCATATTGTTTTTGTCTCTTTGGCGTTGTGCCTATTTCTTATTTGAGATTTAGCAAGTCATTCATGTGTTTAATTGGGTTGAACCGGCGTTGGGGTGATCATTTGACAACCCAATAGTTGGCACTTCAATCAACCGATTTGTCGAAGCACAAATTTTTAAGGTTGATTCGTGATGGCTCTTAGTGTTTTGAGCCTCTCAAAAGTTAAAAAACAAAAAAAAAAACAGTAAACAAAACAAAGAAAAGCAATACAAGAAATAAAATTGGGTCTTCTTCATCCTCATACATGCTTCTTCTACCCCTCAATATAAATGAAGATCCACATGAGGAGCATGTCATGAATAATGAGAATGGCACTTGTATAGGAAATCTTAGATTTTTATTACATATGATACAAACATTTTATTTCATGGTAACTTTATTATACATATACGATACATATTCATGATAGTATTAGCACACTTATAGAACACTAACATGGTAACAACTACTACTTCTCCCCGATCTCAACTAGTCATCAAGACAAAGATACAGAGGACAAGCTACTGTTAAACTCAACCAAATCTACCATAATTTGTCCTGTAAAACCTGGATCGGGTCACGAATAGAAGTCCTCCGAATTCCCTGGCAACTTGGGTGCTATCTAGCGTCACCTCTTTCTTTGGAGGAGTGTTGTAGTGGTAGTACCCATTAGGAGGAGTGTTGTAGTGGTAGTACCCATTAGGAGGGGTTGCGGCTGTTGGCATCCTTCTCCCAAAATGCTCCTCTAACATATCAAAAGCCTCTCTTCCCACCTTACCAAGGTCTCTCTGAGGTGGTGCCATAGGTCGATGGGTGTTAGAGAAGATGGAGCTTAAGGCGACCGCTAGCTTTCTTGCTGAACACCTGAACTGTATGAGTACCCTTTTTATAGGGGAGGATTGGATCAAGGTTTTGAAATCTGACCCCTGACCCGCCTGGCTCAACCAACTAAAACAATAATGGAAGACTACTAAATTAGTCTTGAACCGATTCGATTGGATCGAGAATTCACTTTAGTTGACTAGGAGTCAAGGTCCTGGTCTTTTTACCTTTCGGTGGTCTTGGTATCCCTCTTTGGTCAGTCGTTGGCATTGATGCTCTTCCAATTTCCTGAAATTATTATGTGTGAAAGGAATATTTAAGGTGATGATTTGAATTGATTGAGTTTGTTGTAGATAAGAGAGAAGAAAAGCATATGATGATAAATCTAATGATGGAAAAGAGAATTGCTTGGGACAAAAGTTTGATTATTTGAGTTTGGAATTAGATGCAGCAATCATGCATTATTCTGTAACTTTATTAGTCCTAACTTGTTGGCAAGTGTTTGTTTGTTTGTTTGTTTGTTTGTTTTGCATTGAATATGTTGGATATAGATGATGAACTACATGTGCAACACAATCAGAGTTTCAAATCAACTCATTGGTGAGTGGAACATAACCTACCTACAATATATTATTCATCCTTGTTTAGAGCTGTTTTATCCCTCAATTTGATTCATTTTTTCTGGATTCTTTTAGTTCGATAATTTTTGTATTTTTAGAAATTTATTTCGGGTAAGTTAAATCTAAAGATGAAATATTCTCATTCCTTTTTTATCTAGCATGTTGTGTACAGATCGTGCTTTTTTGAATTCTGAAGAGTAAGTCTACTGTATACTGGCCTGGTGGATCTCTCTTAGTTCGAAACGTATACCTTAATACCAAAAGAAAATTCTTTTATTCCGGTATTTTATTTCTTATTTTAATTATTCTCCACAAAAGTAGAATAAAGAATTTTTATTTCTTTTGGCAATTTTGAAAATCAAATTGCAGGAATGGCCATTGCCATTAGATTTCTGTTTATTTTGATCAGACTATTTTTATTTAATTTTGCAATTAAACTGATCGAACTGTTCACTCCGATCCAATTTTTGAAATATTGACTACTAAAGTGTAAATATGTGAAGGATTCTCACCATGTTGAGTTAGGTTATTAAGCAGATTCCATGAGCATTAACTCCCTGGTCTAGACTATCCTCCTCGTAATCATCAATTATCAATTTTCGATTTATTTCTTCATAGATACTCGTGGAATTGGTCACGATCATTTTACTGTTTTACACAGTTGATTCTCACCATGGGCCGGCAAAGCGAGTCCATCATTGACTCTCCCGGTCTAAATTCTTGTCATCATCCCCAATTCTGTCTATTATTGCTACCTCTAGTTGTTCATGAGGTACAACAAGATGTGAGGGGAGTTCATAACACTAGAAATGCAACACTAAATGCAATTTTAAAAACAGTACTCAATAAAGTTATTATTACTTAAATTGAATAGTTTGTTGTTGAAGAGATAAATAATTATAAAATAAAGATTGATATAACTGAAGGTAATTTAAAATGTGTGAATATTATCAAATATATATGCACAATTTTATTAATGTGACACAATTTGTCTACTGATCTCATTACTTCATTACTATTATTTGTAGGTTTTTATTTAGTTCATATAGGATTGCACACAATTTGAGGGAAGGAAGTTGCGTGTTAAACTTTTCCTTATTAATAATTTGGTGTGATTTTGGAAGACTTTATTGGCCTCATTTTATTATCCTACTTTTTTCTAATATTTATTGTATTTTTTTAATCAAAGTTTAAAAAAAAATAACTCTTAAAAACAACAGTAGTTTTATATGTACTGTAATACACAATGAAATGGCCAGCATGACCTACACTTTTCACTCACACTTATTTACAAGACTATATTTTTATATTTACATGCCTAAACCAACAATCATATTCTTGAAAACAAAATAAGGAAAGATTATTAACTTATAATTGCTTAATTTACTAATACAACTACACTTTTCATTTGGCCATTAAACAAGCAACAGTGGGTGAGGTGAGCATTCCTCCCTTCTAAGACTCACCTTCATTCTTTGAGAATTATCTTTGCTTTGGCTTCTCATAGCTTCCAATTGATAGATCAAAGCATTGTCTCTTCTCTTATCGGCTTCGAGTCTATGAATGCTCTCCATGAGCCCTCTTTTGTTTCTAAACACATTTCCCTTCACTTTCATATATGTTTCATGATACACATGCTTGTCGATCTTCTTCGATTCTCGATACTTCCTTAGCAAACGGCGAAGTACTCGCATCCTCCTCATCCATAGTACCTTAGTTGGTAGTCTAGCTTCTTTAGTACCACTACGCTTCCCTTTTGAAATGAATGAATGAATAAAAAGATAACCAAGTTATGTGATTTACAAGTGAAGTTCCCTCCATGCTAGTTTCCTTTGTCGTGCCAATGTGTATATATACTAACCGTATCCGGTATGTCGTCCATTCCTCTTGGCTTCGAGTGCTTGTCTAGCGCGAAACCGGGAATGTAACTTGGTAGATCTCCTTAGCACCATTCCATCCTTGATTAGGTTTCTTACTTCCTTCCCTGCAAAATTCATACAAAAAAGAAAAATTAAAATGTTTTCAAACTCAAATTAACTGCTAAATTTAACTGTTCAAATGGATGTTTTCGGCAAGAATATATTAACTGCTCAAATATTTGTTTATTTAATTCAAATTTCGCATATGTTTAGTTCACTAATCAAAGTTGTTGAAATTCTCCATTTCTGACTCAATTGCATCATCCCCGGCGGCGGCGGCGGATGAGGAGGAGCATCATCGTCGACGTGGTAAACGGCAAGAAGAAGAGAGAGGAAGAAGTTGGGTTGGCCATGAATGGGAAGCTGACAGAAAGCGAGGGAATATACTGAGTACTCACTGGAGTTGGCCATGGCGACGTGGTTGACCTCGGCGGGGTCGAGCCACAGCTTGCGCCGGCCGCAGTGGAGGATAGCCGCGGCGAGCCGCTTCTGCAGCTTCAGGGACACCATCTCCTCCTCCTCCTCGAGCACCACCGATCAATGGAGTTTGGCGGAGGCGATGCGGTCAGTCCATACGCGTGCTCTGTCTTATATAGCGCCCGCCTGTCCTCTTCCTTGGCGCCCACGATTACGAAGAAAACGTGGGAAGAAAGGAAGGGGCGATGCGGGCCGGGTCATTTCTGACCTGGTCAGACCCGGCCCGGTCCGGATCCGATCGGACAATAATGCCCTCTTTAAGGATGAGAGTTAGACACTAGTTTACTCTTTTTTAACAAAAAAAAATAAAATCTGTCATCCCAACTATTCCACAAGATCGATCCAACAATCATATGTGAAGAGATAAATCAAGAAGTTACAATTAGCCACAATAAAAGAAGGTATTATTTCGATTTTATTAAGATTCGATCCTTGTCCAATCTATTTCATCGTAATCAATTCAATTATGTCCTCTTTCGTTTACTTTATAGTAGACAGAGAGCACTGAATTAAAATTGAACAAATCAATTTTTTAAATTAATCAAATACTCGACTTTTCTAAAAAATTAATTAATTCGATCATAATTAATTTTTTTTCGTCTCAATTGATATTTTACATCAACAGTCTAATTCATTAATTGAGCTCATGGCCAGGATTGTCTTGGGAGCTTAGTGCAGGGCCAATTGATTAAGACTAAGTTGACCAAAAATGGCAATTTTAAATTTAAGTTTAGTGGCCGGCCACTCGTCCATTTTCTCGCACGCAGCTTCTTGTCTTTCTTCTTATTCCATCACCTGCGTTGTGTTCATGTCCATCGATCGACATTTGGAGCTTGCAATTGAGGATGTTGCGCCTCGTTCTCACCCTCGTCGTCCTCTGCGGGGCCATCGCCACCGCCACCGAGAACGGCTTCCGCCTCCGCCGCGCCTTGGCCGCGACCAGTAACTCTTCCAGCGACGGCGACGGCGAGGACGCCCCGCGCGACCCCCCGGAACCCTACTCGCTGGGGCCCAAGATCCTTGATTGGGACCGGCAGCGCGCCGAGTGGCTCCGCCGCCACCCGGATCGGCCGAGCTTCCTCGCCCCGACCAAGCCCCGGGTGCTGCTCGTCACCGGCTCCTCCCCCAGCCCCTGCGAGAACCCGGTCGGCGACCACTACCTCCTCAAGGCTCTCAAGAACAAGATCGACTACTGCCGCATCCACGGCATCGAGATGTTCTACAACATGGCCCTCCTGGACGCCGAAATGACCGGCTTCTGGGCCAAGCTCCCCCTGCTCCGCGCGCTCCTCCTCGCCCACCCGGAGGTGGAGTTCTTGTGGTGGATGGACAGCGACGCCATGTTCACCGACATGGCCTTCGAGATCCCATGGGACCGCTACGCCGCCCACAACCTCGTCATGCACGGGTGGGACGATATGGTATACGAAGAACACAACTGGATCGGCCTCAACACCGGCATCTTCCTGCTCCGCAACTGCCAGTGGTCGCTCGACCTTCTCGACGCCTGGGCTCCCATGGGGCCCAAAGGCGAGGTCCGCATCGAGGCCGGAAAGGTCCTCACCGCCTACCTCAAGGAACGGCCTATCTTCGAGGCCGACGACCAGTCCGCCATGGTCTACCTCCTCGCCACCCAGCGCGACCGATGGGGGGACAAGGTCTATCTCGAGAGCACCTACTTCCTCCATGGCTACTGGGACATCGTCGTCGACCGCTACGAGGAGATGCTCAAGATCTTCCGCCCGGGGTTTGGGGATCACCGGTGGCCCCTCGTTACCCACTTCGTCGGGTGCAAGCCGTGCGGTAAGTTTCGGGCGTACTCGGTGGAGCGGTGCCTCAAGCAGATGGACCGGGCCTTCAACTTCGGCGACAACCAGATACTGCAGACGTACGGGTTCGTGCACAAGTCGCTGGCTAGCAGGGCTGTCAAGAAGATCAGAAATGAAACCAGCAACCCGCTCGGTATGAAAGATGCGTGATCAGAGATTCAGATCGCGCGCGCGGATTATATATATATATGCTGCAATGTTCCTTCCGCCGCCTTCAAGTCGATCAAGATCTAATGACGACGATAATTAATTCTGTAGTCCAGATAATAATCAGAAATTTATTTTCTTAGTCATTTATCATATAAATAGATTTATTAATCACGCCGCCGCCGCCGCTAGTTTTTCTCCATCCCATCAGCCTTCTTCGTTCGTTATTAGTCGGCTAATCTCGTAACTGTCTTGTAGCTCGGCAGTGTTGATTATTCTTGCCTTTTGCCTGTAGGCGCAGATATGCAAGGGGATCCAGGAAACCAAGCCTGATAACCTTGTAACTATCTTGATCCTTTGGCAGGGCTTGCACGCTTCAGATATTTTGGTAGCGTTTGAATTAGAGTGGCCGAGAGACCAAGAGACTAAGATGATCGAGGTTGGGATGGCCGAAAGACCGAGATGATCAAGATCGGGATGATCGAGAAGGAGATCGAGAGATCAAGATGGTCGTCGAAAGGCTGAAATGGTCGAGATTGGTATGACTGAGAGAGAGACCGAGGGACTAAGATGATCAGAGAGGTTGAGATGGTCGAGGTTGAAATGGCCGAGGAGACCGAAAAACCGAGATAGTCAAGAGACCGACAGACCGATATGGTCGAGAGGCTGACAAACTGATATGGTCGAGAAATCGAGAGATTGAAATGGTCGAGATCAGGACGATCGAGAGGTTGAGAGACCGAGAAGAAAATCAAGGTCGAGATGGGGCACTAGTCCATCTTTTAACTATTGACCTCCCCTGCTACCTAAGGCTAACCAACATCGGCCACATTAATTGTAATTTCTCTCTCTCTCTACAGAAGAATTAGGGTTTCTCTTCCTTCGTCCGCCTTTCTTGTTATTCTTCCTGCTTCTTTTCTTCCAACGCCAGAACCTCCAATCTTCTTCCCCAACACCTTACCTTTTTCTTTCTAAATTCCTCTGTTTAGCTTCTCTTTCTTCTTTTTCATCCGGACGCCACAACTGCAGTTTCTTTTTCTTCCTCTTCTCAGCACCAAATCAGCAAACCCTAAATCAGGTTCAGTAGATTGCAAGGAATCTAATAATTCTCCTCTTCCACCAACAGCAGTAGCTTCTTCCTTCCTCCTGATTTTTCCAGCAAGAGATCAACTTCTTCCCGCTGCACGCAACCCATCTCCAGCCGCCAGTATCCCTATTTTCTAATTCCTTTGCTACGTGTTCATTCCCACCTCAAAAAGATATACCAACTTATGTTATTTAGTCTGTGAAGGATAACTTAATTAGTCTGGATTTGATTAATCTCATCGATTAATATGCAATTAGTCAAGATTATCATCAACAATTTAGCAGTTGAACATTCGACTTCTGAACAAATTTAGTATATATATTTTGAGGGCAATAGAGTGAGAGATTGTAGTAGCTGAAAGGAAGCTCGGGCTCCATGGAGGTAAACGAGTTGACCTTCACCGGCAACCTGTAGGACCTTTCCGATCGGACACTCTTGAGGGTAGCTTCGAGGTAGATTAATTCTGTCACCTGATCGAAGAAAGGCCGAGCAACAGACGAAACCAAGGAAGCAGAAGGCATATCCGAAGAAAGATGTCATCTTGTTATCGAAGTTGCACCAGAAAATAAATACATAAATTAAAGATAAAAAATTTGAATATATATAGTTAAAGCTGTCAAACGAGTAAATTTATAATCGGACGATCAATCTACTAAAAACTCGATCGTCATAGGATAGAGTGGGACGGATCGACCCATCAATTTGATAGATTGAAAATTTTTTAATCCAATCTCACTTAAAATGGATTACATGCAGATTAGATAGACTAATCCAGACCTATCAAAAATAAAATAAATATAAAAAATATTTAAAAATTTTAAATTTAGATTATAATTTAAATATGTCAAATTAAAATTTTTAAATTTGAATTGTGATTTAGATAGATAAATCTTATTAATTCATTAATTTTTTTTAATTTTAAATTTAAAAAATAAATTTTTTTAACACGCGGGCTGATCCACTAGTTGGCCGAGAGCAGGCTGGTGCTCAGCTTCGCTCCCAAGACCTTGTACTACAACTTCCTGAAGCGGATGGGCGAGTTGTTCCCCGGCCCGAGCAAGGTTGGGTGGAAGGTGAACAAGAGGGGCTTCATCACTACGTAGTTCTACTTCGCCATGTTGTTCGAGGCAGTGCCAGTGGGCTTGGCATGAGACGAGGTGTGTGTTCTTGCATTCTACTATCCACTCAAGCTTCTGATTTTGTCTTCTTCTTCTTCCTCCTCCTCTGATCGTTGAATAATCTTTTGAATTCGGTTCATTAGCAGTATCACCATGAACTTCATCAGTTTTCCCCTCCATATAACTACACATATCGACAGTTCTATAAATTCTCTCAAAGCCTCAACAAAGTTCTCATGAATACCCATATTACAGTTGCATGATGATCTACAGCAAATATAACGCCTATCGTCATCATTTATCCACAATTTAAATTGGTAAAAACAAAATAGACATGTTTATACACATTTTTAAATAATAATTTAATAAATGAAAATTTCGGTTATCATTGTTGCTACAACGGCTGCCACAAAATGGCATACAAGCCAACGCCACAAAGTATAGTTTTAGCACGGCTGAAGATATAATCTGGTGTCTCTGGTGAATGTGCAGCAAAGAACAGCCTCTGCAGTTTTATCATAGGGTGTCGATAGGTGTGAAGGGCCCAGGTTTAGTTTTGGAAACCCAGTATCCGATAAAAATAGTGAGGCAGAAGGAGACGACCGAGAGGAGCAAAGCGAACGATGTGGCTGCATCTGATGGCCCAGTTCTCGGTGACACAGGCGAGACGGATGATAGTTCAGATGCTGGAGCTACAGCCAATGGCAACCAATTGCAGCTAGCTGAGAAGTGCTGGGATTTGCTCCATGCATGGCCATCTGTTGGGTACCAGAAAGCAACGGCCACCTTGCTAGTCTGGCCGATGGTAAACTGAATGTCCTGCATCCAGACGTGTGATATTCACAGTTAAGTATAAGCCACAAGGATCGATTAACTTAACGCAACATACCTGTTGAAAACGATCCATTGTCCTCAAGGGTCTGGAGAATTCGAAAAAGTAGGTGCCTTTCTCACCACTTTTCCCATATGGAGAATCTTCTTCTATGAATCCTGGACAATACAATTTGAGGAGGTAGACTAGTAAGATGATCTATGAAAATGTGTCCTTTTGAGGAATTGAAAATGCACGTCAAGGCATAAGCTTCAAAAAACTTGAGCCAATAAACTAAATGGCCCATCGTGTCAAACATCGAGGGAGAAAAAAAAAACTCACTACAAAAACAAAGTGACTGAACATTCTGAAAACAATTATCTTAAAATAAATACAAGTGTATTGGTTAATATTTGCAAACTATTTACATTAAACATCCATACATTTTCAAGTATATCCCACAGAGCGAAACACTGATACACTTGCTATAAGTTAGAGCAGGTAGCCAAATCAATTTTCTTTAAGAAATACTGGAGAACTATAAAACACTGGTAGATTCATTACAATTTAGAATGAATTGAGTGACCCAATCAATTTTCTAATCCACATGATTGTAGACAATGAGAGTAGTATATACCTGTATGAGACACTAGAGAACTGTGCCACCAAGCTCCTACCCAATCATTTTTTCCAATTGATTTATCTTCTGCGAAAACAATGACAAGTCATCAAACTTGTTTTCAATGCAAATACGAATTTGCAAAGATGTAAAGGGAGGAGGCAGCAGAATTGAGGAAAAGAAGCCATTTATAGTTTTTGAAAGCCTATGTCAAGCATACAAGGTCCACACTAATTCAAGGCCTGAACAGAATTAAAAGATGCTGGTATACCCCTGTGATGCAGGACAGGCTATTTTAGGTGACAGAGAAGCAACCACACTAATGCTTTAAGATACGAATGATCCAAATGATCATGAACAAGGTTAGCAGCCACGTTAGTAAGAGCTCACCTATGTTCTTTTGAAAAAGATAAAGGATGTTTGATTATTTTTTTAAGCTTGGCTATAAACAAGTTGAACGCTAATAAAACTAAGTTCTGCTCCTTTAAGCTCAGGAACTTATGAAATGTGCATGCAAGAAACTTATTCTCATTTAAGTATAAGATATATTCCAGCAGACTAACTTCACCCAAATCTTGATCTCATAGGTTAATTTACAGAAATTTTGTTCATCATGTTATCTGATATTGGAGTTGTGCTAACAGAATGCTTTAATGGAAATCATGATTGAAACTTGAATTTGCCCTTAGAAAGGATGCAAAAAACAATAACAGTTAACAAAAGACCCAATTAATCACCATTATCTATATATATCTCCTTTTTTTTAATTCAATTATGTACCTATCACAAATCCTGCTGAGTAATGAATTGTTGGATCGAAGTTGATTCCAAGTTGGGGAGCAAAAGAGTGATAGATCTGTTCCGAAGAACTCATCTGAGATAACAGGGAATTTAAATATCCAAAAGTTGGCACTTTATCTGGTTCCATAAATATCTGGAATCTCAAAGTAATATATTATCATCTTTATATCTTCTTCCAAACCAGTGGATTGATATAGAGTGGTGGTTATGGTTAAAACAAATAAAATCAAGTTGCCACAGTAAATACAAAAGAGCTGAATTAGATATGGTCTTTTTTTCTAAAAGTTTGAGGATCCATGGAATTTATCGAAATCCAACATTGTATTCTAATGGAAATGTTTTAGTAGGTAACAGAGATTCTAAATATTCGATGCCTCTTGAAGACAAAGTGTGTAAATCATGAATGCCATTATTTGAGACTTCAATCCAAAGAAAATGATCAAAACAAAGACTAAACTGAGGATGGAATAACACAAGGAAGGGAGTAATGATAATATATGTTAAAGCTTGCATAATACCAAACATGACAAATGACTTTTATGGATAATGTCTTAAAATAGTGCAAGAACATTAGGAGAGAATAAGGATTTTTCTATTTTAGACAAACATCAATCTACATCAAGACAATGTTTAATCAAACCTGGAGGACCTGTTCCATCAAGGTAACGACAGTGTGGATTCCAAGCATAAACATCAACCAGGTGTCCGAAACTGTCATGGATAGCAAAAAGGACAAAAGTAATTCGTGTCACTAACTAGAAAAAGACTCTCCAAAAACATGGCAGGAAAGGACCATAGTTTACCTATCATTTCCATTTCCTTTACTGTTGTCAACAAGATTACTACCATATAGCCGTCCAGGAATCGCTTTGCCAACAGAAAAGTGCATAATGTCTACCTCGTGACCATGGCAGTTTTTATCAGTGCATGAACCAGGCATGTGAGAACACCCACCCATCTAATAAAACAGATGAATTCTCATTACAAAAGTATCAAAAAAATAAACAAAATGAGAAAAGGTCTCACAAATGTTGCTAGAACTCTTCCTACATAGTCAAACAGGTAAAACACAAAACTATGTTCTTGAAAAAGATGCAACAGAAGTACTAGAGAATACCATTCATTCATCTAAATAAGTAGGTTAATGGCATATCAATACATTTTTTGTTTACTTCTTTATAGAAATAGTTTGAGAGGCCATAAAAGAACTCACATTTTTATATGTTGCATTTTCCCCAACTTGAAACATTAGAGCAACTGAAGGACATTTATAATCATCACTGGATTTCAACAAGACAGAGAAATGAAAAAGATAGAAAGAAATATTAATTATCAAATTGAACAACATCCAGAGGTAACAAATAGGAAAACAAATTTTCACTAACCAAGATTAAAAAGGCATTAATTATCATACAAGAATAGTAATCAAGCAAGAAAACTAGCAAATAGTTAAATGGAACCTTGATGCGCCATATTAAGGCATTGGCACACAACTTTCCTTTTATTCATTTTTTTTCTCCCATGGATTTACATTTAATGACAGGGGTCATAACCAGTACTTCCACATGATTGTGTTTGGGGCATTTTCGTAGACAGTGTTATTATTTTTGACACTTAACCAAAAGAAGGCCCATTAAATGTACTTAGTTCTTCTGCAACACTAAATTATTTTACTCAAGGTCTAGAACCACAAACTATCCTACTTAGATAAAGAGACCAAAAGACTGTATTGACTGACGGTAACAGCATCAAAAGTTCATCAGTTGGACACTATCGGATTAATAGAAGACAAAGAAGTAATACCGATTAGAGGTACATGTAAAAAAATACGAAACATAGAGGACTTTTATCCTTCAAACAAGCAGATTCAGAGCATTATGTAATTTCAAAGAAAGGTTATTTTAATGTAGGCTATGCTGGGGCATTCAAATTAGAGTATGTTCTTTGTAGATACTCAATTTAGTGCTTAAGTTCAGTTATGTATTCAATTGCCAAAAACTATTTAATGTTTGTCAAACAGTAATTAAACCAGTGTCAAGCTGGTGATTAAAAAGAAGTATGCATGATGATCTGGGTTTCGATTCCAAGGATGCCAGACAAGTTCTGCAAGTAAACTCTTTGTTGCTTAGCAAATGAAGAACCACAGGAAAATATCAAAAAGGGAAAAGCAAACCGCACGCAAAGCATTAACTCAAACCAAGTTACATATTCCTCATGCAAATTAGAAGCAATTGATAATCTTCATATCTGACAAATTACTTACCCCAAAGAATAAGCATACTCGCCAGCAACTTGCAGCATGAAGTATACGTTTTGACCATCATGCACAGCCTACTAAACAAATAATAGTCAGATAAAGGCAACCAAAAGTTAGATCCACTAAGACATCAAGCAGAAAGGAAACCATTGATCCACAGTACCATGACCTCATGCTTCTGTTCCCTTTTACTGCCTTTAATATAGATCTAATACAAACTCGAAACATAGTCGATATGCCTCAAAAGCTAAATCTTAAGGCGTATTTAGTTCCTAGAATTTTGGTACCTTGACAGTCATCTTTCCGCCGCCGTAAGCCTTATCCTCTTCAAAATCGAGCGCCGGAAGGAGAGGGAGCAGAGGCCCATCGACGCCGGCCCAGTCATCTGCGCGGCCGTCGATGGTGACGGTTCCTGGCCGGTAACCCGCGATGAGATGGACATCGGGGTTCGCCTCGCAGCTCGACTCGTCCTCGTCCTCGTCGTCGTTCTCCTCCTCCTCCCCCTCGCCGTGGTGCTCGTGCGCAAAACCGAGTCGGATCCTCGAGGAGAGGGTAAGAACTACGAGAGCTAGTAGGAGAAGCAGACGAAGCTTGCGGATCATGGCCGGACGGAGGGGGATTGGATCGGAGACGGCGTGGCGATCGCAGAATCGCGAGGAGAGAGGACGAAGGACGCCAACTGGCGTCGGAATATCGACGACGAATGGCATCGACATTACTACGAAATTTCCCTTGAAAAGGACAAAATAAAAATTAAATTACAAATTTATTATTATATTTTTTAAATATTTAATTTATTTAAATTCTCATGTAGTAATATTCAGATAATCTTTAAAATAATTGAACTAAATCAAGTAAACATATAAATAAATTAAATTAAATTAAAAGGCATAGTTCTATACTTCTATAATTATTATTTTTATTTAGAAGAAAATTCTTTTTATTATTACTTTAAAAGAAGAAGGCCACGATTAGGGTTTCTCCCAGACCTGTGGACTTATCTTTATGCTCTCTCTCTGCCGCCGCAACGCAGCACGAATTGGAGAGCCGCCGGCGAAGAGTGCCGCAAGATGAGGCTTTTAACCCACAACATGCTCTCCAGCAACGTCAAGGGCGTCGTCGACGGCTTCCCGCTCCGCCTCGAGGCCGAGAAGTGGGTCGAGAAGGAGGTGGAGCTCAACGCCGACTTCCTCCGCCACATCTTCCCCAAGATCGAGTGGAAGGCCCTTGCCAGCGCCGCCCGCGCGGTCGGTTACGGCGAGCTCCCGGACGAGGCCTTCGTCGCGATGCTGGACTCCGAGGATTTCCTTCGCCGCTTCCACCACGCGCTGCTCGAGATCCATGTCGAGGAGGGCGCCCTCGTCTGCCCCGACACCGGCCGCCGATTCCCCATCAACAAGGGCATCCCCAACATGCTCCTCAACGAAGACGAGATATGATTCCAAGCTCGAGATTACTTTTTTGCCTTCGTTTCTTTGCGTTCTTGCGATTTAGGGGTGGCTTGTCGTAGTTAATAGAAAAATCAAAAGTTAATGGAGACAGATTTCCATGAAGCATCCATGAAACCAGTAGAACTGTTGGCTATGCAAGTTTTCATATTGAATTACAGGATCATAATGGTATAATTCCTAAAATTCTTCCAATCTTGTTGATGTTTCTGTGTTAAACCTTGATCTTGTGCTAAAAATCTAAGTAGAAAAGTAGAAATTTCATGATAACTTGCTTTCAGTGATGTTCATCTTCACAACATGTTCATTAACAAAGATGAGGTATGATTCTAGGGCAGTTAATCTCCTAGATTGCTATGAATCATTCCTGAAACTTGTAGAACTGTTCTTGAAAGTTCTGTTCTTGATTTAAAGAAACGTAATGTCATTTGCTTAAATGCCTAAAACTCTCCAATCTTATTGATCTTGTGGCTGATATCAAATAGGAAAGTAGAAGATGCGTGATAAATTGTTTTAGGTGGAGGATCCAAACACCTAGTCAAGCAGATTCAAGTACTTCGACCAGAACACATCTCTTTCATGTGCATAGCAGTGCATGACGATGACTGTAGTGAAAGTGAGTACTAAAACATCAGTTCACGATGAGCGTTAGATCGTTATTGCGGTGTTCATCATCGGTCGTAAGAATCTGTTATTTTAACTTCTGGCATTACAACGATTTCACACAGTTCGTATCTTCATATGTAAGAAAGTAAATTGAAAAATTATAATTGATCACGATAATAGAAGGTATTATCTCGATTTTGTTGAATAATAATAATTCAACTCAAACCCTAAGACTTGTGCCAATTGCAACAAGGAATGATGGACCTTCTTGAACCTCTTTAATTAATATCTAATCATATGTAATATATAAGTTTTAATTTACATAGCTTCACTTTCAAACATATTTTTTATCAATATATAAAAAAAATCATCAATTTATATATATAGGAGTATATCTTTGTACATTTTATATTGCATATCTAGCTACGCTGTCTGGAAACGACGTTTAGACTGCCGTCCCCGTTTCCGAAACGTTCGGAAACGTTTCCGGGGATGGAAACTTACAAGAAACGGCGAATGGAGGCTGTAGCAGCGTCGGAGCTTGGTGAGAAGAGCAGACACGGCGTCGGGGCCGTGTGGTGGAGGAAAGGCGAGGAAGGGGAAAAAGAAGAGAAGAGGGGACGGCGCTTCCTGGGTTCGTGAGGGAAGGAGACGCGCGGCTCCTTCTCCCGGCAGCAGCAGGGGGCACGCGGTGGTGGCTTCGATTTGCGGCTGAGCGTGATGGCAAGGCGGCAGAAGATGAGAGAGAGGAGAAGAGGTGAAGGTAGGGTTCGGTTTCGCGTTGGCAGCCCCTCCGGTCGGCGTCGACGGCGAGAAGCAGAGACAAAAGGGGCTGCGGCGCAACGAAGAACAGAAGAAAGAACGAAAATCACGATTAGGAAACCGGTAGGGTTTTATAATCTTTCTTAACGGGTCCTAATGGATTTGGGTTTAAATCATTAACCCATTAATCCAAAAAACCTCATCCACTAACCAATTAAATCAATTAAACCTCTTTAGGTCTTCGACACTGTAGGTCTTCGACGTTTAATATAAATTAATATTTTTTAATTTTTATTTCTTTTAAGTCTAAAAACTAAATTTTAAATAAAATTTAATTTTAAATTAAAAATTATAAATAAATGGGTTATTTAGATAAATTGCTAAAATAATTTTTAGAATATAAATAATAATGATTTCTGGTCTTCGTCATCGCAGAAAAACGATAAGATCATAGTCTGACTACTTCGTGCCTAATTAACGTAGCAAATGAGGAAGGAACCGAAGGAGAGCAGTAAGACAGTAATTGAATTTAAAAAAAAAAGAAATATCTCTTATTAATTATCATATCTTTCTACTTCACCTATCGATCCTGCTTGCCAACAACCGTTCTCGCAGCTCCTCCAAAGTCTCACAAGCTGCATCCGCAGAAGAGAAAGAAGCAGCAGATCATGGAGACCAGAGCCACCGATTCCAGCACCGTCACCAGAGCCCACGCCACCTCGTCGATCGCCTCGGCGGTGACCGCTCGCCACTGGAGGCCTGAGGCGCTGGCGCCGGAGATGGCGCTCCAGAGGCCGGAGAGACGGAGATCAGATGGCCACAGGAGGCCGGAGAGGCCGACGACGGCGCCGGAGAGGCCGACGACGGCGTCGGAGAGGTTGGTGGAGAGGAAGAGGCAGACAGCGCTCCAGGCGGCGGAGAGACGGAGGCCGGACGGCCACCAGCGCAGCGTGGACAGCAGACTGTTGCCCATCTCTTCGTCTCGGCGCCGGCTCATTGGTGTGGGGGATAAGTGGCTGATTATAGCTAATAGATACCGGTGTTGACAATAATTCCGGTTTATACTTTGTAACACCGACATGTCGTTGGAGAGAGACAAAGTTTTCCGGTGGTCCGAAGTTAGGAGTAGCTTCGAGCGTGGTACACATGTGCTTTGCGGTGGACCCCCGCAATTACTGCCCTGTATATGCACATGTCTGATAACCCGACTGCTGGCCCACCTCGTTGACCAAATTTACGATTTTAAATAAATTTATTATCAGTTTATTAAAGATATTAAACTATTTATAAATAAAATTTATTAAACATGTTCATTATAAAATATTATTATCAAACTTATGAAATAGTTAATTAATTAATTATATAATATCAAATTTAAAAATATATAAATTTTAAATAATCAAATTAAATGAACCAATCTCAAATTAAATTTAAACTCATAAAAAAAATTAAGTCAAATTTGAATAATCATATTTAATTCATTTTATACTACAACAAATCACATTTTGATCTTGTAAAGTAAAGCATCGCAATTTGGAATCACATCTAAATACAAAATGAGGAGGAAACGACGGTCCAAACAGATCATACACGGCTTAATGGAAAAACTATGGAAGAATGAAATTCTTCCTGAGAAAAAAAAACATGCAACTCTGACATGTCCGTATCTACCTTTATGTTGTTTTAGACAACACTAAATGCTGTTTGTAATGATGAAGTGAAGCGGGATGCAATCGTCTGAGTTGCAAATTGTTGAATCTGCTTCCTGGCATCTGGAACATGGAACAAGAATAGGAAGAATGAGCTTACAACATAAATGGCTCCCTCAAGAGTACAATAAGTATTGACAGTAATAGTTGTGATTCTGGACGTGTAAATATATTTTATGCAATTCTGGTACGCGAACAGAAGATTGAATGTAGCCCACAAATTCTAAGGGATGCAAAATCTAAGGGGATATGCAACTAAGAAAATTATCGCAGATGAGCCAAAAATCAATCTGTTTCATTCAAGACCTATGAACACCAAGTAATTGTGAGAAGTATCACAGTTCAGAGTTTGAACGATATATCAAATTAGATTATCTTTGCTAGGATGGCATTTCAAGAGCTCTATTTACTAACAGGAAGCACTAGGGAAGTTTCATTGTTGGTTCCATTGCTCTAGCAATTGAAGGAGAGGGATAAATCTCACATGGGTTGAATAAGAAACTTAAATTTGGTTTCATCCAGATGGATATAAGCATATCTTCCAAAATAAGAGTCCACAATAATAAAACTGTAAACTGAATAAAACTGAAAAAAGAAACTGATTAAGATTTCCATACTTGCCTAAAGATCAATGATGTCAGCAAAGGAAATGCTACAATGGCTACTATTACAGTTGCTTAGTGCAACACCAGAAAATTTGCCACTATTTCAATGGTCCTAAATATCACGCGTAAAACAAATCTAATGAAAGAATAGTTGTCACTTATCAGTTGTCAGCCAAAATGTGTCTGATTGCAGCCAAATGTGTCTGATTGATCCCTTGACACAATCCATTCAAATGTATAAGCTTATTTCTAGGTTTCCCATCGATTAAATCCACTTCAGAAAATTTTTGTGCCTAGGGTGTAAAAGGATACCAGTATGCAATTGACACTCCAGCCAATTCCAGTTTAACAACAAAATTTCCTGGTGCCTAAGGTGCTCCAGGAAAAGTTCTTATTCTAATGTGCCAGAATCATTGAGATTATCTACCCAATACTGTTACTAGGTTAATAGGTCTGAATTCCTCTTGTGTTTGCCACTGTCCATTAATGTAAAGTGAATTGATTCAAGAGGGTCAAGACTCACCTAATAATGTCCTTCAGAGAATCTATTAGGTTGGAGTTGATAGTTTTTTCTCCTACAAAACTCCACTGTGAATCTATAAAGAGCTTTATTCTTACAAGACTTTGGTTGTTCCAGGGTTACCATGGGAAAACTAATGGAATCAATCTATAGGTTTTCAAAGTAATTGGTACAGTCAATTAAGAACTAAGTCTGGATTATATATTAATTGAATTTCGTGGAGCCAATCTTGAAGCAGATTCAATCCTTGAATCTTGAAATTATTTCTGAAGTTTATGATGCAAATTACATGCCATGGAGGATTCACAAAACATTACAAGAGAACAGGAAATTCCAATTAGAAGTTCAATGCTGCTATTTGGAAGGCATCCAATCATATTTAATTTGAATTAGTCCTTTCCCTTTGATTTGAAACATTGGATTAATTTGGCAGTTTGAATTAGCGGTGTAGAAGAGGTCAATTATTATCAGTTTGATTAGTTGGTTTTTATAATTAAAGTTGGATTGATACTTGGTGGTTTTAAATATCAAATATTTGTTCATTTCTTAACCTTAAGTCTGCTTCAAAACCACGAAACCTGGCCAACAAGTCAGATTCACTACATAGAGAGTTGTACTAGACTTGTTTTCTTGAGAACTGGATGATTTCAGACTTTTCCTCCTAGTCAGTGTGATTGCTACCTTTCTTTCTCATAAGTGTGTTTGTTCAGAATAAGTGAGATTGTCTAGGTCTTATATCTTCTCTCTTTTCATATGCTATGATTATCCACCTTAAAGCTATCCCTCATTTTGTAAATTAAGTTTGTGCTGCACAGAACCCACATCAGTTCAACCAATGAACTGGATTACACTATGCAAGGATTCATCACGACAAATCATGAAACAAACACAGATATTTAGTGACATTGGAGGAAATTTGTTACTGTTTGAACAAAATAACCTAGAAAACACAATAAGTTACCAAAGAGAACCAAATAAGATATGCACCTTTACGGCATTTAGTGAAACCAACAATATTTGCGATGCTGAGGGTCAAGCAAACTCCTACTACAAGGAGATAATCTGCTTGAAATCTTAGAAGTGAGAATATTGCTAGAAAAATCCATGCAACAGCCTGCATAACAAAGAATTTACCATAAGAGTACTGATAATACAACATGGCAATGTGTAGATATTTCTAAATATTAATCAGATGTTGTGTCTCTACAAATGCTGGATCCTAAAGGCCAACAAAATATTCAGTATAAGTAAAAATGGTACAATAAATCAAAGGATCATTTCCCAGATCGCAAGATGAGGTAGAAAGAACATATATACCACGAGCAGACAAAAAGATTAAAAAATAATAATGAACATATACACAAATGGAGTATCAGAAAATCAATTCAAGATAAAATACTCAATATTATTTCTTTGTATTTATAGAGAATACTTTCTACATCTCATTTCCTTCAAAAGCTGCAAATTATGCATCTCTTCAAGATTAAATTTAGCAAAATGCCACTACTCTCTTTTCATACCTGTGAATGAGGTAGCTGATCAAAAAGGCTGTTAAAGGTCCAACAGATGAATGAAATGCTGCTTGCCTTTCCAATATCTTGCCTTCAATGCAAGTTGGGCTTACATATCGTATGGAAATAATATATAGTCAAATCTTCTAGTTTTAGATGGGTGCGCTATATATGTTAACAAGGTTATATTTGGTTTACATATACTATGACATAATTGCAGTTTGCAGATAATTCAAAACTTTTGTTTTAATGGATTAGTTGAATGGAGATTGAATGGTGGACATTTCATTTTCTAATCAATTGTTATTCTCTAAGTATGACAATGAATGGAGTAATTGTGATAAGTAATGAAAAATCACTCCTTTATCAAAAGTGATCATTTATTTTGTTGAGCTAAGTGAATTCGAGGGACCAGTGCTATCCCAGCCCCTAGGTCTTCCAGTGGTTAGGTCAACCCATATAGCATGTCCAATACACATTCACATATGGGGATGCATATGCAAATAGTTATTTAAGAAAACATTCAGATACTTTTACCAACTTAAATTTAACTAAAATAAGCAAACCACTACAACAGTTATGGCGATCGACTAAGAACAAAGTTTCAAACTATTAAGCAATAGACAAAATGTAATGCTTATGAAAAAGTCTTTAAATAACACGCTAAACATTGATAATTTTCTTTGGAAACACAATTAGCATCAAATTCTCACAATTAGAACACTCTCCTCTTGTTATCTGAATTAAGTTGATTACAAAGTATAATTGTGTTAAAGTTTCTCCTTTTCTGAACTAATGCATTGGCATTTTAAGCTTTCGTAACTTAATCTAACAAAAAACTCAAAATGAGTGTAATTATCATTTTTGTTGTCGACCATCAAATGGTTATTCCTTTACACTCACAGTGTAATAGTATATTTTCCAAATTTAAGAGTCTTCTTCTCTTCCCATTTGGTTCTATATAAAATGGATTAAACTGCACATAAAACTAACATGATCAACTATGTGCAAATGCTCATGGAAACTTAAATATTTTCCATCAAATATATTGTCGTCTGAAAATCCTGTCATCGCATAGTGTATGTGACTAGTACATAATGCAGCCATAGATTGTTTTCTAGATCAAGTTTGGAAGCTTAAAAATCATACACAGCATCAGCATGGATTAAATGCTTACTGTGAGATAAAGGGTCCACCAAAACAGCCAAGAATCCTTCTTGTTCATACGTGCAAGAGACTGAAAACATAAAGAACCAGAAATCAAATAAAAGTGGATGTATAAAACATCAGATCAATTCATCATACAAACAACTCCCAAGCTAGATAGAAAATGTAAGAACCTCCTGATCCAAGCACTCGAACTTCCAAAGGCTTTCTCCTTCCTCATTGATCTCATTCCACCACCTCAGCCCGACCAAAATCCTCCCACTGACATTCTTGACGACCCAGAAATCTAGAGCCGCAAGAAAAACAGTTACCACAAAAATGATGACAAAACTGTCAACGAAGAGCGCCGACAGGATGTAGAAAGCCAGCGCTGCACCCTATCGAGAAAGACCGAGCAAAAGATAAGAACTGGCATCCGCATGTGTTTTCAAAACCCAAAAAAAAAAAAAATGAATGCCGAAGATATACCTTGAAAAGAACATGGAAAAGGCACGTCCTAGGGTTGGCATAATTCTCCACTGGAGGCTGCAAGGAAACAAATTATATCAAGAACTGAAGATATGAACCAAATATATGTCAACTCCCATACGAAATCAAGTATAGATCTAACGTGCGCAACTCCAACTACCGCAAAGACCCACTTTTCCTGCTTAATTCGGTATCCAACACAAAGTCCGTACGAGATCGAAGATCAATGGAACCCAAAAAAACAAAAAAAAAAAAAGTGAATTCGGTAAATCTGATCGATTGAATCGAATGGAACGAGCGGGGAAAAGCTACTTCGGGAGATGGGAATCCGTGAGCTGAATCGGAGGACAAAAGAGACACAGAAGCGTTATTAGGGGTTTGTACCTGAATCGAATCCATCCGGAGAGTGAGATCGGTGATCCCCCTTCCGACGTTCTCAGTCTCGGCGATCGAATCGAATGCGAGAAGATGCGTCGGGCCTTCCTCACGTTACCCTTCCCCACGACGAACGCAGCCAAATTTACCGTAAAAGAACCGTAAAGCTGTTTTGGTTCGCGATTTTAGAAAATACAAAAACCACAAAAAAATAATTTTTATTTTCCAAATATTTGAAATATAAAAATCATTTAGATAAAAACTTAAAAGATGTTGAAAAATATATAACTAACATTTAAATATTTTTTTAAACCAGCATTGAAATAATTTTAATCGAGTTATAATCAATAATAAAATAATTTAACTAAGATTAGAGCAATTTTAATTAAAAGTATTACAATAATATTAGAAAAAAAATTTTAAAAATTAATGCAAGTTAAGAAGCTGAGGTAAATCCAATGTCAAATGCCCTTTATTTTCAATTTAATGTTTACTTAATAATATCCCCACCTCTCCTCTCTTCTCCTGCCAAGTAAACAGAGCCCTGAGGGGTCTCAAGCTGTTTCATTAGAGTAGTGAACTTCTAGTTAATCCTCTCCTCCTGTTTAGTTCTCACCAGTAGAAGCTGCAATTCAAGTTAATCATCACCAAAGAACACCTTCTTGTGGTATGGAATGGAACTAGCACCGTACTTGTATGAGGCATTCTTCGCGACACATCAAATGATCATCGCAACGAAATCAGAGAGGCACAGAACGATATGAGGGCAGCATTTGTTTTAACTGTTCTAACTTCAGTCAAAAGTTTATATGCAACCAGAGAGACTAGTGACATTAACCATGAAGCCGCGGAAGCTTTGTAGATCTTCGTTAACCAGCCCTGATAAATGAGAACCTAACCGCACAGTCAATCTTCGAAAAAAGAAATAGAGGAGATGAAAAAGAATTGAAAAAGAAAAGGTAAATGGAACAACTAGCATCACCATCTGAAGTCGATTATGCGAGAAAATAATCTTAATGATTAGCTGATTCTCAAAGTGCAAGGTAATGTCAACTGCATAAACAGCTATAAAATGTTATGCCCTAACGACCGGTTATGTTGCTTACTCGAGTAAAGCATGTGAATCGGTGATTTCGTCAAATAGCTTCGTTTGAATATGTATGACATGATCAACTCTTTGCAAGATAGATGAAGATTTTACATGAAACAGCAAAAAGAAGATCAAAATGGGGAATGATATTCTCACCTTTTTCCCCCTTTGATAAGTTGATGCAGAGGATGAAATCATATCAGCTCATCCGCTGCACATTCTCTCCGCTGATCTTGTTTAGTAAGAAATTACTAAAAGAATAATAGACAACTCAGAATAGTATTTATGCTGAACTCAGAATAAAAATAAAGACAACATGAATCTTGAAATTGGCCATTCTAGATGACAAGATATACGAAAACTCAAAAGAAATGAGGAAGGAAAAATGATATGCAACATCAAATAGAATATGTAGTCATTTTAATCTTTACTGTTAAGAAGATTGAATCTCTCATGTTATTCCTGTACAAACTCTTATTACATCTGAAACTGGTATCACTGCAAAAGGCAACTTGGTCGCACTTACTGATCACAACTTCATTTGCAATTTCATGAAAAATAATTCACTTGCTGGGAAAGAGACTTATAGCATGAAAAATGAAAACCCATGGTTACCAGTGAAATCTAATGGTACATATGACTTCCTTTAGTTAAAGTTAACTTCATTTCGTGTTGAAAAAACTTTGTAGATTTTTTTTGAGAAATCAATCACTGACTAAGTCGAAGAATCTCTAGCACCTCACCTTTTCTCATATATCCAGGTGAGCTATTTCAAGAACAATGATATCGAACTAGATGGTCAATAATTCAATATCAATAAACCCTAATCCCCAAATTAACGATCACAGGAATCGAAATAGAGAGCAAACAGGAAGTTAATGGAACAAAATCCCATGTCTCTTCAGAAACAGAAAGATCGTTCTTTTGACAAAAACAAAAATCACAGAAAAAGTCACCTTAGGATTTCTTCGATTTTGTAAATGCCTGCCTCCGGAATTTACTCTGCTGCAAACCAATCAAGAATAAGATCGCAAAAAGTATCCATCTAAGAGATTCAAACTTTTGTCAATCTGAAAAAACAAATGGAATTTTTTTCTGTACCTGGGGAGCTGAGGGCTTTAAACCTAGTGCGCAGTGGCGATGCCTTAGAAATCGAAATGGGACTCCACCCCTACGTTCTCACGTGGTTAAGAACTCCGATCTTGCGCGAGGAGGAAGCATCGTCGCGCCGCCGATGCCATCGCCTGAGCTAGAGATCTCTCTCACCTTTCCACCAATTAGGTATTTAGTCGAAATCCCAAGTATATACATTTTGATGTTTTCAACGAAAATTCGACTCGAACAGAAAAAAATTTAGGATAAAAAGTTTTATTTTGAAAATTGATTTAAAACACCAAAAAATTATTTTGAATATCAAATAATCATTAAAATCATAAAACTCTTGATGCTTAAGGATACTAGAATTAGTTATTGAAGTAATACACATTTAAATTTTTTTTTGTTTTTAATCATTAAAATAATAACATGGTGACACACTGTCGATAAATTTAAAAATAATTAAATTTAAAATTATATGTCTAAAAAATTCACTTTTATATTTGCACCCCTCGTGATTTAAATAATTAAATTTAAAAAAAATTCTTAAATTGACAAATTAGCACTTTTGTCTAACAAAATGATAATATTGTGAGTTATTTTTGAAAATAAATACGGATCCTATGTTAATATAATAAATGTATGATATGTGAATCCTATATTTTTTTTGAAAATATGATATATATTAGCATTCAAACAAATGTGGATGCCCTAAATGTTACTTGAATTCACAAAAGTGCACTGGTTGCTAATATATTTGTTTGAGCTTGTGTTTTGAGGAAGGGAAGTCGATATTTAGGATTGATCTATTCACAATTATTGAATATCTTCTGTAAAAGGTAGAATCGGTCACACCAACCAACGGTCCCCTACAATTATTGAATATCGAACTAAGGGAAATTGAGTTAAAGCACTCATCATAAAGCAACTAGTGTGCAAAATTGGTTGAATGTATGAGCAAAAAACACATCCTTGCATTAACTCAACAAATTAGTGAATAACACTCGAGTCCAAAAACAGCTATCAACTTTTGCATGAAGAACATCGAGTCATCAAATGCATAGCCTAAAAATCTCAAGAACACATACAAACTATAATATTATTGACCAATTGCACAAGCAAAAGGAGGCAATCTTTGAGATGCAAAGCAACCAGTTAATCATCCATCCAACATTAGATTCAGAAAGAAAACAATGGTGTCTTGATCGTTTGTCAACAGAAATTCAATTGAACATGAACAGAAACAAGTAGAATCGCAAGAACAGGAACAAGCTAACAGTATTAATCAAATGCACGAGCAGGAAGGATGAAATACACAGAGAAGATAATGATGCCTCAAAACGAGGTTGTCCAGATTATCTGTCTAACAGAGAAATCAACTAAACATGAAGAACAGAGACAAGTAAAAAAGATGGATTTTTGGGGGTTTGATAGAAAGAATTTTCGTCAACTAGTGGAAACGGTACTTTTTCACTCACCTTGCGCCTTCTGGTAAACGTAGGTGAGGCCGCACTTGCCGCAGTAGTGGCGGTCAAAATGGTTGGCCATGAAGGTGCCAGCGCCACACTCGGCGTTGGGGCACTCCTTGCGCAGCCTGGTGACCTTGCCGGTGGAGTCGTCGACCTTGTAGAACTGGAGCACGGCGAGCTTGACCTTCTTCCTCTTGTGCTTAATCTTCTTGGGCTTCGTGTAGGTCTTCTTCTTGCGCTTCTTGGCGCCGCCGCGGAGGCGGAGGACGAGGTGGAGAGTGGACTCCTTCTGAATGTTGTAGTCGGCGAGAGTGCGGCCGTCCTCGAGCTGCTTCCCGGCGAAGATTAGGCGCTGCTGGTCGGGCGGAATGCCTTCCTTGTCCTGAATCTTTGCCTTGACATTGTCGATGGTGTCCGACGACTCCACCTCGAGGGTGATCGTCTTCCCCGTGAGGGTCTTCACGAATATCTGCATTTTCGTGGCGGACGATACTCCCGGCGCCGCCGCCGCTTCGGATCGGAGGAGATTAGGGTTCGGGTTTCGCTTTCGGTCGGAAGAACTAAGAAGAGAGGCATTATATACGTTGGCACACGATTTGCTATTCTGCCGGATGCAGATATTGTAAAAATGTACCAATTAATCTGACCGTTGATGCCAAATCAACGGCTTAAACTGCAAAGAAAAGTGACAGTTATAAAATAAGCTTTAGCTTAACTTATTCAATAAAATAAGATAATCAAATAAAATCTAAAATAATTATTTAAATGTAATTTAATTTTTTTATGAACTCTTTGAGTTTGATTTGATCTTAATTCTTTGATGTTATTGAAATCATAATTCAAACTGATCATTTAAAATTTTTATATTTTAAATTTATTTAATTAGTTATTGAATTTGATAATATAAAATATATATATATATATATTAAAATTTCTTTACTTATTTAACACGTTCATAAGATTTTTATTGATAAAAATAATTCAAAGAATATTATTTAAAAATATTATTCATAGACTTTATCAAACTAAACATATATGTATTTAAACTTGTTCGCTTAATTTAATAAGTTATTTAAATTTATTTATTTAATTCATTTTGCTATGTGTGTTGAGTGAATATAAATAAATTCTTACCAACATCAAACTTATTCACTTTAGTTAAAACTAACTTTTTTGTTAGATAATTTTGAAAAATCCTTGGAAATTTAACATTTAATCAGAAAAAAACTGCCAAATTTCATTAATTAATACAAAACTATAGCTTTCATTGTGATATCAAAATAATCAACAAAATTAAATAAATAAATATTTTTTAACAACAATAATAAAAATCAAGAATCTCCATGTGTACTAATGGGCCATGACATCATCCCATTCCCTGATTTTGGGCTTGAATGGGCTTGATGGAAACTAACCTCTAATTTTCATAATTAATTTGTTTATTAAATTCATTCATATGTCCTATAGATAGGCATCCTTAGTGTATGACTATGTGAAGAGTTATAATGCATAAATCATCCTTTATTAAAACAAAAATACATGTATAACTAAATAAAAGTATCAACATTCTAATTTTTTTATCCAAATAAAAATACATCATTAAATGAAATCACTCACTTGTATCTACTATGATTAACTAAAGACACTTGCAAAAAGTTACCTACTACAAATTTTTTTTAAATGTACATTTGTATTTTAGTTATTATTTTTCTCCAAAGTAAACACACTTGCTAAAACTAATTAACCAATAACTTTAGTAGAGGTGAAATTTTATACTAATAAAGAAAAATCTCTTTATCACCTTAATTTGTATTCAAAGCCCACTCAATTGACTCACTTGCGGAACCCTAAAATAAAAAAATGCGGCAAGATGTCGGTAAGAATTCTAACGATCGAAGAAGAAATCTAAGCCCTCATCCAAAGAAATCTCTCTTTTGGCTACCGCCACATGATTAATGATGTGAAATGGCACTCATCTTCCACTAAACATTTTAATTACTCTCTCGCTCAAGTCAACACTAGACAACATTGCTATCATGGACCAAAAGCTAAACCACTTTATTGCTTATTCCACGAGCTCGCTCGATCAAATTAAATTAACAATCATCATGAAAACTAAGTCCCTCCAAAAGCTTCCTTCTCAAGGACGTGGCCCAAATCATAAAATAATTCCATTCAGTGACACTCGACAGTGATCTTAATTATTCCTATTTTTTTTAAAAAAAAATTATTTGATGAAAAAAGATTATTCTCTAATAATTATCATTATTTTTCTGCATGTTTTTGGCCTGACGAGGACAAAGTGAAAGCTCGAAGACAGTATGAAGTTACTTAGGAAGCAACAGTGGACTGCGTGTTGCATGTGCCCATGCAAATATTGTAATTTCGTGGACGTGATTTTAAATTTGTGTGGCCCTACTTTGCGTCCACGTCAGCTTTCACGATGGACGGGCATGAATAAGATAGCGTGTCTCTGCTGTCGTCGACAGGCCAAGAATAATTATTGGAAAATGGAAGGTGCAAATAGTCAAAAACGAGATCTTCTGAGGATCTTTGCCGGCGAGGAAAAAGTGGGGGAGGGAGATGCTTTCCCCGACACCGACACGTCAGCACGAGCGGAGATTTTTTTATCATAGCCCTTTTAATTTTGAGAATTAATTAAGATGCTTTCTCGACGTTTCGAGGATCTTTCCACTTTTGCAGTGAGGAAAAGTGGAGATGCTGTTTTTATGAATATAGCTTTAATTGGTTACGACGCAACAGAGTTGTAGAAGAGGACAACGGTTCGAATCCTGATGAAGTCAGACAATACCCTTCTGCGTCGTGACCAATGTTTTCTTGATTTACCTCCATATAAATGGTCGTGGGATCGTGTGGGCCCGTTTAAAGATGGCAAATTCCACCTTTTGTTGTTTTAATTCGGCCCTTTAAATTTTGAGAATTGATATTATAGTAAAAAATTTTGATCGAGGGACGATTGGTGCTAGAGGACGGGTGTAATTTTTTGAATTATCAGGGGTGGGGTGAATATTTACTCCAGACCGGGAACGGAAGGGACGTCGAAAGACCCGGGCGCTGGCGCTGGCGGAAGCCGCGGCTGCCAGCTTAGATCCCCGAGGTAACACGTGCGGGGCGACGAATTGAAGGACAGTCAGGCAGCGGGCCCCTCCTCGACCGTCGGGAATTGTCGGGCGGGGGATCGTCCTGCTGTTGGCGACAGCTAGCTAGGAGAAGCCGCGAGGCGGCGGCGTTGGGGAGATCTAGCGGATACGACGCGGCCGACAGCTCACCGGCACGTGTTGGTCGCCGGACGCCGAAAAGGAAGAACGTCGGTAATTGACGAGTTGACTGCACCCGCCCCACCTACCCAAAATTTGCCCTGTTCCTTCGTGGCCCCCATTGGCCCCAACCAGGGCAAGATGCACATTTCGCGGTATATTGTTATTGTAACGCTGGAATAATTTTTCGTTAAACTAAAACAATTTTGATTATTTTTAAATTGAAAGCGGCAGATTGATAACGTTGGAATAATCTCCTTTATTGTATTTATACCTTGCTTAAATTGAAAATAGTAATTAAATTGATAGTATATCCATTTAAAAGTTTGATTTTTTTTTAACAGTAGAATCTTAAAAATTTATTAGTAGTATTGGTTAATGAGTATTATTTTAAGTGTTATAATGAACTTATTATAAATGTTATCAAATCTTTATAAATTTTAAACTTATTATTCTTGATTCATCCTATCAAATTCAAATTCGAGACAATAAATATACTAAACAGATTTTTAAGAGTATATTAGTTGTTTGAAATAATTTAGAATTTTTTAATTAATTCATCATTTCGGATGAAATTGACTGATAAATCTGTAAAAAAAAAAGGAATGATAATTCTAGATTATGAGACATAATTTGAGTACTATAAAAATTAGAGGTATCCAAATCACGTCAACTAATTATGGGGTGATTGAGTTGGCTACATGAAAATTTCTAACTAATCACTAGAGTAAATCGATAAGCACTCATAACAGATGATTCATCAGTCCAGCTAGCATTGTTAGGTCAAGTATATTTTAGGTAATATTGCAACAAAAAGTGATAACCTCGGCCCGAGGGCCTATGTGAAATTGCCCCATGGTTCATAACTCAACATTTTTAGGTTAATTAGAATTTAGGTAATATTACAACAAAAGGTGATAATCCTCATCTCGAGAGACTCTCTAGGACGGCTTGATACGATCTCAAAGGAAAGTAAATCATGAGGAATTTGCCTAGCATAGTGGTCGCTTGCATTGGGAGTTGGGAACCCCTTAACTAATGAAACATTCGATTAGTAAAAATTCGATTAAATCAAATATATTGATCGAATTTAAAAATTCAATTTAATTAGTTAAAATTTTAGATTTTTAATTAAAAAATCTATTAATTCCATTAAGTTTCCATTTTAAAATTCTTTTATTCAGTTAAATTGAATAAGTTAAATTAATTGAATTAATTAAAATAAAAAATAATTAAAAAATTTTTAGTAAGTAAATTTATAAATCTTAATTAATTGATAAATCTTTCATAATTATATTCTTAAAAAATTATTCTAATTAATTCAATTTTTGATCGAATTAATCAATATTTTATTAGTTCAATTTTTATTTAAAAATTTAATCAGTTTGATTAATTTAATAAAATTTAATTCAATTCGATTTTGATTAATTTAATTTAGTTCAATTCAATTTTAACTGAATATTCAATTTTATCTTACGATATAATTTCAGTAATATTGAAATTTAATTACTTTGGTTCATCAGTAAAATGCTGAAATTTTTAAATAAAGATCAAATCGACCCAACGTCACGTGCATGCTGCATGCATGCACGCACGAACGCGAGCACGTAGCCATGGCCAGCTGGCTGCCGTCGATGTCCTTTAAATATAATTAATGGAATTTGGATCACTTTGATGTGTAATATATTTGCGTAGCATATTTAATTCGATTGAAAATGATGGACGCAAGTGCAAATTATTGTCGGTGTTAAATTTCAATTATTATAGACAAACAATGTTGTTAACTAGTCCCTTTCTCCCATTTCTTTTCTCTTCTTTCATTCCTTTTCGCAAACAATATTCGCATTATTAATTATTATTGTCTACGCAACAAACGAAAGGTAGTAGTGGCTTATATATCTATTAATGAATCGATCGAATAGTCAATCCATATATTAGAATTAATGTTAAGCAATTGAGGCCACTATAGCCGGCATAAAAGTTGATACCGACATTATCAATAGACTATGAACGATATAGATCACATGGCTCGTAATTGTGCGGAGCTAGGATCATTTTCGATCACAAAAAACAAAAGTTCATGTTTGTAGCTAAAAGATCTAGCTAAATGAGTAGTTTACTAATACAATTGAGACTCAAGTAATCTTGCATAATGACCTAACTAAGTAGTACTTTGGAGATTTTTAGGGTTTTCTATAATACAAGCCGCGATTTTACGAATAGATTGATAAGGAAGAACAAGGCTATATGATCGATAGGTATGAAGGATTTATTTGTACTTTAATCTGTCACATAATATCCACGTGTGAACTATTTATTTGAACAGTAATTTTCAATTATGCAATGAAACATTAGGAAATCCCACCAAACTCATTTAAATTTTATTTTCTTATTATATTTTTACGAGATGATGTCAAATTGATAAAATCCATGTATTTTAGTCTTTAAATATTCCTTCAAATTGTATTTATTAAACACTTTATTTTTTGTGCTTAATTAATCCTAATTATTATTATAATTTGATAGCTCTAAACTAATTAATTACACCAAAAGTTTTTCAAATTAAGATATTACAAATTGAATTGAACAAAGAAGATGGTGTTAGCTTGCACAATATATCATGTTGCCCCCAATAATATCGGCTCTCCCGTATTCATAATTCGCAACCTATGATCTACTAGCCCATTAGGGTTTGAATGTACGAGAGTATAAATAGCGTAGGTAAAGATGAACATCAAACCTTATCTCTATTTTTTTTTAAGTATAAGAGGGACTTGAGACATGCAACTTACAGCATATCCTTTGACGCGTGTTATTCTCATACTAATTAATATGATAATGATACACTGTAAATTATCTTAGGGGTGTTATGTTTATTTATAACAGTACCAATTAAATCTATTAAGAAACATATTCTAATTTTATTGATGAATTTACATTGTTATTGATAATAATAATGACATTAGTAAAACATGGGGAAAAAATGAAGAGTATAGATTTGTGATTGTCACTTCATCGATCTCCCTCTCAACAACGATGCCTTTAATAAATTAATTATTAATTAATTAATTAATATTAACATCTTTGTTAATTAATCCTTTTCACTTGACACAAAAGAAAGGCATGCATATATATGTGATGCTTTGTGCGAACAACTAGGGTTTGAAAATGGAAACCAAATGATGATGATATTTTGTTGCTCAAGTAATTAATCAATGAAATATTATTAAATTAAATTCGATTTTTGTGGATGAAAATGAGATTTCATCCAAAAAAAAGGTGGATCCGCCACCTTAGTGGCCCCACACGATCGGCCCCACGACCATCTATTGGTTACGGGCATTCTCATCTAGATAGTGACCCTAGCTAGCTCATTTGCTAATAATAACATTAAATTACTTTTATAATTAATGGGTTAAGGGGTTAAGTAAGTTAAGCATCAAATCTAGTTAATATAATTGTATATATATAATGATCACGATTAAGCATTTGCTCGCTATGGCTATTAGATCTCTTCGAAGAAAAATATAATCATCAATACGTCACAATGAATTTGCGTATAGAAACCATAACAAACAAACCTAAATATAGCTGTTAAGGAATATCTAAAAGCAACAAGCTAAATCATCGTGACCCCATATCGATCGCGTCAAGTCATACCAATGTCTGTTGAAGATCTACACAATGCCTCAAAGTCGTCCTCATTAAATCACAAGGCTTGGAAGTCGAAATCAATACTAAAACAATCGAGAATTTCTACGTACCATGATACGAACACAATTAAGACACATCAAAACCGCAATGTCAAACATCGTATAAATACGAACAAATTAAAAAATCAATAAATAAAGAGAAAATATAAACAAAATAGAAGGTTTTCATAACAACATACCTTAGATGTCAAATATTATATATATACTAAAAACCCTAATACCATATTGTTAAAGTCAATGAAGCTATGTGAGCATCACAAGTCAAACATTATTTGCAAAGGCGAATTAGCAAACAAACAAAGAGAACATAAACAAAATAGAAGATCTTCATGTCTTATTGACCTCCACATTTTGACAATAGACCTTAAACCGACTCTTACAAACCGTATGGAACATATACCCTAATGGATGAAGATTGAAATTCCTTCGTTTTAATATTACCATTGCCATTAGAATGGAGATTTATCGGAGCTTGATCTTGATTAAGACTTAATGAGTCAAGGCCACCATCTATCCCTTTGAGTTCAATGGTCGAACACAAGTGAAATTAATAGGAGTTGAGTTGCAACTTGATTGAATACTAAGTTTTTTAATATTAAAAATATTTTAAAATATATAGTTTTTGTTATTTTTTCATATTTTTATTACTTTAAATATTAATTGAGATATTTTAATATTTTTAAAATTAAAATTTCTAGTATTTTTCCCATGATTCTTTGGATTTTAAATAATAAAATATTTAATTTGCTTGATATTTTTGTCTCAAAATATTGTTATATGAAATTTAATTCGATGACAATTATATTTTCCCATCAATCATTAGAAGTTGATTAATTTTTACACAGCATTATTGGGACCACGTGAAGGCTGCGTAATTATGAAATAAAAATAAAAGATTATGTTCGGAGGACGCTCATTAATTGCAAATTATTTCACGGCTCCAACCGATAATATTATATTTAATTAAATATTAATTAAATAAAAATTGTCACTTTGGTCCCATTTAATCGAAAGATGCTTAATAATTCTTTTTTTTTTTTTATGTGTGGAGAATCTTATTTATTTATAATTTCAATAAAAAATTAATTTATGAATATATTCACAAACTTTATTTAGAAACTTTCACGAAAACAAAAACAAAAACAATAGAAGACATGATTCATATTCTTCCATTAAAATAAGACAACAAACAAATAGATAGAAATTGTCATTATTTTTAATGTGCATATAGCCGATCTCAATGAGAAAGGGAGGTAGTTGTTAGAAATTTGATCGGGTTTGATTCAATTCGGTTCTATTCGATTCGATCACACCATGAGTTCAGCTCTTAATCCCAACCACATGATTGTGACTCCTTCCTCTTGCTCTGCTCCTATTTGAGCTTGCCTTCCCCTCTCTTGTCTCCAATTCCCTCTCCATTGCCGCTGCAAATGGGCAGGCACGGCTGCTGCTTCAAGCAGAAGCTGCGGAAGGGGCTGTGGTCGCCGGAGGAGGACGAGAAGCTGATCAGGCACATCGCCAAGTACGGCCATGGCTGCTGGAGCTCCGTCCCAAAGCAAGCAGGTAATGCCGCAGGCCGCCTCGATCGGCGCCAGCACAATGCCGCCTTCTGTGCGCGCTTAGCGTTTCTGAACCGGTCGAATTGGCAGGTCTCCAGAGGTGCGGGAAGAGCTGCCGGCTCCGGTGGATCAACTACCTGCGGCCCGACCTCAAGCGGGGCACCTTCTCGGAGGAGGAGGAGGCGCTCATCGTCGACCTCCACGCCCTGATGGGAAACAGGTAGGCGGTGGCGGCGGCGGCGTTTTTTTTTCCCCGACGAGCGAGTCCCCGTGCTAACGCGTGCAGCTGCAGGTGGTCGCAGATCGCCGCGCGATTGCCCGGCCGGACGGACAACGAGATCAAGAACTTCTGGAACTCCTGCCTCAAGAAGAAGCTGCGCCAGCGAGGCATCGACCCGTGCACGCACGAGCCGCTCGCCGAAGCCTCCTCCGAACCATCGCCGGACGAGCCCGCCGGCGAACTCCCCGCCTCCAAGAACTCTTCCTCGCCGTCCAAAAACATCTTCTCCGACCAATTCATCGCCGACCAAGTGAATTGGCAGCAGCAGCCGCCTCTCTGGCTCAACCAAATCAATCACGAGCCGCTCGTCTCGCCGCCCGCCCAAAAGCCCGAAGCGCAGTTTTTCGCCGGAATCCAGCACAGCGCCGGCGCAGTCTACTCCAGCAACAGCAGCGACCAAAGCTGCAGCTCCCTCTTCGACAACGGACTCTTCCCCGCCTTGCCCCATTCGCAGCTCGAAGCCGAGCCCGACGAGCTCAAGTACTGGTTCGAGTGCCTCGAGGCCTCCTTCCCCAATTCCGCCATGGATTCCGACGTCAAGCCGGAAGCCGAGTCCGCGCTCAGCGACCTCGACCACTCCCTGTTGCAGTCCTTTGACATTTACAGTAAGCTTCTGCAACGTAACACAGATTATTGAATCCATATCTGTAATTTCCAATTCTTACAGGTTTGTGTGTATCGAATGATTTTTCTGGTGTGTACAATGAATTTCGTCTCAGATTTTTAGACTTTCTTAATTGCAATTAGTGTCGGCAATGAGACTGCATCACCTTTTCCCACTCATCTCTTACTATTTAAACTAAGGAAACGTGACTGAAAGTGGCTTGGCTAACCATCTCCCGCGTCGAAACCGATAAGTACTTATCGTTCGGAGAAGAAGAAGAAGAACTAAAAACATCATCAGACTGCTGGCTTGCATTATAGATAAGTAATTTCCAACACATTCAAAATTACAGACTTCTCCAATGTTCAAGTCAGTTCTAATGATTTATAAGAGAATATTTTGATAGTTTTTAAAGTATATATTTGAAAAAAAAAATGATAAGCTAAGGGGCAAGGAAAAATACATAGAGATTAGTTAGCAACTTGCGAATCGAAACAACAAAAAAAAAGGAGAATATTTTTTGAGTTCGACCTTGATGCTACTTGAAATTTTGGACAAGTTGAAATTTAGGGTTGGGAAAATGACATCTTATTAGTTGTCGGTGAGGAGAACCTTTTTAGCAAATAGGTCCTCTATATGTTTCTTCCAGAAGACAAACTATTCAAATTGCAAATATATAAACAGTCAGGGACCCGAATGCAAAGTCCATCTTCAGCCCAATATACGCGGCCCAGAAACATGAACCGTTTTGCTGCCGACCGGGTTTGCTCAGACCGGGTTCTAGCCAAACTACAAGCACACACAGGGAGGGCTTTGTTGGGTCATTCCCAAATGGCGATGCTGTGGCTGGCGAGGACCGCGATGCGTCGGGTGGCGGCGCAGCAGCCGGCGGTGCGTTCCTTGGGCTCCTTGACCTGCGCTTCTTTTCCGGGTGCGGCGGCGGCGGCGTGGTGCGGTGGTGCCGTGCGGCCGCGGGGACAAGAAGACGAAGCGAGGGAAGCGATTCAAGGGTTCGTACGGCAACGCGCGGGGGAAGAGGAAGACGATGATCCAGCGGATCAAGGACCGCGTCGAGGTCCCTAGGTCTACGCCCTGGCCGCTCCCCTTCAAGCTCATCTGACGTTCCAACTCGTATCTCGCTCAGGGTTACATTCTCGAACTCTACTGTATGATTTTTCCTAGTTTAGTGTTGATGACTATGTTACTTCATCAACTATGATACTTGATACTTTTTACCCTGATTTGATCAAGCATCGAAGAAATTTCTCTGCTATGTTGGTAAGCAATTCATGATGGAATTTAAATTTCCTTCCTTTTCGTTTTTCTGGCATGAAGTCCTAAATGTTCCCAACCCGATTTATTATAAATATATTATCAGAATTATCGGTCATAATCCATAGCAACAATCTTACTGAGTTTACACTGAAATAAAGAAGAGTTTGTGCTAGTTTCATAAGTATGAAAGTGGCAAAAAGTTGGCGATATCGAATTGGTACTGACTACAGTGGGAAAGAATCTACAAGGAGATGCTTTCTCTGATTTATTTCGTTAGACAATACGGGTTGTGTCTACCTTGGATGGTGATGACCATATGGATTAGACAACAAGAGAAAAACTATTTGGATGGTGAACTTACATTCTTGAGAAAAACTATTTGGATGGTGGATTTATAGCGCACATATGGTGCTATGAAGCAATCTTTATGAAAAGTTGCCAAGAGAAAATTTCACTTTTTCAATTGTTCTTCTCTTTTTGAAGTGCAACATAACACCACTGCTTTCTTTCCCTGCATCACTCTATTTGCTTGCTATTGCCTGCTTGCCTAATATTTACATTGCATTAGACAACAAGCATTCTATTTTCCTTTGTGATATAGGTGTTGATCAATCGAGAATCGCATGAATGAGTAATCGAAATCCTAGATGACCATACTTGTAGTTTTCCTTATCTCAGTGCTTTAGGTTCTGATTGCCTGTTACTTGGACTTGGGTATTAGTAACTGACCTGGGTATTAATCCAAGTTTTTAGGTACATGATTTTCTTTTCCCTTCAAAATGAGGACTCCAAGACTCGTTGATAAGAGTTCAAATTTTGAACATGGATATAGAGACACAACAAACCTTAAAAAATAGAAATAAAATTACAATATAGCTAAAATTAATTTATTAACTTAATATGATATATCACCATTAATCTAATATCAGTTGTAATGTATATAATCTAAGCTACTGTTATTGACCCATCTCTCCTTCCTTCCCCATTAATTTATATTAAATGCAACCCTAACTTATAATATGAAACAATATAAAGCTAAGATAATATAAGTTATATAACCTATAATATTGATACTAAATCTAACTTATATAAATAGTGTTTCTGATGAAACTTATATGACCTAATAACTTATAAGTTACATAATTTGTTATCCATCAATCCTAATCCCTCGACCCCCTCCCTTTCGATGCGAGTTCTGCCATTTTTTTCCCCTCTCATACTCTACAATGCTGCTTAACTTTGAACTCATCTCCCTCCTTGTACACACCACCATCAAACTCCCCTCCCTCCTCATGCAATGTGAGCCGTTTGTAATAAGCTTCCTTCATTTCTTTCTTCTTCCTCTTACTCTCACACTAAGTTTCAACTACTCGAGCTCAATTTTCACATCCATGCAGTGTAGCATGTTGTGTTTTCATGCTACATTTTCATGTAGTATATCATTTCACTTTTCATATTAGCACCTGTGTTCTGCCATTCCTCTTACTCTCACATAAGGTTCATTTTTCATACCCATACCTATGTGGCACCGTATATGCATTGGTATATCTGATAAGTCCGAGTAATGAATCTTATCCCTAATCTTATTCATTGTCCAACACGCAATCAACTTCAAGTGTTGCAGTATGCTAATTCTATTGATGCTTACTCTATAATACAGTAGAATTAAATATAATACAGGATAATTAAGTGTACTTTCTCTTCCTTTATTAGAACTTGGACCTTCAATTTACAATAGGATTTTCTTTGGGGTTTCTATATGATTTGCAGCAGTGAGTACTTATGGACAATATAGTTGTGAATTAACCATATCTTGGATCTCGTATCATTAACTAAGCGGCAGTATGTATATAGTAGAACTTGACCTGTTGGGGAATGTATAAAACTATGGAAGTAAATGGAAAAAGAACTTGGCCTCAACCTGCATGTGCAGAAGGTCTGCTTCCCTCATTGACTACAACTTAAGTTCAAAGATATCTGCATATTTAGCTGGTGTAGTAAATAAGAGGTAGAGTCATTCTTATACATGATGTAAATAATAACAGACTTCTGGTTTCTGTTCTTTTTGCGAGGGCCAAACGACTAGGTGCTGGGCATATTCACAACACTGCAACTAGATGCTAAGGCATGTCTTGATTTCTTTTAGAGTTAATTTAAGGTTTACTCTGTGTTGAACTATGTGACAAAAGGGCAGATGGGGGTAAAGAGACTTCATGTTTATGTGGTTAAATTTTGATGAAACAAACAGTTTCTAAACCGAAATGTGTTCAAATTCCTTCAATTGAAATTTACTAAACAAGGGACAATGAGAAACACCTTGTTGAGAACACAACCCTACATACTGATTCATTTCCCAACAGCTTTATATTCTTGAATAAGTGGCAGCCTGACCATCACTTGACATGAGAAATGCAAAGAAATAGTTGATCGATAAGTTACAGCAAGAATCACCAAACTGAGAATTGGAGTGCGGTTGTTATGAAGAATTCAATGATGATTATCACAGGGTTTAGATTTTGTCGATAAGTTGAATAAAAATATGATAACTTTGAATATTATCTTTCTAATCTTTCTGAGCGTACACTTTTTTTGAATTTTTGAAGATTTTGTGCATGTATCTGGTGCCGGTAGAAGTGAACTGTCTTTAGATTTTTCATGCAACCAACCAGCCCTGGGAGGCCTGTCCCTGCGCTGAGCTCCAGGAGGGTGGCGCCGGCGAGGTGGACGGCGAAGTCCCAGAGCCAGTAGCTGGTGATGTCTGGCCGTTAAATTCTAAAATATAGATGGTGAAGTGATCTGTTGTTTGCGATTCTTTATTTATTTTTTTTGATGATTGATGAAAATTTTTTATGGAATCGAATGATCTCTTCGAATTAATAGATTTGATTTTTTTAAAAAACTCTTTATCTTAGCTTAAAAATGATGGGATGGATTCACAGTTCGTCTGATCATTTTTTATAAAATTTTTCACCAATTTAAAATTATATTTTGTTGTCCGAATATTAATTTAGTAATATTTGGTGTTACACATAAACAAGTTTAAACATTTGTTGAGTGCCGGCCTCCTTACGATGCTAAGAATCAATTAACCACAAAATTAAATTGGATTTTTCCCCATTTTTATGCCAATCAAAACGTTTTTTTAAAATATGAAATATTTATATACATTGTATAAAATATTATAAGTAGAAGACGAACTTCTATAAAAAAAATAGAAAAATTTTCATTTAACTGAACTTTAAAATTATTAAAATATCATTTTAAAAAAATTAAATAAAGAATAAAATAATAACCTTTTGAGCGAAACCATAATATTTGGAAATGTTAAGGTATGTTTTGATTAAACCTTTTGAGGTGAAAATGAATGTAAAACTTTCTCTTGTTGGTAAATTGCCCGAAAACTTTCTTCCGCCGCCGCATTTGATTCCTATTTCTGAATCCGTAGGGAGGAAGCGAGAGGTAAAGGAGCGACGAAGGGGAGGAGGCGGTGTCGGCCATGGCGACGGAAGTGCCGGAGGGAACGGTGCGCAACATCCTGGAGCAGGAAACGCTTAAGTGGGTCTTCGTCGGGGGAAAGGGCGGCGTCGGCAAAACCACCTCCAGCTCCATTATTTCCGTCCTCCTCGCCCAGGTCCGCCAGTCCGTCCTCGTCATCTCCACCGACCCCGCCCATAACCTCAGCGACGCCTTCCAGCAGCGCTTCACCAAGGTCCCCACCCTTGTCAACGGCTTCTCCAACCTCTACGCCATGGTATTATCATTTTCGCCGTTCCTCTACCCGTTCTCCACCCTCCCATCTCCGATCCGATCTATATTCATGTGGTTACTACTACCAATTTCTCCTCTACCTTATGTTGTTAAAGAAATTTTGGTTCTTCCATTTTCCGTAGGAAGTGGATCCCAAGATGGAGGGCGACGACTTATCTGACGAGGGCCTGGAAGGATTCCTTTCGGAGTTGACGAATGCGATTCCTGGAGTCGACGAGGCTATGAGCTTTGCTGAAATGCTCAAGTAAGATTCACTTTATTTGATTTCTGCTGTTTATGGTTTGGGACCATTGGAAGGATAATTCTTGGTGTGCAATCATGTAAAAGTCGGTTCTTTGCTCTCTTGATGATTCACCGGACGAATGCATTCTCTGGATTGCTAGATACGACTGTAAAGCTTTGCCAATTGCAGCCTAGGTTTTGTTTTCATATAAATATCGATAGAGAGGAAAAGATAGATGACAAATGCTTCATTGTACAACATATACAGGGTTCAAATGCGCTGATCTATGCTAATCCAGTATTACATGGGTTTGTTGAAGTACAAAGTCAAATCTTTGGATGCAATTGACTATGCATATTAGACAATTATTATGTTGTTTTGTAGGTTTAGTTATATTCTATTAAGTAATACAAGATTAGTATCGCATGATACCAGATTCCTCAGTGTTCTTATTATCTGAATTCAGTAACATTACTACTTATTGTCCAAACAATACCAGTGAAATTTTAAGCTTGCTGGAATCAGGATCCAATAACCAAAAGTACATGAGTTAAGCATGAAACCGACAATAATATAGCAATGGAAATAAATACTAATATGTTCCATTGGGTTAACTACACGTATCTTGTCTCACCGTATAGCTCACGTAACACTAATGATAGTAATATCATATCTTCATCTCTCCTCTACCACTAGCACCTTTTAACCGTAAGTTATTCAACTTGTTTAACTATAATATTCATCAGTTGTCTTCCAAATGAATATTGCCTTCTCAACCATTATTCCACTTTTACTATACTCTATTATGTATTAGGCATCTACCTGGTTTCTCGTGAATATTCTTTTTAAGACACATGTCTATCTCTTAATTGAAGAAATACACCAACTGATAAAGCATCACTGGTACACCAGTGTCTTATAAAGGTTCCTTTTAACCTAAGGGGCTTATGATGCTACAATTACAACTTCCCTTCTGTTGATTTTAGTTTTTGATCACTCATCCAGTATCTAAAGTGTACACTTGTCTGCTTTCTCTTTTCATTCATTGTATATTTACATCAGGTTATACCAGCTACTGCAATTATTTGTGAGTGAATATAACTTCTTATGCAATACCCATGTGATTAATTACTTGCCACATTAACATTACTCCCTTCTCAGACAAAGTGCTTGTCTATTGGCACCAGGGAATTGACAGTTTGTTACTACGTATCTGCAAGATTGAAACCATGCCAAATACTAGACAAACTCCAATTGTTGCACCAAATGTTGGATGACTCCATATCATCCATAAAAGTTTATTTAATTTGTTTGAAAAATCATATTCCTGAATTATTTTGATTATAATCTCTGATGTTTATGGTGTTGCAGTGTTTATTGCTTGTAATCTTTGTGGGGGAATTTGTTAAGTTGTTAAATCTGATGCATATTATATTAAGACAATCTTATTTTCTTGAATCACATTCAAGTTCTGCCACAAACTATTAAGCATCATGGATTGTTATTCATATTTCACTCGATTGACTGCAGATTAGTCCAGACGATGGATTACTCAGTAATAGTATTTGATACTGCTCCAACTGGTCATACTTTACGACTGTTGCAATTTCCATCAACTTTAGAGAAGGGGCTTGAGAAAGTTATGTCTTTGAAGAATAAGTTTGGTGGCATGTTTACACAGGTAATTGCACTATTCTTGTACCATTGAAGAGTTGATTGTATAGTTTTGCAGGTTGTAATGGCTTCTAGTTAATCTATAGTTAGCTGTTGTGATATTTTTGCCAATGTTTGTTCAGTAGTATTGTTTGACTATCTTGCACTGTCTTGTTTGCTGGTTGGCAGTTTCAAATCAAGCATTTTTATTAAATGGATGGCTCTTCCCAAGTGCATTTGCTTATGACACTACCATAAGATATAGTTTCCTTATTCGTGTTCTCTCCCTATTCATGTAATTCGCTAGTTTGGACAAGGACGTAGGACTCAGAAATATAAGAATTAGAGATTGACATGGATAATTGTTCCTGAAGATTGTGCAATAAATGGACGGGAAGGTTGAATAAGATGACTAGTTATGAGATTGTTTAAAGAGGTAATCAAGCAAGCTGTTTACAGGCCAATAACATGGATAAGTGGATTATTATAACAGATACATGGAGTCGAAGTAGTTAGACAAGATCAAGAAACATGAGAGAAAATTAGCAGGCTTGCTAGAATTCAAGGTTTGAGGGTTTACTGAATTTTGGTCAATTGTTAAATGTAGTGTGGAACTTAGGTTTCTTAATGGATCTGTTTAGTAGTGCTATTTTTCAAAAAGGAAAAGGCTAGCATAACCCAAACTTTCAAATTTCTGACAAATTTTTGTTAAGTTTCACCTTGAGGTTGCCTTGATGGGAGCACTATGTGTAACACTTCATAAATGTAAGATACCGTTAGATTGATAAAGAAAGATCTTTTAATATTCAAATCATCCAATTTTCTGTTGAGGAACTCACTAGATTCACAATAACACCTAGGTGACCTTTGCTAAGGACCATCTTCTCTTGGTGGTGTCCGGCTAGTTTTGCCACCAATGGTAGAATCTTCACTAGTTATAACGATGGATTTTTTTACATTGAATGAAATAATTTTATATATGAGATTGCATTTTCTTCCATAATACCCGAAAGACAATTTTCTTAGGGAACTGTTATCATCATTAATTCCCTTGTTATTTATTCCCTTTTTATTGATATTGACAGGCTACTCGTCTTCTTGGCCTTGGTGATGAGTTCAGTGAGGATGCTATGCTAGGCAGGCTGGAAGGTATAAAGGATGTGATTGAGCAAGTAAACAGACAATTTAAGGATCCAGTAAGATCAATCCCTTCATGATATTGTGCACAAATTCAACTTTACTAAATTAACTCTGTATTCCCAATTCGCATTTATGTTTTCAGTTGGCAATGTTGGTATCTTTTACAAGTGCTTCTGGTAATCTATTCGCGTTTAAGTTCAATTAGTGAGCATAGTTATGTGTTCATGAGATGTTGACAGATCTCGAAAGCTAGTAATGGCCAATTTATGCACAAACCTGAAAGATCTAGTATTATTAGGCAGAGAAAATCTATGATTCAGCCCATCTTGCCGCTACGTGTGTCTTTTTCGCATATCTCTGTTTGATTGTGATGATGTATTTTGTCGGTTCTAAATTTGATACATGCATTGCAAATCTATTTACTGATGAACTTGTTGCAACAGGATTTGACAACATTCGTCTGCGTGTGTATTCCTGAGTTTCTTTCTCTATATGAAACCGAAAGGTTGGTGCAAGAACTCGCAAAGTTTGAGATAGACACCCATAACATCGTTATCAACCAAGTTCTTTTTGACAATGAAGGTGCGTGACTACATCCGCTCTGTGTTTTCTTGCTTTAATCCTAGTTGACATGATGTATCTCAATTGTGTAGCCGTTGAATCCAAATTACTGAAAGCGCGAATGAAGATGCAACAGAAGTATATCGACCAGTTCTACATGCTCTATGACGACTTCAACATCACGAAATTGCCGCTGCTCCCGGAAGAGGTGGTTGTTTTTTCGCGGCGAATGATAGAATCATTAGTAATTCAGCTCATCTTTTGTGGTGACCATACTATCGATTTTGCAGGTTTGCGGAGTTCAAGCGCTTAGGAAGTTCTCTCAACACTATGTCACACCGTATAAGCCTTCTCTGGTGCGGGGCACCATCGAAGAAGTCCAGCAGAGAATTTCTACCTTGCGGTCACAGCTCCATGAAGCAGAGTCTGAGCTCGAGAGACTGCAAGAAGGGAAGTAGAATGCTTGCTGGTTATTGAAATTTTTCCTTTATTGATAAATCTTTTGAGGCCAATTTCATCCAGGATCGTTCCCTATTGGATTCAGGCATAAGTAAACTACACCAGAGTGTTTTGTTTTCTAAGTTGTTTGAATAATTGTGAAAACGAGAAAGACAATAATAATTTTGATAATAAAAATAAGAGGGGCCTTTTTGATTTATTTTAGCTGTTGGACAATTTTTTTTAAAAAGAGAGAATTTCGGGGGGTTTAATGAAAATTCATATTGATTTATTTTTTAAAAAAAATTGGATAACACGAACCTTATCGGAAATCTCGGTAACCGATTGCGAGCTGAAGAAGGTACTTCGCCGGAGATCGAATGGCGTTCACGGCGGTGCTCTTCCCCGCCATCACCATCGCCAGTCAGGCCCACCCACTCCGCCACCGCATCCTCTCTCCCAAACGAGGTCGCATTTCCCGCACCCTCGCCCTCCCGCCCTCCGCGGACCTTCCCGCCCTCGACGCCCCCGTGGCCCTCGCCGCCGCCTCGTCCGTCGCGGCCCTAGCCGCCGCAATCTCCTTCTCGGACCCCGACCGCCGCCGCCGCCAGCAGGCCGAGGAGGTGGGCGGCGGCGATAAGGAGGTCGTCCGCGACTACTTCAACAAGACCGGATTCGAGCGCTGGAAGAAGATCTACGGCGATGCCACCGAGGGCGTCAATCGCGTCCAGCTCGACATCCGGCTCGGCCACTCCGAGACCGTCGAGAACACCCTCGCCATGCTCCGCGACGGCGGCCCGCTCGCCGGCATCTCCGTCTGCGACGCGGGGTGCGGCACCGGCAGCCTGACCATCCCGCTCGCCCGGGAAGGCGCGCTCGTCACCGCCAGCGACATCTCCGCCTCGATGGTCGCCGAGGCCGAGCGCCAGGCGCGGGACGCCCTGGCCGACCATTCCGGCGCCCAGATGCCCAAATTCGAGGTCAAGGACCTCGAATCCCTAGAGGGCAAATTCCACACGGTGGTGTGCTTGGACGTGCTGATCCACTACCCTCAAGAGAAGGCCGAAGCCATGATCGCCCACTTGGCGTCGTTGGCCGAGAGCAGGCTGGTGCTCAGCTTCGCTCCCAAGACCTTGTACTACAACTTCCTGAAGCGGGTGGGCGAGTTGTTCCCCGGCCCGAGCAAGGCCACCAGGGCCTACCTGCACGCCGAGGGCGACGTCGAGCGGGCTCTGCGCAAGGTTGGGTGGAAGGTGAACAAGAGGGGCTTCATCACTACGCAGTTCTACTTCGCCAAGTTGTTCGAGGCAGTGCCTGTGGGCTCGGCATGAGACGAGGTATGTGTTCTTGCATTCTACTATCCACTCAAGCTTCTGATTTTGTCTTCTTCTTCTTCTTCCTCCTCTGATCGTTGAATAATCTTTTGAATTCGGGTCATTAGCAGTATCACCATGAAAATGCTCTTCTTGTAGCTGTGCATGTAGCTAATGGTTGAAGCATCACAAATGAGTTTATAACATGCTTAGTTCATCACCAGTTCTTCAATGGGCGAGAACAAATGCAAACTCAAGTTCAGGTAAAATAAACGAAAACATACAATGTATTTGTTTCTCCTATGAATTTCTATGGAAGAATTATTATTATTATTATTTAGTGAATTGTTTCTGAAGAAAATTGATGCGATAAAAACTTAAAAAGACACCATAACATTGGAGTCAAGGATCCAGTGCCTGTCATAGTAGCAAGCACCATACGGGCAAACATGGGAGCAGAATGCTACTCCCGAAAATGTATGTCGAATTGAAGCTTGTCTCCTTACTAGACACGAGAGTCTCTACCGATGATCGGATCTGTGTGAATTAACACGCGTCAGATAGCGTAGGAGATGTCTAGCAAAACTCCTCTATCCCATGAGTAATGCTATGTTAAAAATTAAATATATAAAATTATGAAAATATTTTTATTTTTAAATTAAATTTATATGTAAAAATAAAATATATAATTCATTAAACTAATGTAAGAATTTTTTAAATCAAATTTATTTTATGAGATCAATTAAAATTAATATTTATGATTTAAATAAATAAAAAATTTAAAAAAATAATGAATAGATATATAATAAACATATAAAATATAAAATCTGTATATTTTGGTATGATAAAAAATAAATTAATATTTATATATATATATTTATTGATGTAAAAAAGGAGGGAAAAAATTATGTTCAATTAGAGAAATTTAAAAAATTTAAATTGAATAAATTATTTTAAAATTAATATTTTAAAATAAAAATTAAATTAAATTAAATAATATTTAAAATTATCTTTTCTCTTTATTTACCTTTCCTTTTTCTTCCCTCGCTCCCTCAGAAGTGACACCCCGATGGTGAAGTTTGAGAGAGAGAGAGAGAGAGAGAGAGAGAGAGAGAGGCGGATCTCCTTGCGATTTCACCATTATTAATTCTCCGATGGTGAAATTGGGCCGTTAATGGACCTGCTAACGGGCCAAGTAATTTTCCAGGTTACCGGCTGAACCGGGCCCTGTCCTAGGGCCACGTGTATCAGGCATATTACAATACATATGCATGCATGACTACGAAGCTGGAATCCACACCTCGATTCCTACTCAAGTCTAACAGAAATTGTTTCGTTGTTTTGCAAATTCACTGATAGAGCTCATATTGGCTGCAAAGAAACAATTGATAGTATTCAAGTTTCCCCTGATGGATATGTTTACATTGTCTGGAAGTTTGAGACTAGCTTTTTATCATTAAAAAAAAAAACTCAATAAAGAAGGGCAATTTGTCATGATATTTTCAGCTTTGTATTGATTATAATTTATAAATAGTTAAGACAAATGCAACTCTTTATTGAGAATGATCTAGCTCCTTTGATTGCTAGCTGGGGATCGTTGCTCTAAATAGCCCAGACACGTCATCATCAGTGGAGATTCGCTGCTCGCCAATTATCATATTTTTGTACCCTTTTGTAAAATAGACGAGGGCGAAAACGTAATTATAGCACACATCTGGAATTCTCCCCCTTAAAATGACATCATCTCCTATAAATACGAACTCCCGCCCGCGTTGCCTCTGATTGCAGATCCATTTCCTCGCCATTTTATTCCCCTTTCTTCCGCCCTCATCTTCTTCTCCTTCTTCAAAGATCGCGGCGATCGGCTTCGGAATAGGCCATGGAAGGCTTCCCTGCGATCGACGTTTCTTTCGGGGAAGATGCAGGAGATCGAAGCTCATCAGGTATTTTTTCGATTTCGCTGTGCATTTGGGCGGTAACGAGCTAGGGTTTCCACGGAAGATAAAGGGACTGATGGACGAGCATTTGGGCGGTACTTTTGTGCTTATGCTGCGATCGGCGTTTTTTACGATCGCACAAGAATTCATTTGTCGTAATGTAAATTGTCGTTTGCGTTCGTGGTAATTTTGGCATAGGTGTTTCCGTCGATGGTCGTTAAATGCCAAGAAGAATCAATATCGAGTCATTTATCCTCCAAATAAGAGCGCGTTTCTGAGATTTGCTGGTTAAATTGGTTTAGCTTCTTATATGATGGATGGATAATTACCAGAAATCATCCATTATATAAAAAAATCTCGTATTAGATACTCCCTCTTCCATTTGTATGAATGTTGAATGCTGAAGAACGAAGAACAGGTAAATTTTAATGCAGTACAATAGAAGACTGAAAAACAAATGCAGTATACGACTTGAGTTTTGTTCTCACTTATCATCAAAATGATATTTTTGCTATTTCACCTGGCAAGTATTCCCTAATCTGCGATTTAGATTTCTTTTTTCTGTATTGAATTCAGGAAGTCTTGTAATTCTTATGTTTTTCTGATAACTTTTTATGCCTTCTGAGCAACCACATTTGTATTGACTGATTCGAAATAGGGGCTGTTGAAGGTAGTACTCCAGAGAAAATGAACAAGCAAATGGAGAAATCCCTCCAACTTCCAGTGCCCTCAAACAAGAATAAATCAATATTTAGCAAAGACTACTTGGCAAAAAGTTTAGACTGGGATAGAGATTTCCTTACAAGTGAAGGTAACTAATTTTGTATAGAATTAGGACATGTTTGATATGTAACGTAGAATCTTAATGGATCTTATTGTTTAATTTATAGGTGTTTTGGATTTTGAAGAACTGGCTAGCCTAAACAGCACATTCAGGAGGATTGACACATGTTCGCTTTCTGTAATCCCTGAGGAGTCAAAAAGATCAACAGCGACAAACTCAACTTTAAGCGATGATGATAACTTGGCCTTGGAGAACCTTGAGTTACACTTGTTTGAAAACAAAGGTGCTTCAACGAAGACTTTTAGTACTGGTGTAAAGGCTTCAGGATCGGAAAAGTCTAACAAGAAGAACATTCCAAGAAGGGGTCGCACATTGTCTCTTGAGTGTAAGAATGTTCGACTTAATAGTAATCTTAAATATGTAGGAACTGATGGTTTCTATGCTATTGTTGAGTTGCATTTGTGTCTAATAATTGATCATGTTTCTTTTCAGTGCCAACCAAAGTTGAAGCTTCTCAGAATAAGGTATGGTTTTTGAACAATCACTACTTTATACACCAACATCACCAAACCTCTTCACTCCCAATTATCAAATTATGTGGGACACTATTTTATACCATTGAGCTAAATATGTGTCAAACATTGTCAATTTGTGTTACATCAGAAGTCTCCTGTAGTACCAGAACAACATGGCACTAGCAATCGTCGGCTTCAGAACACTTCGCAATGGGTTAAGGTTGTGAAGGTGATATGCACTAATTTATTGTCTCAATTACAGTCTCTCCTTTATTTAGTGTTTAAATCTTCTACTTGTACAAATATTTATTCGGTCAAGTTTACATTTGTTTCTTTAATGAAGGGTTATGTGGGAGTTACTGGTGGAAAGACAGTCTCAAAGCCAACTAGTGCCGTGTCTAAGTCAAATCTGTCGATAATGCCAGCAAAGACAACTTTTGTTCCTGGAAGCATCCAAATAAGAACTAGTGACTTCAGAGAAAAACCAGGTACAATTCCAGAATTTAATCACAAGCATCTTTAACCAATATGATTAGGTAGCATATTTTTTCTTCTTATTCATAATTAAATTCTTTGCCGACCCACCTAGTGGGATAAGACTTGGTTGTTGTTATATTCGTAATTAAATTCTTACCTTTGGGGATTTTTTTAGCAGGTAATGCAGCAATTCAAAAAGCTGTTATAGCTTTTAAGCAATTACATGAAGGCTCATCCAGTGGAATTTCCAAATTCCAAGCATCAAAAGCTACTTCAAACTCGATCAGCGATTCATCAGGCACAACACATTACTCACCGTCGGAGAACACAAGGATGAGAAGTAATTCTAGGGTGATTAATAACCCTTCTTCTGAATCAATGGCCAATAAGACATCCTCATCTAGATCAAATACTAATCAATCATTCTCAAGGAGAAAGGGAGCTAGAATCGTCCACACAAGTGCAAATAACTCCACAATATCTCGAGGTTTATCTGTGGACTTATCTTTACCTACAACTTCAAGTAGCTCCTGCAACAATGCCAGTTCAGTTTCATCTTCGTTGACCCTTTGTTCTGTTAAACCAGTAATGAATAGTAATGAAGCTAATTCTTCAACCCCATCAGTAATGGATGTTGATGCCAACAAAATCCATTCAGCATGTTCTAAATCATCTTTTGCTTCTATAGCCCAGGATGATGGTTATCACAGATCTCATATTTCTAAAGGTTCTATTGATATGCCTTTAAAAGGAAATCATTCAGAGAGTAGGCCTGGCAACAGGTTAGAAGCAAAATCCAGCAAACCTTCAGGTCACAATGTGGCACATCCAAAACTTGCTAACTCAGATATGGTAAACATGTCTAGTCCTAATTGTTGCATTTCTTTTCCTGACTACTTATTCGTATCTGAGTTGGTTTTTGTTTTGGACTCAAGCAGAAGAAACCCGTCAACCACACCGTTGGAACTCTTTCACAGGCTAGCCAACAGCCTAAACTTCCGAAAGTCACCAGCGGAACAAATAAGAGTGCTGCAGTGAACAAAGCAAAACAGACCATGTTTCAACATGTCAGACCTGCAACCAAGAACAAGATCATCAATGGTCATTCTCCAAGGGCTCGCTCTACTGCTTCATCACGCTCTTCTAGTATAGAGTCCCTACCATTCATCCAGTTCGAGTCTGGTGGCTCCAGTGACTGCTCTGGACAGTCAAACTTATGACAAACTAAGAATTCTTTGCAGTTTATTAAGATGACAGCCCATTCAAGGTTTTCCAATTCACAGAACAAAATTACATGTGTAGATGAATCATTCCTGATTCATCAAAATTAAGGTAAGACCGCAACATTTGCTCCTCAATAGAGTTCGGGTTTGTAGAGGAACATCTTGATGGATAGAATTCATGTTTACTTTCTTTGTACAGGAAAACTAAGTAGTTACTGCAGGATGATCGTACGCAGCAAGGCATGGCGAATTCAGGAGGAAATAGTTTCAGAGATTCATCAGTCTGGAATCATCATATTCACATCTTTGTTATGACTTTCTGCTCTGGGCGAGAAGATTGGTTGCCGTTTCTGCCGTTTAATTTTTATTTTGTTTTGATCGATATCAATTATCTTGAGGAAATCCTTTCCAACCCCTGGTGTAAAAAGATGAGAACAACAATAAATATGCGGAAGAATATCCATTTATTTAGAATTACAAGTGTTAAAATTCATCCAAAAACATGGCAATTAGGCCCAACATTTACCAATCTAACAAATTTTCATCTTGATTCGTCTTTTTACACAAGCAATGATATGAACTCACAAGCCAACTCCTCTTGATTCGTCTTGCCAAGTTGAGCCAGGTCATACTTAGAGTGTCTACACAAGCCAAATCCGAATCCATTCATGATTTATTCAATAATAAAATTTGAAAAATGAATAAGATCCATTAAGTATGATATTATTATTATTATTATAAATCCTTGATTCAATTATTATATATTAATATTAAATAACTGTATGCCACATTAGTTTTTTTATTGATAATTTAGATATCTAGATCTTGATCGAGTGGATGACCTTCCCTTCTAGCTCTTTCATTAGATAAATTTGAAAGTACGAGTCATTTGGTAATCCAATAGCTCAACTGCTCCCAAGAGTTAAAATTTAATAATGAATTTTTGACTGATCTTAAGATTGCTTTAGCAAAAAGTGAAATCCGACATCCTAGTGATTTCATACAATCGATTTTACAACTATCTGTGAAGAGATAAATCAAAAAATTATAGTTGATCACGATGAAAGAGAACATTGTCTCGACTAAGATTGCTGTGTCAGAGGAGAGAGGAGCAAAAAAATAATAAAAAATAATATAAGTGGAGTGATAATTAAGGCGCAATGATACAATATTGAACATAAGATGTATTTTTTTCTTAAGAAATTATATTCATCAAATAATATCCCAGAAAAAATAACAAACCCTCCAATTCTACTAGTAAAATATGCTGAAATTTTCGACTAGTAAAATATGCTAATTTTTAATGACTATTGACCTGAAAATCCAACGCTAATTGAGTGATTTTCTTGTTCGGTGTTTCGGATTCTATTGGTTGTGTTCTGCGATACCATTGGTCGATATAGTTGGAAGCCTACGGTTCTGCCACGTCGGCTGACCTCGAGAACTTTCTCGATGGCACGATTATACGAGGGGATCCATGAGAAGACGCCTTCGTTTTTAAGGGCTCGACCCTTCCCTTCGATTCGATTGAACGTTGGAGATCTTGTTGTACGATCGCTGGAATGATGCTTCGCCTAGTTTTCCTGATCTCAATCCTGTTATTCTGCTCTCGTCAAGCCCGAGCCATCGATCCCTATAAGGTATCTGGGGTTTATCTTTTTTAGGTTTAGGTTTTTTGTTGCAAATTTATGATGTTGATTCCTTTTATTGGGCATTATGGGAGAGCTTCTGTCTGTTTGTTTGTTTGAATCCGGCTCAGAGTTTGTGTTGAATTGGCTGCTCATTGTGCGGATAATCACATAGCTTTGGCATGAATTTGGTAGATATCTCGGATCTTTCTAATGGGGCTTCATGAGAAGCTTGCATACCAACGACAACAATTTAAGTAGGGATTTTCCAAGATCGATGCCTTTTATTTGATCTACTTGGACTGGGATTGAAATTGTTTTCCATAAGCGAGAGATTTTGAAGGAGTAATATTTTGCGCATATCCTGTGTATTACTTACAATGTTGTTCCCGTAGAACTCCTTTCCTTTCATCTATATCTTCATCTTGTATGACTCATTTTAAACTTTTCTGCATTGTGAAACAAGAGAAAAAACTTGATTCTCTTACACTCTATAGTGTGAATTTGTATCTCTTTTTCTGTAGTATTATCTTGGAAGTTAGATGAAATTGTCAGCCTCAATCAAGTTGGCTCGTATAGTGCAATAAAAAAATTAAATAGGATAGAAGAATAATATGGTGAACTTGTTGTATAACTTAAACTTATTGTAACTTGTTCACTCGAAATGTCTTTTATCCCATTTTTAAGACTGAAAGATGTCATTTTTTCTCAGTTTTAAGTTTGTTGTTCTCTGTTACTGGATGCTCTTTTTCCTTTTAAGTGTATATATCACATTGTTTAGTTTGTCAGTTAAGATGTGCATATCCCTCATCTTTTTCTTCTTTCAGGTCCTTGGAGTTGATAAAAGTGCTAGTCAGCGTGATATTCAGAAAGCCTTTCATAAGTATGTTTTCATCCTTTAGATAACATTTTTTTTCATGGTCATTACCATTTGGTGTCCATGTTTACTTTTATTCTATTTTTTTTGTTTGGTTATGCAGGCTTTCTCTTCAATATCACCCTGATAAGAATAAAAATAAGGGTGCACAAGAAAAATTTGCAGAGATAAACAATGGTAATAATTTTGGCTAGTTATGTTCCTGTTTCTGTTTTTTATAGCACTCCAATTTATTGGTTGAAGTCTAAGTTTTTTTTTTACTTCCATTCACAATCCTATTCAAGCTCAATTTGTCATTTTCTTATAATTTAGCAGGGAGGTTGGAATATTTGGAATTCCATATCACTCTTTAACAATTATTCTTTTGTAATTCAAGAAGAAAAACGAAAATGGTTGAAAATCCATTATTCATATTATAACAGGTGTGCTGTATTGTTGTTCCAGCATATGAAATCCTCTCTGACGAAGAGAAGAGGAAAAACTATGATTTATATGGAGATGAGAAGGGTAACCCAGGATTTAATGGAGGTAATTTTGGGAATGAAGGACAAACGTACTTTACCACCGGAGGACCAGGAAGCAGTTACTTCACTTCTAATACCGGTGGATGGCAGACAACAGGTGGCAAAGGAAATGCTAAGACATTTTCCTTCTCCTTTGGTGGCAACTCTGATGTTAGCGGGAACCCATTTGGTTTCGGCTTTGGCGATTTATTCTCAAATGCTTTTGGTAGTGATATAAAGGGTGGAAACCAGCATGACGGTTTCACTTTTAGTAGCCCTGGTGGACAGAACTCTCAAACCTCTCCTGCAAATATTCAAGATGTTAATTTACATCTTTTCAACAAACAAATAAAGGACCAGGGAATGACCTGGGTTTTGTTGTTTTACACACCTTCTGCCAAAGGATACCACATACTTGAGTCCATTGTCGAGGATGTAATCAGTTCATTATTGGGAGGTATAAAGGTAAATCTTCAAGTACTCATGCAACATTCTTCAAACCTCATGTTAAATTTGTGTTATGAGCACTAACTATCATTTTCTTCTCTGCAGGCTGGTAAAGTTGATTGCAATAGGCAATCACTATGTAAGGACTTGGGCGTGTCTCTTTCAAAGTCAGCTCGTCTTTTCATCTATTCTTATAAATCTAGTGAAAGAGGCTCACTGGTTGAATACAGTGGCAACCTTGATGAGCGTAGTTTGAAAAGCTTCTGTCTCGATCAACTTCCCAGGTTTTCTAGAAGAATAGAGCTCGATCAGTTTGATTTTTCTTCTGATAGTTTAGGGAATCTTCCTAAGCTGCTGTTACTCTCAACCAAGAAAGATACACCAGTAATGTGGCGTGTCATAAGTGGCCTATACCGGAAAAGGTTTTTGTTCTATGATGCAGAGGTAGGCCTGGCTGTTCTTTTCTTATTAGCTACAGACTAGAATATGGTGATATGTTGCTTTATTTCTTGAAGTAGGTCATATTTACCTCTTTAAGTGGGTTTGTGTCAGACATTGATATCAATAATCCTGATTAATATGAAAGATAAATAAGTCAACTTAGCAAAGTGATTTTGGTCCGCAAGAGATTAATTCCATAATTTTCTATATTCAATTCATGGTTAAGTGTTAGTGCCTCATTTTCAGTGTTGCAGTTCATATTATTGCTCAAGCTTTTATCTTTTTTATCTGATTGTGTTTTTTTTTGTAGGTTCATGATGTTTCACATCCTGCATTGAGAAGATTAGGCATCCAGAAGCTACCATCTGTTGTTGGTCAACTAGTAGATGGTGAGATAAATGTTCTGAAACAAGGGATTACTGCCAAAGACCTGAAATCCGGGATTGAAGATTTAAAAACCTTGGTTGAAAGTTTTGAGAAGAAAAATACGAAGGCAACTCTCAATAAAGCCAAGAAACCTTTCGACAATGAAGGAGGGCGAAATATTCCTCTGCTCACCGCTCTGAACTTCGATAATCTCTGTGGTGACAATACTGCCTTGTGCATCATTGGTGTCTTTAGGTCATCAAAGGCAAGAGAGAAATTAGAAACAATTCTTTCTGAGGTTAGTACGTTACTCTCGCATGTTGACCAACTCTTCAAGTTTTTTGTTAGCTATTGTGAACTAAAGAAATTAATTTTCTGCATTGTCACATAGATCTCTCGGAAAACATTAGTTAGACGACCGAACCATGCTCAGACCAGTAGGGATTCGATATCTTACTCGATGTTGGATGGCAACAAGCAGTCATCGTTCCTATATGCTTTTGACAAATCTGGGTTCAAGGCTTCGGACACGCTGCTGCTAGCTTACAAGCCCAAGAAGGGGAAAATTGCCGTTTTGACCGACGAACTAACCCTGGAAGCAGTGGAGAAATTTGTCAGTTCAGTTCTCAGTGGCGATGTCCAATTATCTAAGATTCGACAACAACCTGTTATCCGATGAAGTGATCTATCGGCCGAGTGTAAACCCTGCCCATTTAAGGCTGCACCAGATAGGTCATGTGGAAATTGACCTGGGAAAGAGAGGAAGCTTAACAATGAAATTTGTATATAGTGCACAAGAATGAGTTTTTAACATGTATAACTGTAAGCTCATTCCACTGTGTTGTATTTTTTTTTTCTATTTGTTTTTATTTTTCTTACTTCAGGTAACAAGATTGATTAAGCTGCACTCAGTGTCCATCCTTCGTTATTTCATCATGTAACAGAAGAAGCAAAGTGAAAATGGGAAAAGAAAACAGAGGCGGCGCAGTGCGCGGTGGCTAGCCCATAATTAAGAGCAGCATGGCGCTGTCCCTTCCCCAGAAGACAACCTCGCCCCTTCCCGATGCGGAGCTCCTCATGCAGCAGCTCCCCCTTCGCCCTCCTCCTCGGCCACCATCGCCCACGCTTTTCACCCTTTCCAAGCCTCCCTCATCACACCATGCACCATCCAAACCAATTTCCCCTTATTTAATATTCAATCCTCTGCTCCCCTTTCTGAAATTTTATCTATGAAACTTCAGACAAAATTTCATTTCACTTCCTTTTTTTACTTTGGAAGAATCCAAACTCGGATCGCTTGATGCCATGAAGCCTACAGTAGAGTAGCTCCTGAGTCTACTGTGTCACCTTTTCGTCTTCCATGTGTATATATATACATAATATATAGCCACCGCCTTTGCCACCCAAACAACGAAGAGCTTGAGCCACCGGCGCCGCAGTCCTCTGTGTTTCATCCCACGCCATTAATGGACGACCAGAAGCACAATTCCCCCATTGAAGTCGAACCGAGCCCGCCCAGCAGCCCGAGCGATGAGACCGCCGCAGCCGCCGGTGACCGGAGGGGGAAGGGCAAAGGGAAGGGGAAAGGCAAGGGCGGGCCGGAGAACGGCAAGTTCCGGTTCCGCGGCGTCCGGCAGAGGAGCTGGGGGAAGTGGGTGGCGGAGATCCGGGAGCCGCGGAAGCGCACGCGCAAGTGGCTCGGCACCTTCGCCACCGCCGAGGAGGCTGCCAAGGCCTACGACCGCGCCGCCCTCATCCTCTACGGCCCCCGCGCGCAGCTCAACCTCCAACCCTCACCTGCTTCGACCGCCGCCGGGCACCGCCCTGACCTCCCTTGCTCCGCCACCACCGCCTCCTCTTCCACCGCCACTCTCCGCCCTCTCCTCCCCCGCCCCGCCGGCTTCCACTACTTCCCCATGCTCCCGCCCACCCTCTCCGCCGCCGCTGCCACTGCCACTGCCTCCTACAACTACCCGCCAGCGCTTCTCTACGGTGGCGAAACTAACAACGCGACGACAGCGCAGCCGCTGCCGCTGGCCGAGATCGCAAGCTCCCGCGACGTCGAGGTAGGCGGGTCCTCGTCGAGCATGTCCCAGTCGTGCCCGCCGGTGATGACGGCGGAGTCGGCGCCGCCGCTGGTGTCGACGCCTCCGCCGTGGCCGTACGACGATGCCTTCGACGTGGCGGCTTCATGTCTGTGGGACGACGACGACGCCACCAATCCATTCTTCTTCGATCTATAAATTCACGGAAGAACAATTAGAGATTTTTTTTTCCTTTTGTTTTTGAAAAACAAAATAAATTATTTTTACGTCGTTGGAGAATATTGATTTAATTAATGAAGAATTTCTGCATGCATGGGAATATTTACTTCGTTAAAGATTACTAATTTTAACGATTTTATTATTTTTTATATCTAAAAAATAAAGTAAATTTAATATTACAGCGGAATCCTTTCCAGAATTTAAACCGACGGCCATTAATAAACTCCGCCACTACGCTCCCATTTCGAGAATCGACGGACACCTTCTCCGCTGCCTGTTCCATTCGTTTCCCCCCAAATCGGCCGATGGCTTCTGCCGCGCCGCCGCCCATTCTGCCCGTCAACGATGCCGCAGGCAGCGGATCAACCACGGGATCCGCGGTTGCGCCACCGATCTCCGCCTCCTTCCTCCGCCTCTTCCTTTCCCGGATCTCCGACACGGCACGCCGCTCCCTCACCCACCGTCGCCCCTGGTGGGAGCTCCTCGACCGCTCTGCCTTCGCCCGACCCGACTCCCTCTCCGACGCCACCTCCCGCCTTCGCAAGAACCTCGGCTACTTCCGCGTCAACTACCTCGCGCTGCTCGCCGCCGCCCTTGCCATCTCCCTTCTTTCCCATCCCTTCTCCCTGCTCCTCCTCCTCGCTCTCCTAGCCGCTTGGGCCTTCCTCTACCTCTTTCGGCCCGCTGACGCCGCCCCGCTCGTCCTTTTCCGCCGCAATTTCTCCGACCGGGAGATCCTCGGTGGCCTCGTCCTCCTCACTCTACTCGTTGTCTTCCTTACCTCCATCGGATCCCTCATCGTCTCTGCTCTCATGGTTGGCGCCGCTGTCGTATGTGTTCATGGCGCTTTCCGCGTTCCCGAAGATCTCTTCCTCGACGATCAGGATTCGACTGGCCCCGCCGGCGGCTTCTTGTCCTTCCTAGGTGGAGCAGCTGCTTCGTCAGGCACAGCCTTCCGCATTTGATATGCATCTGAGGTTGCTGATGTTGATTCCATTGAACGGGATCTGCTCGATTGAAGCTTGGATTTGCAGCCAAGTAGAAATTAGGTATTCTTGGATCTAGGGATTCTTATGATCCCTAACCTTTATTCAACACTGCAACATTTGATTAATCTAGGAGCATAAGCTATATCTGTTCAAATCTATGATCCTAATTCCTAATACTGTTATTCATTTAGGCGTGCTAGATCTGCTGAACAAAGATGTTGATCTTTATTCTTCATTATGATATATAACGACGATTGAAGTTTCCTTTACCTTATTGTGTTATCCAGAGTATGTTTGCTGATTAGCATGTTACCTTAGGCTCAAGGATTATGCTCAGTTGAGGTCGGATATTCGATCTTGGTCTACTATAATCCTTGTCTTTTGGTTCTTCCTTGACTTTGTCTAGAGATTGGAATTAAAATATTTTGATTGCATCTCAATTCATGCTACTATCCGGTGAGATGCCTTGAATTTTCTTCTATAGTGGGGTTCTTAATGAGTTTGGCCATGTTCATATTTTCAACTATAATATGATATTTGCTACCGTTGACATATGGTGTTGAGTTAGTGTATCTACATTGATTTATTAGTTCAAAGCTTGTATATGGTATGACTTAAATTTTTTCTTGTATGTAAATTTGTAACCTTTTTAATTGTAGATATCTCGAACTTATAAATTGGGCTTTCAATTAGTCTTCCCTTTTGACCGTCCCATGAGCTAGTTGAAGTTGAAGTAGATCTCATAGGTGATGGCATTTGGCACAGATGTCTTCCTCATCAAGATGTGTTAGTCCTGACATATGATGCCAAGAACGGTGCTCCATTTAAGGGTGTTTCTTCCTTCTTTGATGGTGTAATTTGGTGGATGAAGCACGACAGCAAACAAATCATTAGTACTTACTTTTTGTGCCTTCCCACCTTTGAAATCTCTATAAGACTGTCTTTACGACTATCATATTCTGTGGATGCAATAGTGGCGAATGACTTATTGTTTTGGATGTTTTGAATGTTTGAAAATGAACAGAAATACTTGATTCTTTGGAGCCAAATGCAGGAGTTTACTTGGTATGGAGGATGGAGATGGGTGGGGATTGAAAAGTAGTAAGTGCCAGGATTGAAAAATATATGAACTTATTATGATGTCTACTTATCATAAGGTATGCTATTTTGCATTTCACATTACTTTTTTTTCTTTGGACTTCTATGAGTTTGCAATCTGATTTATGGTCACTATGATTCTAGCAATAGTGGCAATTAAAGTGTCCTTTAGTCTCCTCATTTTGACAGCACCATCTCATGTGAATTATCTCTTTCTCTTGGTTGAAAGAACATTAACATTGGGGCTATCATAACTTAGAATACAATTTGCTGGGAGCTCATGTTAATTTTCAAATGCTTAAAGAGACTTTGGATCTATGATAAACATCACAATAGTAAGGGAAAGATATTTCAAATGCTTAAAGAGATGCAAGAAATTATCAACTTAAGTTCACAACATTTATTGCAAGTATTCACTTAGTCTATGCTAATAAAAAAAATCTACAAATATAGTTTAATTATCACAAGTTTTGTTAATGTGTGTCAGAAAGAGTACATACCTTAATTTTCTCATGATCAACTGGAGTCCCTTGAGAGATGCTATGAACTCTTTAAGAATATAACCTAGCCATTGATGAACATACACTTCTTTGAGGTCAATATAGAATTTCTACTTCCCTATTGCTTTCGGAGCCATGAATATATCCCACTCCGAAATGATTTTAAGTCCAAAGATTGGCTCAAATAACAGCAAGTTAACAAGATGGTTGTCTATGTCTTTGCAGAATTCATTTGCCTTTGTAGTTTTGTGGATAAATGCTATATGTTCATGGCATAGTTACCAGCCCACAGTTATGAATTTCCATCAATACTAACATTACTGTTATGCAGCCTTGATACCTGCTTTTGGTCTATTTTTGTTCAACAAAGTCAAATTCAGGATGAAGCAGGAAGCAACCGAGAAAAGGAAAGAGGAAAAAAAAACACTTTCTGCACGCCTAGATGACTTCTGAGGTCCAAGAGCTGCCAGTTCTTTTCATCTAAATTTCAATTTTCAAGTAAGTGTTTCATACTCTTATCAAAGAAAATTTGAGGACCACATAGCACAGGAAGTGGTCCTCACCTTAGGTTGTATATATTCATTCAAATGATAGAATCCAAATCTCTGTTGCTCACCAAGTTTTCTCCACGCTTTGCTTCCAGTTCATACCTAGGACCATTCCCTATTCTCTGCCACTGTTTGGGGTGGTCCAGATTCCCTCTCCCTGTTGTTTTCCATGTGAGACTGGGAGGCTTGCGCTGTTAGTCACCATGTCAAAGCAACAACCATGAAGCAGGTGATCATGGCCAGTTGATAGTTTAATAGCATGCCTTATAAGATTTTTACTGCCTCTATTTTGGAAAATATTTTTGTTTATGTACTTTTCATATACGATAATAGATTTTTTTTTCTTTTCTGAATTGACTGCAAGATAGCTACTGCATACTTTCCTGGTTTTGCCTACCAGTTTTCAGTCTAGCTACTGCTGGTTTTCACTGTGCATTCAATAGATCTTAGGCTCCACCTATTTTGACTACCACCATTAGCTCCACTCGCTGAGTTGGATGGAAAGAAACCCTTGTCCTTGTTGTTATAACGACATTGGCTCAATTTTATTATGGAGCCTGCAAGTAGTAACAGTGTGGCCTCATCTGTCTTACATTCTTCACTATTTATACAAGAGACGGCATTCCTAGGGTTTGATGATTTGGAAGATAGATTGTTCAGGGTGGAGAAGCAGGGTACATGCATTCCTAGTTATATCCTGTCGGTCGAAAAATCGATCGAAAGATGAGGTAGAGGGAAAGGGTTGTCGGTTGGTTTTTCATGTGCCCAGCTTCTCCACCATGCGCAACCAATCTGTATATTTTGAGTCATGAGAGTAGGTTTTGGCTTGAAGTTGCAGTGTGGATTTATCCTCCACCACTATATCTTCAGCCGTCCGTTTGAACCCTTGCTACACCGAGCCACCATTTACAGGTAAGAAATGAACAAGATTTGTATGCAAGTTTTAGAATTAGGCATCTAAATTACTCATATCGCTCACTAGTACTTTAGGTCCTTGCTCTTTGAGTTGGCTTTCTTAATTAGTTGGCATCTAGATTACTCATCTCACACAACTTTGAGCACGTGCTTTCTACTATTCTGGCTGAAGTCTAAGATCTCGTCTGTCTCTTTGAAAATTTAAGCGTTTGTTGATGGAATCCCTTTATTTTCCTTCAGCTGAAGTGATAGTTATCTGCCCACTAAATTCGTTATTTTCCTGATAGACTTTGTTGAACGTGCATGGCGTTCCATGCAGACTTGCAGGCCATTGAAACTGATAATGCTGTTCCTCTGTAAGAACTCAAAAGAGAGCTTTTGTGAATTGCAGTGGACCAACATGAAAAAGAAAAGATGGAATAGTAGTTTTTTTATATATATTTATAATTCTTGTATATCTTTGAAGTGATAAGTGGAATGATGAATTAATTATGAATTATGAATCCATGTCATAGAATTTAAATAAAAATAAAAATATATTAGGTGATTCATATATTTATATTAGATTTACGAGTCATTCATTAGTATGATATGTAGAAGAAATGTCCCTATGGCTTAAGGTGTAAACTCTTGTTTGCTAAGGGTTTGAATATCTTGCATTCATTAGATCACAATGTATTGAATCAAATAATATTCCCAGGTGAAATCATTTTTGTATCTTTAATTACATAATTATGCTATGCAAAATGTGAATATTTATCCTACAACGTTATTTATGCATTAAATGTTAAAAGTTGTATTTATATTCAGCAATAAATTTTGATATAATACTTTCTTGTTGAATCTTTAAGAATTAATTAGCAAAAAGTAATAATTTTTTCGTGATAATTAAATGCATAACATCATGATTTTTATACAAAATCTGTGATTAAATAATACTATTATTTTTAGTGTGCATTTTTTTTGTGATTAATGACTGGTAGTCTTAATTTGATGAGTGTACGAAAAAATAATTTAAATAACTAATTAATTATTAAGGCATTATTTAAATTCTATAATCGACCGGAGATGGAGCAGAAGGAAGGGTTCCGTAGGGAGAGATGTCGTCGTCATCGTCGACCAGGGCGGCGGAAGCGGTTCACGTCGATCAGGCGACGAGCGACCTCCTGATGGGCGGCGATCGGACATCGACATCTGCGACTCCATCCATTCCAATAACTGGTGAGTCAGTTCCTCCTCCTCCCCTCGATCTGTTCAATCGGTGATCGTTTCCTTGGACTTTTATTCCGATGAAGCTCAAAGGATCGCCACGAGAAGGAAGGGTTTCGTAGGGAGAGATGTCGTCGTCATCGTTGACGGTGGCGGCGGTAGCGGTTCGCATGGATAAGGCGACGAGCGATCGACCTCCTGATGGGCCGCGATCTGACGTTGGACATCGACATCTGCCAGTTCATCAATTCCAATCACTGGTGAGTCAGTTCCTCGTCCTCCCCTCGATCTCTCAATCAATCGGTGGTCGTTTTCTTAGACTTTTATTTCGATGAAGCTCAAAGGATCGCGACGTGTCCTTCGATTTGAATGGTTCCGGTATGGATCGGGATCAAGCTTTGGATCTGATACAGTCGCGATTTTTAAGGTTTCCGACGGGTTGTTTTCGTTGGTTTGGTTTTTTTTAAGAGACGTGAAGGATTTGATTGCTCTTGCTCTCTCTGGCATTTGGCATGATTTTCCCTTTGAAAACATCAGTCTCCACGTGAGCCAAATGGTCTTCCGCATGATGGAGACAATAAGTGAAGCTTGTATGTCAACAAGAGTTGATCTGATGGAGAGAATAAAGTAACAAAACATTAAATCAGACATTGACTGAAAGCGCTTGGGAGGGCCAGACCCGTCTCTTATCCGAGATCATCCGAATCTTCAGTTTCTTTAACGTTGAATACTGAAAGTGAATCTCTGTTTGTTCTTCCTTCTTTACCATTGTACCTTTTGTTCCCACGTCAATTCATAATGATAGCACAAATTTGTATAAAACGTCAGCCTAACAGTTGATGTTTGAATAACAGTGTTACACATGATGCTTGCCAATCATCAATGGGGATAATAAATGGTTTCTGTAACTAGTGTTGTTGTAATAGATTTTGGGATCGATCTTCGATATATGCGGAATGCCTCGTTGCAAGGGGTCATTGGCCACTGTATTGGACGAAATCCTCCGTGATTTATCTCCCTTCTAGATTGCATAGGACAGTCCTAGAGGGACTCTTGGAGTCGGAATTATCACTTTTTGCTACAATCAATGGCGATACTACAGGCCAAACAAAAATCTTCGTAAGGTAGGGTATCACAAAAGGACTTGGCTATTTGCTTGAATATTCTGTACGCAACCATTATTGAATCTTAGGACCCACATGATGAGTTTTGCCTTGTCGGGTGCTAATTTACTTGAGCAAAACAGATGAAGCTACAGGGTGAGGTAGCTCCTCAAATTGACAGGGTATAAACCCATACTGACACTGGTCTGGCACCTGATTTTTAACATGGTGATTTTGTATCATGTAATTTCAATTATTTTGGAGTTGAACAAGAATAGTAATTACAAAGTGGTATTAGTACTGGAAGGCCCTTATGCAGTTCAACAAACATTTGTATTTGTTTGTAGACCGGTTCCTGAATTACACTTTGAAGTTTTAACTCAAAATTGCTTGGAAGATATCCATGTATTCTAGTCGGTATACAAAATTTGAAGAGCAATTCGGCAGATTTTTCTAGTTTCTCATTATTGTGTCAATTTTTTTTAACTCTTTAATATAGGAATATCTTTAAGAATTTTTTTTGCTGACGTTGTTGTAAGAGATTATATACTGATGAAGAGCAATGTTTGAATATAGCTATTCCTCTTGTTTAATGTCTGCCTAATTAGTAAATTTCTTTTTGGTTGTCATGAAAAATGATGAATCCTTAGTTTTTGATTCTTTTTCTTGTGACACTACAGATTTGCAGGGATCAGGTGTCATATTCCCGAAACACTCTCCTGATGCTACTCTTACATTTTCACCTTTAGTCGGACATCCTCAAATAGCGTATGGGATGCCAAAGGTTCCCAAACAAGACTCGATGAAGCATTGACGTCTGAAATGGTTACCTTGAGGTATTTATCATTATCACGTTCTATAGCTATAAATCTAGTTTTGTTATTTACATCTTGTATTCTTGTTCAAATTATCATTAAAATATTGTGAATCAGTCCGGCAGGCCGCACAACTTATCTGTTAAAGGAGATGCTGAAAGCTGTGGATCTAAATGATTGAAATGTATGTTTCTTGATCAATTATTGTCCTTGGTTGTGTTTTCAAAAAAATAGTACATTTAATAATGTACAATATTATGTATGTTCATAGAGCTTAAGATCTTGTGATCACCTTGTAGTTAATACCGCAATTTTCTGTTGTTAGGCTGTTGAAGATGAAATAATCAAAGACATTGTAGACCAGTATCACGGAAACCAACAAAAGGAGTCGCTCAATTTAATCAGGTCAGCCCCATTAAGTTTTTGGATTGCATATTAATGTTACCTATGTATAGCTCTTACTTGCAATTATGAGAGTCGAACTTTTATTTGAACTTTTCTTTCGAGATCGACTTCTGGTGCGTTGAAAGATCCTAGCTATGAAATAGTGATTTTAACCATAAATCCTCTCAAATTCAGGGTAAAGTGACTCACTGGATCCTTACTAAAAGTGTACAGTATAGTTCAATTTTGCGCATGAAACAATCCTAGTCCACCTCCATTATTTTTTTTTAAATGGGCTACTTCTCCTATTATCCCTTAGTTGTTCAAAATCCATCGTCGATATTTAAGTTCATATGGAAAGTTGCCTCATTCTAATTTAATTTTTATTCAGTCTCATTATCAGTTCATATGGAAAGTTAGTTCTTAAAGCCTTTTGACGTTGCAAATTTTGAAACTATATTTTTGTTTGTTGATTTATTGCAGCAGTAATTCTGTAGCTACAAATAATGGTAAAAAAAAAGTGGGAGAGAAATTAGCTATATAAATTATCGTCATAAAAAATTAATTTAATTTAAATGCAATGTTTTTTCATGCTAAGTAACATACTAACTTATATTATATATTATATATAAAATTTTAAAAGTGCTTTAAATTTTCATTCATAATTTTGATTAACTATTAGTTATAGAGTATCAAATATAATTTAATATTATTTAATTTAATTTATTTATTTAGAAAAAATAAAATATAATTAATTTAATAATTATTATATTATTTTTGATTTAAATTAATAATATTTTTAAAATAAATATAAATTTTTTTAAATTTAAAATAAATTTATATATTTTTAATAACATATTAAAAAAAATTCATTAAATTTTAATATGTTTTTAAATTTAATTTTTAAAATTTAAAATAAATATGTAATTTTATAAAATAATTTATTATTTAATAAAATAATTTAGTAAATTAATTTTATTTTATTATAATTTTTTAAAATAATAAAAATAATTCATTAATTTTATTTTTTAAATTTAAAATAAATATATATATATTAATAAAATAATGATATTTTATAAAATAATTTATTAAATTAATAAATTAATTTATTAAATTTTTAAAATAAATTAATTTTTTTAAATTTATAAATATTTAAATTAAAATTTATTAAATTAATTAATTTAATTTTAATTAAATTTCATGATATATTTTAATTAATTTAATTTTAAAATTAAAAGATAATCATGAAAAAAATTTTATTAATTTTTGAAATATAAAAAATCTTAAAATGTCAAAGTAATTATATTCATCTTTGAAGTTATAATACAGCTTATTTAATACTTATTTAGTGATATTGCGAATTATATATTTGATAATCAATCATAATTTAAATCAAATAAGATAAATAATTAATATTATTAACAATAACTCCCAAACGCCCCTAATAATTTTGTCTTATTTTAACCATTTGTTCTTTGAGCATATTCCATATACGTAGCTCAGGTATAATACATAAACTCATGTCAGTTGGGAATCAGGTTGCTTTATTGCAGGTGCCTGAACATATTGGTTAGTGAGAACCACTGCACTGAAAGGTGACCCTTTACCTTTAATCCTTCATCTAACTGTTTTTAATCACTGGTCCCTGACATAATAATAATGCACACCAGCTGTGACTACTTTCCAACTGTAAACCACTGTTTCTAACATTTTTATACGTCATTGCTTATGAAGTCGAATCTTTCTCATTCCAACTACTGTATACTGGATTTTAGTATGATTGCGAAAGATACTAATAAATTAACAAAAGGCACTGTTGTTTCATCATCTTGCTAGTTTTCATACTGACGCCCCTAGTTTTGTAGCGCAACTGGGATGTGATAAATCTGTGAGCCTCAGTCGGAAGGAGAGACTAATGACAGCCCTCGCTAGAGAGGTAACACTTCTAAGTTTAATAACTCATTATATCACATAACTGAACTTTTAGAAGCTTCTTTAATTAGTGTCAGTCACGTAAAATTATTTCTTAAAAAACATAAATGAATTTTCATGCAACAAAACAAATCATACTTGTGGCACAGCCAAGCATGGCACAAAGAGAAACAGAGGAGAAACCATTCCATGGTGATCATTAATGAATTCATTTTCAATAGAACAAGTAGCACAAACAGAAGTAACAAAAATAAAAGCAAATATTAGGAGACATCTTAAGCACAAAACAGAAGTTTACTTACTAGTTTTGAATGTTGCAACTTGATCAAGAAGGTTAGAATTGCTGCTGCTCCTCTCCTTGCCATGCCCACACAATGTCCTTCAAGGCTGGTCTGATATCTTCTTTCCATATTTTCCGGTATTCCAAGGTATCGCCATTTGTCTTCTTCATCTCAACCAGATGGAGTGATGGAGTGACCTCAAATATCTCTGCATCAATGACCAAAACTCCTTTCTTACCTGACTTGCTTCCTTCCATTTTCAACACCCCATGATCCTTCTTCTTTATTTTAAACTTCATGTACTTTGCCACATCCTCCAATTTCGAGATGATGCTAGAAGCCGGCTGCGCTGATATGAACCTTGCTTCGCTCTTGTGGTCGGGCTCCTCAAACAGACCCGAAAGGTCGAATCCATCAGAAAGCGATATGATGTCAAAAGCATTTAAGTTGCTGAGCTTCCCCATCTCCTGTCCCTCGGCAGTCATCTTGGTAGCAAGAGTAGTCATAACTCCATCAGTGTTAGGTTGAACGACTTCTGGTGCCACTCCTTCATCAAGGGCCTTCCTGAACCAAGGATTCTCCATAATCTTTGCAGTTGAGATCCTCGTAGCAGGATTTGGGTCAAGAATGCGCGATAGCAACCTCCTGACCTCTAAAGGGAACCAATTCGGACATCGATATTCTGATTTCCCAATTTTCCTGTACATCTCTATGAGATTTGAATCCTGAAACGGAAGGTAACCAGCCATAAGAACAAACAAAATCACCCCGCAAGACCATACATCTGCCTTGGCTCCATCGTATCCTTTTCTGTTTATCACCTCAGGAGCAACATATGCCGGAGTACCACATGTAGTGTGGAGTAAGCCATCTTGTCTCTTAGACTCGGCAAGTGCACTCAACCCAAAATCTGAAATCTTCAAATTCCCGTTCTCATCGAGCAGAAGGTTTTCCGGTTTCAGATCTCGGTGATAGACGCCTCGGCTATGAGAAAAATCTATCGCACTAATCAGCTGCTGAAAATACTTACGGGCAACATCTTCTCTGAGTTTGCCTTTAACAACTTTGTTAAACAGCTCACCGCCTTTGGCATATTCCAGGACAAAGTATATCTTAGATCTGGTAGCCATGACTTCATAAAGCTCCAAGACATTTGGATGCCTCACCATTCTCATCACCGATATCTCTCGCATAATCTGATCATTCAGGCCAACCTTAAACACCTTCTCTTTGTCAATTACCTTAATAGCAACACTCTGAGAAGTTTTAACATCCCTTGCATAGTAAACCTTGGCAAAAGTTCCCTTCCCTAGTAATCTCCCAATTTCATACTTCTTCATCAACACACTCCCCTTGTTTTCTACTGCCATTCTGTTGAGTGCCTACAAATCTATGTTTGCTTGCTTGTTCGAACTAGACGCCTACCAGGAGAAGAATAGCTCAACCATCGTCCCCAAGGTCGTTAACTAACACAAGAGTCTCACTAGCTCCATCCTGCCATTGTGCATAGAGCACGGACTGGATGATTTTATCGTCAACCCCATCCAAGGTGAACAAGGGAAGCTTAGCTGAAGCAACTTCGGCGGTGTCGAACAAAGAATTGCTAGCGTTCAAGCACATCTTTCAGCATTCCCTGAAATTTGTCTTCCAGTTTTCAGCAGGGCACTGCAAAGCTTTGCATAAGAACACTCAGTTTTCCATTGAGTTTTAGGAAGGAAGATAGAAAGTCTAATCTAAATCATAGCAGTTAAAGTTTAAACAAAAATTAGGAAAAATGATAGTTCTAATCCAAAAGGAAAATAACTCAATAAAAGGTAGGTAATGGTCAAAAGGTGAAGGATAACGTAAACCATACCATACGATCTGGAATAATAGGTGTTGATTGAGTTGATCAACGTCGAATCTAGTCAATGAGATAGTGATATTAAGAAGATTTTTTTTCCCTTTTTATGGACGTGGTTCCATCTCAAAGAAACTCCTTCAGATCATAAAAATCCCTTTAATATCCAATAAGCTATCTCTAGAAGATCTACTCCCGAAACATAGTGGCAGATATTAACGACGAACCAAATCATGTCAAAGTTACAGGTAAAAAATGTTTCAGAGCGGCGATGCGAGTAAGGAGACAGCACCATAAGAGAGAGAGAGAGAGTGCCGCATTTGAGATATCTGAAATAGAACCTTAGGCAAACAGATCGGGATGCTAAAACCAGAAAAGGAAAAGATCTACTCTCGAAACATAATGGCAGATATTAACAACGAACCAAATCATGTCAAAGTTACAGGAAAAAAGTGATTCAGAGCGACAATGCGAGTACGAAGACAGCACCATGAGAGAGAAAGAAAAAAACTCTAAAAGAAGTGCCGCACTTGAGAGATCTGAAATAGAACCTTAGGCAAACAGATCGGGATGCTAAAACCAGGAGAGGGGATGTTCTTGTTCAACACTACGATGCAGAACCCCATTTTTTCAGCACAAGAACAAACAAAAATGGAAAAAACCACAAATCACGGAAGACAAGAAGAAGAGTGCGAGGATCAAAACAAGGAGAAATCAAACAGAAGTCATCACCTTCTTCAAGCGCGAGAAGATGGAAGCAGAGATCAAGGACGCGCCGAGACTAGCCGACTTCGAATTAGAGATCGGCGGATCGTCTGGAAGAATGGAGCCGCTTTCTCTGCTGTCGCCTCTTTCCTTTCCTGCGATGGGTCCAGAGCCACGCGATTCCCTAAAACCGAAGTTTGATGCCTATTTATATTTATTTATTAGCCAACCGGTTGTTACCTACCCCAATATGTACCTGAACATGCCATGGACCCACACTGTCTGAATCCGCTGTTTGGCGGTACCTTGTTTTTGTTTGATTTGTATTTTATGTTTTTTTATTATATTTAGATAATATATATTATTATTTTTAAACACCCACAGAGAGAGAGAGAGAGGTGGTTTTTCTTCCAATGACCGTAACGACAAATTAAGTGACGTCATTAGCAAACTGGTCATGATGAACCTGAATGATCCATGAGCCATCCCTAAACCCTAAATATCAAGCCCTAAAAATGTACTAAAAATGACTGGCTACTATGTTTATTGTGAAAATATTTTCACTCCGCCAATAGATTTGTAAAATATTTTTTTTATAGAATTTAAATGTCCCCAGCTTTGCCGAGGCTATCAAAATTTAATTAATTCTAGAGATATATAATCTTTTTTAAAAAAAATTATCCACCAAGTAAATTTGGAATCCTAATCCTTTTATTACTTTTGCATTACAAAATGTGTGATTTGTAAAAGATTTAAGTTCTAATTTTTTTTAAAAAAAATAAGGAGAATTGAAAGATATGTCTACTGCAGGAGGAGGAATGATATTGATTGCATCACCTAGTGTTTTTTTTTCAGTAAAAAGGGAGGAATGAAGGTGACTTGCCTCTAAGTAGTACGGTGGAAATGAACAATTTGTTCCTCTTTGCATCACCATTTTGCTTTGCTCTAGGGGAAGGAATTGGGTTGATTCTATCACCTGGAATTGAAGATGCATACCTATTCAAAGAATGAACAATATAGTTTAATAATTAAGTTCAATTGATTTGTAAATTAAATTACTTTTGACCAATTCAATAACAATTAATATTTATCAGAATGTTCACAAACAAATAAATTGTACCGAACTTGAGTTGATACAGCTTCGATTCAAATTCTAAACAAAATGTTGTACACACAAAACATGCCCAACTCAAACGATGATTCCATGATCGCCAATAGAAATATATAATTTGTTCTTGGGTAAATTTGACCTTCGATTTCCAACGATACAAGGAAGAATACAAATCAATCTTACACATCGTGAAAACTGAACTCGAGCAGAAAGCTTGTAGGCGATGATGAAAAAGGAGGAATAATGCAATCCTGACATCTTCAACAAAGAATTTAAGATTAGTAGAATGGAAAATGTAGAACCATATGAGAAGGAAACACAGGAATGAGTCGAGCTAAACAGATGAGTAAATGATTTGCCTGTCGGATTGTTAGAAGGTACTGCTGCTTTCGCTGACAGATATTGCGGAACTCTCTGACTTCACATGATTGGTGGATACTTTGTTGATATCCAGACCCTGAAGCCTTCCGAGGGGATCTTGCCGCATCGCATCAGGAAGACTAGGTGGGTGACTAAGCATTTGGTGATTTGAGACACCAGTCTGTGGCTGCTGGAACTGGGGCTGAAATTGGAGATGCTGATGGTGATGGATTGGCTGTTGCTGGGGAAATGCAAAGAATGGCTGGCTATATGCTAGATTCTGCAGTCCGATGTCATATGTTTCGTCAGGTTTTGATATCTCACCCGTTGCAACCTTCAATCTGTGTAGTTCCTGATTCAGTGCCTCGTTTAATGCTGCAAGGACACCATTACCATTAAACATGTTTTAAAGATGAAATGTGAACTAAAAGATCTGGCTTTTTCTTAGAATCCACCGTGACTGTAATCATGTTGTTCAATAAATCTAAAATAAACTCTCCTAATGAAATAACATGAGGGGGGGGGGGGGGGGGGGGGGGGGGGGGGGGGGGGGGGCAGGGGGGGGAATCAAAGATTATGAGAATGATAGAAGTTCACAATGTATCCTATATTTATGGTTGGTTTTAAATGGACTTGTTGCATTTTGGGAATTTAAATCTTTTTATCTTAGTTCAGTAACACATAATCTAATAAATCTCACTTATAATTTCAATTAGAGAAGTCTGAGGCTCTCGAAAACTCCATTTAAGAGGGATTAGAATCGGTTTAGGAAATTCTCATGCATCGTAAGGTAATACTAATGAGTAATGACAAGGGTGAGTCGGACCAGAAAAATCTATGAGAAACAGATCAGACAAACATCAAAAGAGACCATAGTTCATCTTATCTATGAGACTGTAAGCGTGATGCCACTGAACATGGCCTCTAAGAAAATTTGGTAAGAAATAGGTCAAGAGCATCATCACTGAAGTTACTACCATTTAATTAGTTTGTTTTGCTGCACTGGCGAAGGATACAAGAGACTGATATAGAAATTGGTATGTGGGCTATATTGGGTTTTTGGGCTGATGGATGCAAAGTTAGGACCAACCCTATAAAACATAATTTACAGATAGATGGAATGTTTTAGCGTATACATTTTACAAATATTTAGAAATAATATTCCCAACATGAATGGAGTGTTGTTTATTATGGTTTCTGATTGACACCAAGATAACCGTTTGGAGGAGACATAGTAAAAGCATCATCAGCTACTCCCTCCTGTGACATCAACGACATGCTAGATTGAGAACATTCTAAACCTTAGTTGAAAAGATCTTCAAGCTGATTGTAACTTTTCCTATAGCTAAAATAGCATTTGCACTAAATTATGAGAGTGGTTGCTGATTGCAGATAACTGTTTCAAACTGATTAATCATGCTGAACAGAATGAATATTCCACTATACTTTACCATGTCAATAAAGAGAAAACAAGATGAATAAAAAATTGATAAAGCAAAATGCTTACCATCACGTAAATGAGCTTGTTGCTCCATAGCTTGTAATTGTAGCTTAAGGTCTTGATTCTCTGCGGACAGTCCAGTTGTGTCTCTCTGGAAAGAGAATCAACCAGCGAACAGTCAGATTCATAACTAGAATCAACTGTATATTTCAAGGTTCAATCTTACAAAGCTCACAAGAAATTTGGGAGTTTATATAAATAAGCTAATCACACAGGCACGTTGATATGCAACATACAGTGTAATGAAACAATCATATGAGGGCCTAAGACATAACCTGGAACTTGAGACAGATAACACATTTACTGAGGCCTCAGTCATTATGTGGTAGTTGACTATCAAGGGCTATCCAAAAAAATAAATAAGAAAGGTAGTTAACTAGCAGTTTGGATTTCACACAGTAAAATGCAACATCATAGAAGAGAATACAGCTCCATGAAGCTTGATGATGATGATGATGATGATCATGGACACTTAGAAGTTGGGTTTCCTCGGACTTATATCCTCTTGTTTATAGATTCAACACATCTTTCTAAAATTCAAATACCATTAGCATTCTCAACAAAAGTGATTCTTGGAAATCTTCATTAGGAAAATTTCTGTTGAAATACTTTTGTGTAAGATAATGCTCGCAAATTTTAAACTCAAAACCAAACAGTTTTGTAACTTAAACACATCTCAAACTCAACATCAACAGGTCATTACCAATCCCATCTATCTAGGGTCGAAGTATGCATCCTATCCTCTATCAAACTCTACGCACTGAAGTTCATAAGCTAAAGAATTAGAGACATATGCAGATGAGCTAAAAAGTTTACTTGGGATGTTGGAACCACATAGAAAACTATACTAGAGAAAACAATCCATGTGGAAAAGAACTGTTAGTTCACAATTGTTTGAATCATTTGAAGCTCCAGTCACCTACTATTGTTGGAAGCAATAGAAAATAAAACCATCAAACAATTCAAACAAGTAGCTGCATTAATATGAACACTGCAAATTTGATAAGCAGTAAGCACATACCTAAAATATCCCAGACAGCTATCGTGAAAACTTATCTAAGCCCTATGAACATAAATATTAAATATATTTTCCAATGAGTTACTGTTACTTGTTATATAGATTTGTATAGAGCTTATATAGAGGATAAGATTCATATAACCAACCACAAATAGTTAGGAAAAATATGATTTGTTGATGATGACAGACCTGAAATAGCGTGAGCTGTGCAGAAAGAGTGGTTGCCTCAGTTTGGAGGGTTTGGACTTTTCTTTCAAGTTCTGATATGTAGCGAGCTTTTCTTTCTTTGGAGCGAGCTGCAGACTGTCGATTGGCAAGGATCCTGCATAAAATGCATATCAAGTACATCATAAAAACTTAATAGAGCCATTCAAAGACATTATAAAGCAAATTTTAGATTGGAAAACATTCTCTATGCGAGAGTGTGAATTGATGCAATTTCCAGTACAAACTTGTAGATAAATTTTCCATAGTGAATTTAAGGTGTTCAGAATTTTTTTTATGTATTCATTTTAACTGCATGTTGCAATGGAGGTAAAAAAAATTGATTTAATTGTTTGTCCATAATTCATATAGTCCATAATTCTACTAGTTTGCTAAGCAAAATAAATCTTTCAGTTTCAAATTAAAAAATGTCATATTGAAAATATATTCTAAGTCATATGACTGCACCATGTATTTGATGATGGTTTCATTAGAATAATTCTAAATATTCATACACAACTTAAAGATGTCCAAACAAACATTTTGAAAGTAGATACAGAAAGCATCTAAATTTCAAACAGTTGTGCCGCCAAAAATCAAGGCAGCTAACATAAGTAATACACAATGATCATAGACAAGAGGTATTTACACCACCGTTGCATTTAGTTCAACAAGGATAAATGAAAATTCTCAAAGATTACATATTGCCTCAACCACATCTAAAGGTATAGAATGCAAAGTGGTTCAAGAAGACATGCAGGATGCAAAGACATATAGTAGGATTATTACATACCAACTGTTCAATATTTAAAAACTCATTAAAATCAATAATAGTAATACACTGTAACTCAAGTTGTTGAGAATTCAATAAACATAATCAATCCACAGAGAGGGTGTTTACATCTATCATCTCTGTGTGAATTCAAAAAAATCACACAATTGATGCTCAAAGTTATTAGTATTTTCTAAGGGGAAGAGATTTATCTAACTATTTCCATCATTATTCCCTTGTCTTCTCATAGTGATTGTCATACTCTGTAAAGTTAGATAAGTTGTAGTTCATTAGTCTTCTTGTTATCCGGGTACAAAAGCATTTAGAGATCATCAATTGAAAGAGCTCATTTGCCCCCAAGCTTTTGAAATTCATTGAGGCCATTCTTGTTTTAAATCATCAATTAGGAGTTACTTGCTATCAGCTAGGACAATTCAGGTAACCGTGGCAACTCCAAGAAGGTAACTTCCAAGAATAACAAAAATTGAAGTCTGATGCTACTCACACACGAGCGACATAGGTGTATGTATAAGTATTTGGCACGTCTGTTATTGAAAATATTTCCACATGATCAATCGAGGTGTCTGGTATCAATTTGGAGTGTTGGTCTCCGACGTGAGTGTGAATGAGATAGATGAAGAGTCAAACGTGTTAGATTTAGTTTGCTAGAACAATTAGACACTAAAAGTATCAAACCTAAAACCTAGCCACTTTTGTAATAAAAAAAGGTCAAGATGTAAGTGTAAACATAATAAAAATGTGAAGTACCCACCTGAAAATTTAAATTATGACAGGATCTCAACTTTCATCTGAAACAATGGTACCTAGAAGTTGCAATTTCTCCAATGCATGGTTCATTTAATAATAGCAAGTACAGTGAGCACCTAGAGTTTAAGCCTTAAGCACTCTCCATGAACTTCACCAATACTCAGAAGCCCCTACTTATTGTAAGGTAACTCAAGGATCATCCATTTAAACCTGTCATTGTTTTTATTTTTTGAGAGAAACATTATCAGATGGTTCCTTTCTACTCTAATTAATCTCAGAGAAATACTATTCTAATAAAGTTGCTTATTGAACGGCAGAGATTAAATAACTGTGGAGAAAATACGGCAATAAAAAACGTACAAGAACCAGCATAAGATAGCACTCAAAACTTATTTTCTATAACAAAAACAGAAAAGCATGGGGACCTTTTTGCCCTCTTAGGATCGACAACGGACAGTTCAGCAAGCTGCTCCGCCGACATTGCCTTTTTCGCTTCAATCCCCTCCGAAAACACACCTTCCCTCTTGGTCGAGGTTGACGACGTCGCCGAGGATCCATCCACCGAGAAACTATGTCGATGCTTGTGCTTGGGCTTGGAAGCAACAGCGACTCCGACCGGATCGCCGGCCTTCCTCTCATCACCGCAGCCAGAGCTCTCAGCAGTCGGATCCGCGCAGTCGCCGCCCTCCGACCCGGATCCGCTGGGTTCCAGCTTGCACCCCATCTTCTCGATGTCCATGAAGGTGCAGAAGAGATCGTCCTCGGAGCCGATCTCATCTGCGCTCCCTGCCGGCACCGGATCGCCGCCTCCGAGGTCGTCGGAGAAGCGGAATGCGAGCTCGGATCTGGCGCGACGGTGGTGGTAGGCTCGCGACTGGGGTGAGGGAGCGGGGAACATGGATGGGGAACCATTGGCTGCTGCCGCGCCCGCCGATTCGACGGGAGGCGCATTGGGAGGGAGAATGCGGGCGGGGTTGAGGTTGGGAAAGGGGGACGACGAATTGGTGAGTCTTGGTTGCATCTCGCCCCACCGCCACCGCCACCGCCACCGCCACCGCCACCGGCTCCACCTCCGCGCGTGGCCTCAAAATAAGGGAAGGAGACGGGGGAGAACGGGGAAGTGGAGAGGATTCGTCGTAGGTTGTCTCGTGTCTCGTTAAATATTGCAACTGCCCGATTTTCGGTTTTTTTTTTCATTTTTCTTAATAATTAAAAAAATAGTATAAATATTGCAACTGCCCGATTGCATTTTATCCCCGTAATTTTTATTTAAAAAACTCTTCCAGAATTTAAAAATATCAAAATCTCTTTCATAATTTCTACAATTTTTTATCAGTCAATTAGGATTCGATTCAAAATATAATTAGGAGAGAGACAACTTCGAAATTTTAAAGGCTCTTTCAAAATGGCTCTCTACTATTTTAAAAGGAGATAAATGACGAAGAATTTTATTCTTAACAACATAACACCTGCAAAGGTCATCAGTCCGAAACAAAAATGGCATAATAACATTTGATTATCTTGTTATAGATTAAGTGATTTAATAAATTAAAATAATTAAAATTGTAATATCAGCAGTACACAGCCTAAATTGCCACATTAATTGTCCCTGCTAGGCTGTGAAGAGAGTCAAGCTAGAAATTTACTGTATTTAAATTTATTTTAAGATTAAACGAGCTCGAGTTGATTTTATGTCGATATCTCACCACATTAAATTTTTAAAACAGGGGAAACAATAGCAAATTAAAAGTAATGAGTTCAGGAAATTCCAGTCTCAAGATGATCAGTAGAAATCATGGGCAGGAAAAAAGGATAATGGTATCTAAAATGTTACTAGATTAACAAAAACAATATCTAATTACTCATTTAATTTCACATGAAATGCCCCAAACTCTCATGAAATACAAAGCATGGAAACAATAAGATATTACAAACCTAAAATTATTCTCCATACAAGATATTACAAACCCCTAGAGCATCTTTTATTGGAAGGGGAAAAAAAATCCACTCTAATGCTTTTGATGTGAGCTATTTACATTCGCAACAAAATTCTTCCCATCTGCTTAAGAGTCGTCACAAGATTTGCCTTCTTCATCGAACATCCTCATGATCATCAAGTTTAAGTGCAAATTTGAGTAGCGAGGGTGAGGATTATAATTACAGTAAATTTGATGAGGGATCAGACACCGCAGCAGGCCCATTCTGCAGTTGTAAATCCGATACTGAAGCAAGTTGCTCTGCCAACGCATCGAGGAGATCAAGGTAACCATGGAATGAGGTATGTGACTGGAATTCAATGAAAAATGTCAGGGAAGTTCAAGATTCAAATGATGCATAACAGAGAATGGTTTGGAACCTGGATAGTCTGTTTGTAAGCATTCCACAAGGGTATGTCATGGCGGAAAAGATCAACAAGTACCTGCACGTAACAAAATTATATTACAGATTGCGAAAAGCTTGGCCCTAAAACTGCAATACATGAACTCTGAATTAAACATCAAAAACCAAACGCGACTAGTTGTAAAAAAAATCCAAGAAAAGGAGAGATTCAAAAACTCCAAACTCACAAGACAAAAATATAGGTTGTGTTTCCTTGAGAGAGAAAACAAAAACGAGAAAATGCATGGAAAAAAAAAAAGAGAGGAAGGCGGGGAATGCCAGCGGAGAAATTTTTGACCCCCAAAAAATAAATATTGATTAAAAATTATCTTCAAGGAGTCGGCCAGCTTTCTGTCAGCCTCCAATAATTTAATTTGACAAAGAAAAATCCAACTTTCACACAGCAATTCCTTTACAACCAAACTCATGTAATCCGATTGTGGCATACTTCATATTTTATACACATAAAGATGCTTCATAAACAATTGAACCCATTAAAATGTCAATGTATGTAGGAACTACTATAGCAAGAAAAGGAAAATTTACAAGAGAAATTGCTCCTTGGTATTTTAGTCACATCGTGCTTGTCTTCCGGAAAAGATTCAGTACATAGATGTATGATGTATATATGAAAATATAGAAATACCTCTGTGCGCCTCAGTAGAGTAGCAAGAACCACAATCCACTCCTTAAATTTGACAGAGCACATATGCCAAAAGGAATTCAGCATCCAGTCGGCTCTGGAGGGTATCCATTTGAAGCTGTGGACAGAAAACATGCTACCATAAGGTAGAGCGTATTCTTACAGTTGGATAATTAAACCTGTAGTTCTTTGATTAATGGCCAATAGTCATATTTAGTCACATCTAGGCAAATCAGAAACTTGAAAGGTTATGGAAGTTATATGAGAATAAATTGACCATGAACCAAAATGTAACAGAGTTAAAGGCATTAAAAAATTATAAAATTAGCATACATATTATCCCCTGAGTACTTATCCATAACAACAGGAAACAAGCTGCTATTTCGCACAAATGCTAGAACTACAACTAAGTCTTTGCAGGGCTACTGCTGATGATCTTTATGCCAATCTTCTGTTAAATTGTCTCATCTCTAATCGAATCACTCGATTTCTAAATTTTTTTGGTTAGTCTATATTCTAAGCTTCTGTCTCATCGCTTTTATTTTTGAATTTTAGTAATAAATGTATTAAAGTTATCACAGCAAAGCAGTCACAACGGCATAAAACATGAAATAAAAAAAAGACCTATTGCTGAAAGGACGAAAAGGCATCCATTAGGGAACAAAAGCCTGAAAGTATATCCAGGTGTGCTCTCCGTTTGGCATAATAGCCCTAAATATAATCTAGATTCACAAATAAATTTGAAAAGAAAAAAAAATTACAACCTTCAGCAAAACCATACACTATATCTGTCAAAACCAATACCTTTTGCCCAATCAGTTCAAGTCCTGATGCAAAATTCTCCAAGCGAGCACTGCCTTGCCTTTCTCGCTGAAGATATTCCTGAAGTTGAGCATCCAGGTAAGTCAAGCTATATAATGATTCATGAAAACAAAGTGGGAATTGAAGAGGTGCTGAGGAAAAAAAGAAACTAACCACAAGATCAAATTGTGTACCCTTAACAAATGCTACAAGCTTTGAAAGTTCTTTTCCAGACATCAAATGAGTAGCGTGGCTCTCTAAAATATTCTTGACAGATGCAATATGTGGGCTAAGGTCTTTGAATAAATTGCTGTTCAAACAAACAAGAAGGCATACAACCTTTTGGAAGTCGTTCCAATTTAAGATGCAAAACAAAGTGTCAGATACCTTCTCAAATCAGATGATTGTCTGCCGGATGTAGAACGGAAAAGAAAATAGCCCAGAAGTTTAGGAGCAAGCTTGTCAGACTCTGTTGTAGAATTTTCATATTCCCTTCCAGATCTAAGTAAGAACCGCACCTGAGTTATCATCTTGTGTAAGTACTTTTGCAAGAGCTAAGTATATCAACACTGGCAACTGGAAAGGGCATATATGTTACAAAAACATACCAGTTCACCAGCAAGTTCATATAAAGATTCATCAAGTGCTGCCTGCATTATTACAAGAACACCCAGATATTCAAATTTTCTTGCATGGTAAGATATGAAAGTCTTAGATGTAGATTGTCTTACTTGAAGCAGGCGAAGGGCACAGTACTGGCTCACAGAAGGACCTTCTAATTTAGCTATAACCTAGAAAATATGTAAAAATAAACAGGCGTAGGACAAATTGCAAATGAAAAAGAAATTCATATAACATCGACCATGTTGAACATTGCCAATTAAATTTAAAAAGTGATGCTTCACTGTATCATTTCTTATTCTAATGCTAGAGTTATTTCATGGTCATACATGCTTTAAATTAGACTGGCTAACCAGTTTTTTCCAAAAGATTACGCTATCAGGAAAGGATGGCTATCCATCTTTTCATGTTCTCGATAAAGGAATTAAATCGCAGTGGCCAACTGACACTATTATTGTTCATCTCTTCTCTTTCTCCCTTTTCTTGATCAGTGGCCAACTGACACTATTACTGGCACATGTTACACTGGCCATATACTGAAATGGTATTGTTTCGGCCAGTCATCACTATCTAGAATTGAATGTGATTCAGAACCTTATAGACTAAATTAATCAAACCCAACACTTGGATTGGCTTACCTTAATAGGGAGCATTTTTTTAATTACAGATAAGATCTATACACTAGATGTTCCTTAATATTGTATTTGTATGTTTGATTACCCACTTACATCAAAAGCTACAACTAGTAAGAAAGTCTCAATGAACGTATGAAACTAGAGCAGGAATTGTTGAGATAATGAACCAGCAGTCACATAGTTCATCAATTCAATAGGATAACAAGCAAAAGAAGATATTGAAATTGAGACATGTAAATGACACATATTTGTTAAAAACACAGATGAATCATATTGTTGATTTAGTACCAGTATATAGCAAGCAGCTGTCCTGTACCATCTTCGCTGGAAGCAATCTTCAAACAACCTTGGTGGGTGAAACCAAATCATTACAGGGTGAAATAGGATTGAAAAACAAATGTGGTGAAATCTGACATTTACATGTTCATGCTAATCAAAAAAGAATAATCAGTCGGGATTGCCTCTTTAGCCAAGTATAAATTCTTTGAATGACATCCACTCAGAAACCAAAAACCTTGAAGCTCTGCAGTTGTTTGTGATAAGGCATAACAATTTACTAGATAATTTTCAAATATGGCTTGTCAGCTGAATAGAACAGAAGTTGCCTTGCAGTTCCTGAGTAATCAAACTTACTTGCTAGCAAACTTAATTGGTCCAAATGTTATTTTGTTGTTAAATGTTAATCTGCATAATTATAGGATCTAGTAGTAATGAAAGAGTGAATACCGTTGTAATTAGGAGTGCAAACTAAAGATTTCAATCACTGTGCTGGGCATGGTTTAATCACCATATATTGTCTTACTTTCTTATTATGATAATAAGTCATCCTCATGCCTATACTCAATGCTCACTGTCAATAAGCTATATGCCTGTTCCCTATTGGAATAATAAGCAGAAAACCAAATTCAAACAAGCTAGATATTAGATTAATAGATAATTTATATGGATAGAAGAGTGAAACAAAATCAGAAAGTTATATAGCAGAGAAGCTCAATGTCTTGCACATAAAATAACCAAAATAAGGTATTATTAATATATTTAACAATGAAAAGAAATCTGCAGATAATATGTGAACATACTCAGTTGACCTTCCAGCAGCAGAGAATAAATCACCCCAATGACGAGCATCAGTTTTCCTTGCAACACTAACAACTTCCAAATATTCTGGAAAATTCTTTATTAAACTACATGTCTTGTCTAAGAGTGAAATTGCCTGAAGGTGACATCACCGAAGATAACTGATTCTTGGTTGTATTTTGCCTACGCATCAAATGCACAAACCATATAAAATCAAAGTCATAATAGAGGTAAAGGCGGTGAAATGCATCTTTATCTATAAGACACGAATTTATTAGATAGTAGATCCTTTATGTTAAGATGTCAAATGAAAACATTGAAAAGAATGAGGGAATACTATATCTCATGATGCTTGATAGCACAATGCAAGGTGAAGCAAAATCAGAGAGACATGAAGCTTAGCAATATATTACACACTCACAACAAAATTATGGCGACCAAAAGAAACAATAATTAAAACACCATGCTTAATCAAACCTATCATTGATATAACTCAAGCAAACTACTAAACTGAAATTTTACAAGCTACTAACATGAACTTGATTGGATTCATTTAACATTTCTCAAATGGAATTGATGTTCAGCTTATTAGCTAGTTTATACAAGGTGTTGGAGTTCTTAGCAGATAAGAAAGGCTTTTGTACAGTATGTTTAATGGCATTTGCTAAAGTAGACACAGCTAGCATGCAACAATAAAAACTGCTCAAGGTGTGCAAACTAAGAGTAGAAAGGTGTACATAGTGAATTTTATATTGCTATCAAACACTAGGTCTGTATCAAAGAACAGATGATGTAAAAGTTTTCATAACATACAGAACTTCAATTCTACAGTTTCAAGCAATGTTATTAAAGCCTGAAGGCAAACTATAGCACTAAAGCAGCACAGGAATCAGGCAGCAAAGACTGAGGCATGTGCTAATGTCAAATGAAAGAGAATTGAATTGCACATAATTGACTGAGGCATTAATTGAAGGAAGGTGATAATGAAGGAAGCCCAAGTAAAAGAAAAGTATCTAGTCAACATGCACATAAATCTAATATATTAAGCAAAAAAATGAACAAGATGTGCAAAATATAGCAGTAAAACAGAAAGGTAAAGTCCAGGGCATTGAGAAAAGATTAAAATTAAGAGAAGAGAAAAATAAATTTGAGGAGACATGTCACCTTAGTTTAGATCCAAGTTACCATGGGGAGTAAATGATTGAGTCTAATGAAGGGCGTCTAAAGGATTAGATGAATGAAATACTATTTACTTGGCTTACGCATTTCTGATTAATGGTTATCTAGAAATAATTAATGGGTCAATTTGCTAATTTGGACAGGTGATAATAATCAATACCAAACTTATAAGCACAGTGAGATTTTTAGAAAAGATTAACTGCCTGGTGATAGAGTCAACATTGGATCTTATATGTTGCCAACAAACTTGGTTTGGGCTATGGACTTTAGATCTCAACAATGATGTCAACCCTTAAGCAAGAGAGATTAGTTTCACATGAAAAGTTATGGTTAATTATGGTGCTTGTAGGCAGACAAGTGAACTATTAACTTAGTCTTAAATATTTTGGATAAATAGTTTAACCTAACAACGTTAATGAGTAAATTTTTTTCATATGAGCAGATGGTAACAAGAAAATGACATTAACATTGGTCATAAAATTAAAAGAGATTTTTGAATCAAGAGGGAAAAAAGTTCTCTACTAAGGTTTCTGCCACTTCCCTCTTTTTCCACAACAATGGCAGGCCAGCAGCCACAATTGTCTACTGCCTACAAGCCCCAACCACCACCTTCCTCTCAAGATCTGACTGCATAAGGAGGATTACTTACTAGATCATGTGTGGAGATTTTGTGGAATCACCAGACTTTGCTGAAGCTCTTCCAGCCCAATCCATGGCCAATTACTCCTGTGAGCCCCAACTACTCTTCAGAATTGGTAGTGCGAGGAGGCCTAGGCTCCCTAATTATGCATGGAGATTGTATGGCATCCCTTGGCTTTTCTGAAGCCCTCTCCACCACAATTCATGCAAATATTTCGTCCTAGAACACCTTGACCATGCTTGTAATGATGCCTGTAATAGACATCTTTTGCATAGCAATAGAACTCCAGATTCTGATACAATAATAAATTAGTTAATTAACACTAGCAGGTGGTTGGTTCTATAGTTGAGATGACATCCAAACACACTAGTCATATGGAAACAAATTAATAAATAAAAACAAAACTATCCTTGGCACAGAAATACAAGATAGTAAATAAATAGACATGAAGGCGAAAGAGATGGAGTATCAGTGGCATGAAAAGTATGTATTGACAAATTTCATGAATAGGAATACTATGAGAATGAACTAAAGTTTTGTATAATCATCTTAAAAATAAAATACCATGGAACTTGCATTTCTCCGTGCAAATGATAGATTCTCTATAATAATGGATAACAAACTCAATGACTATCAAATCTAGCATACCTGGAGACATCAGCATCAAATACAGTAAAGAGAAGCCACTCTAGGCAGTGTGAAAAGTGAGGCTTTTCTGCTGACAAGCATGCCAAGCACACTGCTTCTTCATTTTTGTCCCTCTAATGAAGAAGTATAAATAAGAAGAAACTTCAATGTCAGAATCTCAGACCTTCAGAGTGCCACATTACATATTAGCTGAATTTTAATCATCTTGCTTCCTTTAGTCTAAGCTTATAAACAACATCCTAGATCTAGCCCATAATTTAGACTATTTAACAAATCTAGTCAAAGGTTGCAAAAAACACAAAACAGCCTCAATTTACTATTCAACAAATCAGGACAACTTCTGAATCACAATTAACCTAGCTGTTTGCTTTTCATTGATCAATGATGTTTAAGGAAAAATCCAATCAGAATAGCTGGGAAGAGATATAGTTAACAGATTGCTATATTTGTTAATTAATCAAAAGTCCAACCTAAACTAATTGCTTTTTCACTTTGGTTTATATCTGCAGAAACACCTAAAATCAAACTAAATTTGGCAATTCACCTAGAACCATTCATGAGGTTTCATGTGCATGCAGTTCCATACGATGTTGTACCTATTCTATATACTGAGATATGCAAAGTGTAGTCACTTCTTTCAGGAGGCATCAATTTAACATAAACACAACAATTTTTCTTACCACATAAGGGAATAGAAATTTGCTTATTATTTGGATGGTAGATACATATTATCGTTTTAATTGTGTTCTGCCATGTCTTTCTATTGAAGTGTTTACTGAAACAATATTAAATCATGATAATAAGTGCATCAAAAAGCACTTTCTTCAGATGAAAAGGAACATAAACTAGTTATAAAGAGTATGTGTTCCACCTCAAGTTCAAAAATCAACACTTTTTTATCTCACGAATTCTATAAGGGAAAATAGTAAGCCTCAACCATGCAGACCTAACTTGAGAGAGCTTATCCTAAGTGTTTTAAGAAACAACGAAAGCCTAAAAGAACTGCCATATAAGTCTAAACAATTTCAGCAAAGCTTGAAAGAAAACCAGTACCTGAAGAAGATAGCGTAGGAGACAATGCAAAATGGTCTGAGCTTGAGGCGAAGGCTCAAAGCATGGGAACTCTGAGCAGGTTGAAAATGACATCCTCTGAGACACACCAACCACAACCCCTATGTTTGGAAGAAGTCCCAAAGGATAAACCTCTCGATCAAATTCAAATTCAGGATCAAGCTACAACGTGAAAAAAAAAAAATCAAGAAACAGAGTACTCAAATCATAGTTAACTGTATAAAAGCAAATCCTCCATGATTGTGACTCAAAAAAGGCCAAGCCACCAAAGCATTAAATGTTTAAACCTTACATGGTGCAACTTTCCCATAAGAGGTAATTTTATGGTACTGGAGCTATGATGAGAATTTTATACTGAAAATGTTTAATTATTGTTAATTATTAAAAGTTATATAGAAATTATGTGCTGCTACAATTGACATAATGCAGCTGCATCTACATGCCATCAGAAAGTGCCCCACCTTTTCCTTCAGCTAGCTTGTTAGTACAATGTGGCAGTATCAGAAACTTTATCTTTGGATGACTTTAATTATGTTGATGTAAGGACCTACTGAAAACAGACCAGTGCAAGACAGAAAGGTTTTTCTCATGCAAGATCTAAATAATGACAAGATGATACAAACTAGCGCATTATCATTAAGGCTTATAGTCATAAGGTTATGTTGATGCTTGCCGATTGCCTATGCCATATTGACTAGAGGTCGAAGAACATACTTCACAGGTCACAAGAAACAAAACAATATAATCATAAATACCAAGAGATGAACATACCTGCAAAAAGTCTTCTTGTATGAAAGGATCTACTCCAGGTGATGGATACCAGACCTGCAACATAGAGTTTAGCACTTTAAAAGTGCATTTGAAACAATCACATGAAAACACAACCAACATTGGCATCAACTTTTTCCAAATCACATAAGAATGTAATGCAATAAAGGCTGAAAACAATGATACTCTTATACCTGCATTCCCTGATGGCCATAGTCTAGCCAGGAAACTTCCTCAATGAGGTTTGACTTCTCTTCAGAATGGCCACAAGTAACCCAAAATAGTTCAACCGAATTAGACAACAACTGCTCATGTCCATCATCCAAATCAAGAACTGAAAGTTCTCCATTTGCCCTCAGTATTAAACATCTGATATCATAAACAATCGTAATTATAAGCTCAGCCTGATCTTAACATCTGAAAGGAAAGGACTTGCATACCTTGAGGGTTGTTGAGATGAGGTCTCCAAAAGTCGAGAATTGTTCTTTTCCAATGAATTTTCTGCTGTCAAATCAGGAATGAATTGCATTGATGCAGGATGGCTCTTTGCGGTCATTATGGAAAGCTCCCTTACTGTTGAAAGCTGTTCTTTATTTGATTATTTCAATCAAAAAAGGCGCCTTTATTTCACACATTTATGCTATAACAGCTGCAACCAAGCACTGTAAAGGCAAATAGAAAATAATCAAATTTACTACCTGAAGAATTGGAGTGCTAGAAGGTGATAGTTCTCCCAAAATCTTCACATGGAAAATATGAACATCAAATGGACTGTAAGTAACAAGTATATAATCTTGGAACACGTCCATGACAATTAGTTTCCTGAGTAATGTCTTTCAGTAAAGTAAAGAGCTCTGATCAAGATGATATCTTGGATAAAACAACAACTCATACCTACAAGAATATGTAGACCTCTGTTAAAATCTAATAACTTTGGTAGCAGGATTTGGACAATTCATAAAGCAACAGAAACACAAAAAATGCTAGTTATACATAGCTATTTCGAGTATTTAAAACCTTGGATATGACTTACACAAACAAATTGTTCTATTAATATGACATTAGGTAGGACAATATTCCCATTGCAGTGTTTGATGACTCAAACTCAGCATGCCTAAAAGGAAACTCATAGTAACCAAAACAATTCTAAATAAAAAAACATTAGCAACTTAGAAACATAAAAAGAAGCTTATCCCGGTTAACAAAGCTATGCCAAAATTGCTGGATACCCTATCTTAAGTTTGAAGGCATTAAATGGCAAAGTTCACTCATCATCTTTCATAAGAAGCATTATGAAAATTGAAAACAGATAAAACCAAGTTTAAAGGTTAAAATTCTTACATTTTGGAAGATTCAATTTAGTTACACACAACAATAATCTTGCTGAGCCATAACAAGCCTTTGCATTCAATTTTCAGCTCTTGAGTAACATCTCCAAATACATGCCATTTTTTGAAATGCAAGTCGTAGAGGAAAAGACCATGGACACCTGCAACTGCCAAGGACATACCATCTTTGCTAGCAACAACATGTAGAACAGGCCAATTTTGTGATATATAAGTCACCTGGTTCACAAGTATTCATGGACTTTATTAACAATATAACTAAACCATCTGCCTGAAACAAATTATTCATATAGGAGATATTACTGGTAGATTAAGGTGTACAATCCTAAGTTCATCTGTATCATCCGGCTGCACAATGAGAACTCTATCTTCCCCATATATGATCTGTCAAGAATATGATGTGCCTGAAAGCCCTCTATTAAGGCACAATTTTCCAAATGAAAATGCTAGAATCCTCTCTAATGATTTTTCTTCAAGTGCATAAAGTTTGTATCCAAACTCATCCCAGTGAATTGCAAAGTACAAGTCCTGATTAGGCTTAACCATAGGAGATGAAACTGAATTCAATCCAGTTTGACAAATTGTGCACATAAGATGGCGGCCAGATGCAGACCAAACTGTAAGCCCTCTAAACTTCCACCCCACTGCCAATGCACAATTATCTGGTGTCCAAGCTATACAAGAAACAGGACCTGTATCCTCCAAAGAGTACCTATAATTCATAGAACAGCTAGCCAGTTTCTCATTTTACTTTTTGCATGAAAAGAGCAGAAAATAATAAGCTTTTGATAGAAAGGACAAGGGAACTATAGGTTTCAGAAAATATAAGCTAATTGCCTGCTTATGGAACCTAGACAAAAAGAAAAAAATTAATAAGATGCAAACTGTTACTTTTGACAGAATGAATCATGAAGTCTGTGCATCTCCTTTTCAGATTGACAAGGTACTTCTATAATTTTATCATGAAGCAAGTCAATCATATTCGTGGATATTTGTCACACTGACACCAAATAACATTGAACATAGCGGCCCATGAGAAGGTAAATAAGCATTTTATAAGTTCCGAGATACAAAAGTCAAAGTTCTTCCAGTTTGTAAAATTTAACAAAGATCATGGAAATATGACAGATAATAATACATGAAGCTCGAGCACAATAAAGACATCAGCAAAATCACAAGCGCACACACACCACATGCAAAAAGAACTTCCAATGCCTCCGTTAGCAAGCCTGACAGCTTCACTTGGATTCAAAATTTTAATCTTGAACTTTGTAAGTTATCAAAACATTGCCAAACCATACATAAGTTTAAGAACAAACAACACAATCTATGTTTCCTCATAGTGAAGGGATTGAATCAGACCAAAAATCATATATAGAAGAATTTTTTTGAAGTGGGCCAACTAAATGTCTCCATCAGTTGCTGACAGTCAATAAGATCCCTACTGGATCGGTGGACCCTCCCTCCAATTTGTCTTAGCAACTTATATACAAGTTCATACATATTATGCAGAAGTACAAAAGGATTCTAACCATTCAAAAAATGTGATATTGATGGTTTTTATCATTCTATAACTATACGAGAAACCAGAAAAAAATAGAGTATTTAATTAATTCACAAAACAGAAATATTACTTTCACAGATATATATAAGATGCAACATAATACTTGATGGCTAGATTAGAAAGGTAGACTAAATTATCAATTCTAACACTGCCTTCAAGGTAGAGTATGGACCATGGATATTAGTTGATGCCCAACTAGCTGTACAAAATACAAAGGTAGACAACAAATAGGTAAATAAGCCTTGGTGTGTGAGGAAGATTTGTTATGTTTGATGGTGCAACAAATAGAAATTATGCTCTTTTGAAGCACAAATTTGACCAACGACTTCATGAAAGCCATTTCAATGCTCTTCACCACTGCACTATATCTATGTTTTAGTAGATCAAATATACACAAACAAGAGCAGCAGAGTTACATCACAAGGAGAAACAAGTCTTTATTGGGTCCTCCACCTCAGGAAATAAAGGAGATTTAATGTGAAAAACAAAAGATGAGGTCTGGAAATCACAACATGATGTAAAATAGAAGATAAATCAGATGTTTGTTCATGTGTGAGTAGAGATAAGATGAGCAGGGAGGTGATCATACAGATCTGGTAACAGAGGCATGGTGGATCCATTTTCATGCGAGCAGGGGGACAGGAAAGGAAGTTGAGCTGAGGAGGGAGGATGCACTACAACAAACAAGTGGCCTCCCCTTGAATGGGAGGAGCGAAGAATAAAACCTATAAAAAAGAACCTAGTTCAGGTACCAAGTCGAGAAAATAAGCACTTTTGAAATCAGAAAAAGAGAAAATTTCCACTCATGTATATAACACTCCAACATAATATTTAGTGCCAAGCTAGCACTGCAGGACTAAACTATGCTCTAATATGTGAGACTCCTAAAATGATTACATAATTGGATAATATAATTACATAACTTGGAACTCAAATAATAATAATAATAAAGCCAATTTACAACTTATTAGAAAATGCATGCGAGCAAGAAATATTTATGCATTTAAGGAGTCATCTTTCTCTAGAAACACAATATTCAGGAACCAAAAAAACTCAGAGAGAACTTGAATAAAACATCAAAGCAAAAGATCTAGCCTGACTACGTACGGTATCTGAGACTTACCCCCAGTTATACAATGATAATGTTCGCAGAAGAGTTGCATTCTCTGCCAGGTCATATAAATCCACAACACCTCTGCTACAGCTAACGGCAAGGATCTGCTGATCAGAAGCAACAGAGGCACACATTGCATCTTCTGTATTGAACCACCTTTCAGGTTTAATAGATTGTGTCTGCTTCAGTCCCTTCTTACTTATAGAACAAAGTGCAATTTGACAACTGGAGAACAGAACAACTAGTAGTCTCAGTTGTAATGACAACTCTAGCTGGACAACAGCTGAACTTCTTGGACAACACTGAGCAGACTCTTTAACACTAGTGTCCTCTAAAAGTGAAGTTGAAGATGCATCCAGTAGGGAATATGGTGGTTGGCAACAAATTCTGAAGATACTAGGGAACTGGGCATTTAAGAATTAGCAGGTAAACAACTTGCATCTCAATATGAAAATAGACAGGCAAAGAAACTTCAGATTCATGGTGATCAAAGTTACAGAATCACCAAAATATTAACAAAAAAAACTCAACCACATATACCTCCCCATTCCATGAGACTAGTTGTATTTGCCATTAGAAAGTCCAAGGAGCATGTTTTTGCTATCGCACACAAAATTGCAACTGAGAGACAGATGACATAACTAACAAAAATAAGTTTATGAATGAGTCAGAAAAAGGACTTGGATTTTCAGAAATAGTATCATACGTTACTAATTCTTTCTCTGAAAAGGATGCCTTCTCAACAATAACTAACGAGATATTAGCAAGAACTGGACCAGGCATTTGCTTGCTGCCAATCAGAAGGCTTTTTCCAGAAAAATAGATTTTATAAATATGGAGATATGATGAAGAAGTCTGCAGTAAAACCAACAAACAAATAAGAAAATCATATAATGGCACTTTAACTAATAGCGTATATTAGTTCAGTTGCTGGCACTACCATAATTTGAACACGACACTTGGTGTTCCAACACCATGTTAAGGATTGATTGGTCTACCACAAAAAAATAATTAAAAAATAAATGTTAACCAATGAATCATCTCTTCTTTAATATTTATGAAATTGATAGTGGATATTTTACTTCTGTTACCCTTGATAAGAGTACTAGGACATAACACTTTTCTCAAATCTCATGAAAGTAAGTCCAATCAAGAGTCCAAACACATGCATTCTGAATTCAAATAGTAAAATCAAGTACCACTGTTATTTAGAGAATCAACTAACGCTGTATGGTAATTTTGAAAAGGAGAGTAATATTTCGTTTGGCAATAGTAAGCAATCACAAGGCCCAGCTTTTAATTGAGTCATGCACAAATTCTCGGTTCCTTAATTGTATATAGATGTGCTTGCACCTGACACTACGGCTATGGCAATACTACGAAAACTCCTGAACCAAAGCAGGCATGAAAATTGAAAAAGACCAGACCAAATTATAGGAAAAAACATGATTCTGTGTGTTGACCACATATTAAGGATCTCAAGGTAGAAACAAGGCCCTTCTAGAGACACAATAGGATAGAGGCCAACACAAACAGCTAGAAACAAAGAATGCAGTCCGTCTTCACTTACATGAACAGCGATCGACTTGGTATCAGGACTCCAAATCGCTTGTAGATTCTCTCCCCTCACGTACTTGCCCAATCTCACCTTGTGCTGCAGGATCGTGCGCACCCGTCAAATAGAAACGATAGCCAGGATAGGGAAGGAGGGATGAGGGACGAAGGGTACCTGGGAGGCGCTCCAGAGCTCGAGGTGAGTGGAGGAGACGACGAGGAGAAGGCGGTTGATGGTCTTGAGGTAGACAACCCAATCAGAGGGGGATGACCTGCGGCCACCCGTAGGCCGTGTACATCTTCGCCTCCGGCGCCGACGAAGCCGACGAAGGAGGGCGGGTCGGGCGGCAGTTCAGATCAGATCTGAAGCGGGAGAAGGTGACGTCGGATCGGACTGGAATTAAGTGGGAAGAATAATGAAGCATAAGATTTTAACGGTGGATGGGAGAGGCATCGGCGGATCCTACGTCTCCTATCGCCCACGTCCGTTATCACCCCGGTTCAAAGAAAATGGAATAGTTTGTTTTTATTAGTTTGATTTATTGCGTCACAATTTTTATGTTTCAAAATTATACTTTATAGGAGCAGGACTAGCTAAGAAATACAGAGAAGAATATAATAATTCTTCAAAATTAAAATATCTAATTGATTTTACAATTACGTAGAAATAATCTATTCCATAAGATTAATCATGAATGAAAGAATTTGTCCTAGTTACCATCTGAACTTTACAAAATACTTAATCCTTTTATTATCGTCAAAACATTCCTCAAAATTTTATCAATTGATCTGTGTTTTCCAGAAACATCTAAATCAATTCTACAGACCCACATCGTCCCACCTTGCATTATAAAGAACAATTCTAAAACATGGCATTCTCTTAAATCTGTTGTTGGCTAAAGCAACAATGTCAAATTATTTGGGGGGAAAAAACATTGAAAGTAATTTCATAAAACGATGTTCCAGCTGGAATGGACAATTTGGCCTCCTCGTTGGTTCATGAGGAACAGAAATGCATAAATGAAAGAGAAGCATCTTTATTTTAACGTAACATGGGCATCGTCCATTGCCTTCGATGCTGCCGCCATTCACAAGTTTCAATTTTGGGGCTCAGGTTTTTCAAAAAACTGCTTCTTCAACCAGTCAAAAGGCTGCCAAGATAGATGCAAATTCATTAAATCAATACAAAAATTTAATAGAGCAACAATAAATTTTTTTCAAAAAGGAAACAACCATTCAACTTGATTTAATCGTATTTGGTACATCTTATTTTAAATTATGTTAAAAATAAAAAAGATAATATATTAATCATTAACAAATTGAATCAAACCCAATATACAATTGAAATATAAAACTAAAAAGAGTGAAATCTCAAAGTCGATGGAAAACAAAACGCATGAAAACAGAAAATAAGGTAGACTTAACACTTAAGAATAGCTGAGAAGATTAAGACTTGTAACATTGATACACAAAATGACAAAAAGATAAAGATAGATAGTAATTTAGAAGTCATCTAATATCAAAGTTATCCTCTATTTCACAATGATGATTTATCTCCATAGTATTTGATGTTGATGATAAAATTTCCTTATGCACATTTCATTTTGATTCTTAAAGAAATTAAATAAATAGTAACTTATACATTGTTATTAACAAAAGATATGAAGCGAGGAATCAATATCAACTTTTATGCCATCAAATGAAATATTCCATTATTTTCAATATTATTAGGTGTCAAAAGTATTTCCAAATAGAATATAATTCTTTTTAATATGTTTTATAGTATTTTTTTTCTGAAACTCATAATTCACAGTTAATGATTCCTGATTCAAAAATTCACAAAAAAAAAACAATTCCCAATACAAATCTCAACATGACAACCTTACATCTAGAACAAAAGGCTTAAGCTCATTTGCATGATCATTGATCATGGGCTAGTAACTGAACATGGAGATTCCTTGTTCAATAGTTTCAGGAGATATTTAGTGTTCAGTTGCACCGCACCCCCCCCCCCCCCCCCCCCCCCCCCCCCCCCCCCCCCCCCCCCCCCCCCCCCCCCCCAAACCTAATCTAGCCGTCTGTAAGAAAGATTCAGTGTGCCATTGATTTGGTATCAGGAGTTTCCTTACCAAATATGCAAATGTCCCGAATGCCACAAGAGCAAAGGCTTAGGCGATGCAAAAGCAAGTGGTGGAATCAATTGGTAAAGTGTTTGTGCCAGAAAACAAGAGTTCATGTGCTTGCCCTAGGTTTTGCTTCTAAAAGTTGCCATAAACAAACTCGCTGTAAGTGCAAATCTCTCCTTCGACGCATAAAAAGAATACTTGGTTGGTTTTTGGATTGGAAGGCGTTCACCAAGATTGATATCACAAAGTAGCCATCACCAAATCAAACCAAGAGGTGGAGATGAGTGGAAGATAGCATTCAAGACAATGGCCTCGATGACTTATTGGTAATGCCATGGTATTGAGACTTGGATCTTGCTTGTTTTGATGAAAAACTGTTCCATCTGTAGCAAAGCTGAGGAAGAGCATCTAATTCAGATACCGGAAATACAGCATTAGAAACTCTTTGCAAACCTAAGGAAATGAACATTCCTACAGCCAACAGGTCTTTCTGGATTTTATTGCGACAAGGGAAAAAAAAACAGCTCTAAGGAAGGTTTTACCTATCCAGACCAGCACCAGGATGTTGAAAGCATAGTTATTTAAGGCGTGAAACGCCCAAAAGCACATAGATGGTATGGGGCCTAAGACACACGGCGCATGCCTTACCGAAATAAGGCGCTCTGGCTATAAATTTTTATAATTCAAACATATGTAAGGAATTTCTGCTAAAATATTTCACTAACAAAACTATAGTCCACAAAATATTAAACAATAATAGCGAATTATGCGTATAATTCAATTTTTTTTAAAAAAAACTTCAAGTATATAAATCATCAAAATCTTCATCATCTTCCTTACTCATATCATTATTATCATCACCAATGTTTCAGATTTGTATAGCTAAATCTTCATTGGTTTCCTCAAGATCGATTTCTCCCTCCTCTCACAAGACACACGCTAGCAAGAGGCTCGCCTGGCTATGCCTAGGCGCAACTAGGTGAGCACCTTTAATAACTATGGTTGAAAGAATTCAAAAATTCAAAGGATAGCTTCAAAATAAATGAGGTCATGAAGAATTTTAGTATATTGTAAATCCCATTCCATACTGTAGAAAGATAGCTTAGGTGGGACATTTTTTTTTGAAAGAGCCTTTGAACAAATCAAGAAGTTGATGACAGCGGCACTAGTTCTTGAGCTACAAGAGTGACAAAATTGCTTGTTCTTGAGCGTGGTGTGTTACACGTTGGAATAAGGGGGTTGTTATTAGCCAATAAGGAAGGCTAATTGAGTTATTCAGTGAAAAGTTATTATATTATGCAATGGTATTTCACCTGTCTTGGAGTTCTATACTTTTACTTTGACATGGTGATTCACCATTGACGGCATATCTTGCCCCATGATTTCAAATGTCAATTGATCTTAGTCAAAATAGTAGAAATCTATCATTCTGATCACCAACTGAAATTGATATTGTGTCAAGATGAATGTCACAAAGCCGCCTGCGCCAACAAAGTTATGGTGGTGTCGTCTGAGAGAATTCAAGACACAGATTTTCTTGGCATGGCATCATTCATTTTGCCCACTAATCATAGGAAGGAGATAAAATAATATTAAAAAAAGGAAAGGAGAAGAGAAAGCACCAACCAGAGTACCCAGAGTAACCAAAATGCAAAAGTTGAGATATTTTAATTCTATGAATGTGTTAGTTCAAGTGGTTGTATCAGTCCAACTTTCACTAATTAACTTATATCTTTAAGAACGTGAAGAAATCCATTCCAATACCAAATATTTTAGGAGGATTATCTAATTTAGATTTGGAAAATTATGAGTTTGATCTCATTAGGATGCTATAAGAATTTATGCTCTCATCAATGCACAACAAATATTTTGGTATTACCTAAGTATAATCATTAGTTGATATACCTGATGCTTGTTGTATTTTAGTAGCTTATTGCTTCAAAATTTTAATTCAATTAACTTTTTAATTGTTATAGGCCTATATTTAGAGGTAAAACAAACTAAATGAAACACAGCATAGGAGTAAAACTCATTAGAGGTGATCACAGCCCACTCAGAGAAGCCAGCTTTCAGATGTGAATCCCTGAAGGATCCTTGTGAGAACAACTAGTTAGGGATCCTTGTGATAATGCATTAGGGGAACAGAAAAGATAATTGAATTTCTTCGTCCTCGCCACTTCCTCCTAATTAAAAATGGCAAGTTCGTTTAATTCCCTTTTCCCCTCATATTCCCATTCATGTAAATACACCATTACGACTATTTTTTCTTGGAATACGAATCTGAAGAGTCAAACGTTGTTGTTGGTACTTGATATTTTAAGCAGGAGAACACTTTCATAATATGCTGCAAATCTAAATTACAGGTTTTAGAGAGTTGAAAAAATCAGTATTCCAGCCGAATTGTAGAGAAGTTACGAGAGACAACCCACCCTGAGAAACCGCGTTTCAGATTTCTAGTGGTGCATCCCTGAAGGATCCTTCTAAAATAGATAGTTAGGAGAACAGTATATATAAAACGAAGGATTTGATCTCTTTCTCGACGCTTGCCGAATACGCAGAAGGATGTGAATCGAGCGATGAAAAGTGTTCTCTCGAAAAAAATCTCATACCGAAAAAGCATGCATCTAATTGAAGACGGTGATATCGACCAAGGCATCTCTGCCATACCTGGATGAGCCAGAGGGCGGTGGTGGTGGCCGCGACGCCCCAGGTGGCGGCGGCGGCGATGTCGTCTGACTGTGGGCGAAGGCGCGGCCGCAGGAACTTGAAGAGGCCCGATCCCGCCGCGGCAGATCCCGTCGCCATCGCTGCTCCCAAATCTTCCGAGGTTGCCTTCCGTCGGAGGTGGACTTGTGATGTTAGGGATTGCGTTGGATGCGTTCTCTTCTTTTTATGGACTATTAATTATTGTTGATATATATAAAAAAAAAACAGAAGCTAAATTTTTAATACATTTTTAAAATATATTATATATAATAATATTATTAAAAAAATAAGATGGCCAACACGAAAATTGTAGAAGGTCGTTTTAGTCAAAATAATCCTAGAATAATTTGTATACATTCAAACGATAAATTCGAAAATATTCATCGAATTTAAATTTCAAACTTTAATTCTAATATTATTCCTCTAAATGTTTTATCATTATATCACACCCATGAGAATTAAACAAAGCGGGCTACTGAGTATTGAGATGTTTTCGTCTATGTTCACTTGAGCATGTTAACAGAATCCAATTTGAGTCAGCTTTTAGGGGTATGATTAAGTTAATTATTATGAAGTAAATTTATTAAGGTGGACAAAAATCAAATCTTGATAAAATTGAGATAATACTCTTCTCTGTAATAACCAAATGTAATTTCTCGATTTACCTTCTTACGGATGGTGATAGGATCGATCGTGTGAAACCGTTGGTAACAAATTCTATCTTTTATTGTAATATCGTAATATCTATTTTGAGTGTTCCAACCAATACATCATGGATGGTTCCAACGCTAATTCAAGGCTAAGCTAACGTGCACACCTCTCGAAGAGAATCGTCTGGAGAAAAGAGGGGTCATGAAAAGCACTCAAAAAAGATGGTTAGAATAACGTCGGGTTGGGTCTCGGCAAGCCACTCTAACGCTCAAGTTAGGATTCGGCGTTAATAAGAGTATAATGATGACTTGAAAAAATTAGTGTAAATGTGTGCGCCCCTGTGCCGTATGGACCATCTTTTATAGCAGTTGCTTTCCGTTTTGAAGTATTAGCAACTTGTTTGAGAAATATTATAATGTACCTGTTATGCTTTGAAAAGATCCTGTCCGTTTATATATATTCAAGGAGGTGTTCCTATCTTCTCGGAGGAGTTGGTTCTGCCTCCCCTGATTTAGGCGAAAAGATTCAGTTATTGTACGTCAGCTTGTATTTTTGAGTATTCAGTGACAAAGTTGTTGGGAAAAAAGAAGACTGTTTATGCACATAGATTAATATTTTGTAAGAGAGACAGTTGTATGAATGGGAGAATCTATCATCTGATTGCTTGTGTATGATCTAGGGGAAACACCTCGTGCAACTGGATTGTGATAAAAAAAAAATTGTGAGTGAATTTAAGTGTTACAAACCAACAAGTTGGGAATTAGAAAATTAATAAAATTTGCATGAAATCCAAGGTAAGGTGTTCTATATAGAGGAGTATGAAGGATTGATGTCAATTTTGTCATAGATGAGTTTGAGTCTATGAAAAAATGAAGAGCGCAACTTAGATTGCGTTGAATATAACTTATTTCTTAGTTAATTCAAAATTTATTTTATTAATGTGACAATGCGATGTTAAAAAATGACCCCTCCTCGGTAAAAGTCCTGGCTCCGCCTCTAAGTAGGCGTGTTGAGATCTCACGAGGAGGCGTGCCGAGATCGAGTCATGAGATCGGCTTGTGAAGCAGGAGACGTGCCGAGACCGAGTCGTGAGGTCAGCGCATGATGCTGGAGGTGTGTCGAGACCGAGTCGTGAGGTTGGCGCATGATGCTGGAGGCGTGCCAAGATCGAGTCGTGAGATCGGCGCATGATGTGGAGATTGAGTTATGAGGTTGACGCATGATGCTAAGACACAATCATAAGGTCGATGCATGATGCAGGATGCGTACAGAGACCAAGAGGGCGAGTTTCATTTGATTACAACAATTCATCGATACTTAGATTTATTTGATTTCTTTTATACCTCTTTATACCCGATATCCATGTAACCAATAAATAATCTCACTGGATCATTGAGTATATTGAATAAGTTTATTTGGTTGATCAAAAGATTCATTACTTACAAATATTTTATTAAAAATCTTAGTTAGTTGATTAAATAAATATCTTTAGTTAGCTAATTAGCATCTAGTTAATTAAATGATTTCTTAATATAATTTAAGTATTGCTTCACCTTTCCTCCTAATTTATTTAATAAATCTGAAGCACATGAACTTTGCTCTTCTCGTATTTTATCACTGTATTACAACGATGGAAACAACTAAGTGATATTTTCGATTGCCAAATAATATACTATTAAATTTCTAATATTATAATTACCCATAGTTAATTGATTAAAGATTAAATCATTAATTCCAATTTTGTACCACTACCTTGTCCCCACGTTCCTAGTCAAAAGCGCGTGGGTAGGGAATCTAATAAACGAGAGAGGAAAGTTCAAACCTCATGCGTTCACACCTGCTTCTGACCAGCGAAACCACCACCACTTGTTTAGAGGGGAGAGGGGGATGGGGAGACGCCATGGACAGCGAGTTTACAAAATGAACCGATCACAAAGCGCCACGTGTGCAAGCAGGACCCGGTCAATTGCTAAAAGGAATGACATGAATCGGCTCCTCTGCTCGCGATGGAAAAATAATGATATTGAAAACGATTTTCGTAATCACTCCTTTGCGTGCGGAACCTCCTCACCTTATCTTTTGGAATATTAACATAACTAGACAAATAGTTAGTGATTTGAATTCGATAAACGACAAGAAAAATATATGATGATGGTAACGTTGTCTCCGGAGTATAGCTGAGTTGGTTACGACGTAGCAGAGTTGCAGAAGAGGACAAGAGTTTGAATTCTGAAGAAGCCAGACAATACCCTCCTGTCGTGACCAACTGCAATTTCTCGATTTACCTCTTCACAAATGATCGTGGGGCCGATCGTGTGGGGCCGTTAAGATGACATATTCCACCTTTATGTATAAGATTGATGGTAACGCTAAAGTGCACGATCTGATATGTGGAGATGACTAACGAGACGATAGCAATGTCAAAGGAGAGGGATTTGAGAAGGAGGGAGTAGATGAGGTTGTATTAAATTCGTTCCTTAAATAGTTTGATACGATATTATATTTTTATTATTTGGAGTAATTTTTAGAATGAAACAAGAAATCAGTGGTAGAAGGTTCTTTGGAAATGAACAACTTATTGATCATCCACTCATATACAATCGGATCGAGAACACCTTTAAAAAAGACAGCAAAAAGAAAAGAAAAGAAAAGCTAGCTTGTCATGTGCACATTTAAAAGTTCATAACTAGTAAAATCTACCATCGTCAAATCCTAAAATGCCCCCAAAGCATGAGTCAATCAACAGCTCCAGCTCTAGATCATCGTGAATCCCAGAAGTGACATCGCCGGCGGCAGTGGCACCTAGCGCCGGCTTCTCATCGGCAGGGACCATGGCCGGGAGTCCGAGACGGTAATACTCCGACGAAGAGGAAGTGCTCGTCGTCGTCAAATTGCTCACTACGTCCTCCTCAGTGCTCTCCTGCTTAGGAGGAGCTCCGAACGAAGCAGAGGAGCTCGCTCCGAACCGAATCAGGCAAGCGTTTTCCCTGAAACCCGAGGCGGAGGCCATGCCATCACTCGCCATGGCAGGATCTCTGCAGGTGTGCTTGCCGTCGTAGGTGATGATGAAGGTATTGGGGTCGTCCTCTGCTCGCTGGACCTGTCTCCGAGCCTCGCAGCCTTGGTCGTACTTGTGAGTGCATCTGAAGTAGCTCCTGCAAGTTCATGTTCATCGTCAACTCTGGAACTCGATCTCTCGTCGATAGGTTCGATCGAAGAAAGTTTACCTTGGATGATCGGAATTTTGGATCTGTTTTTGCCCGTATTTTCTCCATGTTTGACCATCATCTAGAGATTTAGATTTGACAGTGTTCTTTGCACATGAATTCGATCTGCGATAGATTTAGATAAAGTGTTAAAGAATTCCAAGTTGTTGATAAATTAAACTTCGAAGAAATCATCGAACTAATAATTCGTCAGCGACTTGTTCAACGAACTCAATGATGAGTATCAAAAGAATACTTTTGTCCTTTTTTTTTCTGAAAGATGAGTACCTCTTCCGGCAGCGTCCTCCGCCGTCTACGGCGGTGCTGGCCCGCCGCTTCTTGCTCGAGGCCTCGCGGGGAGAAGGCGACCCGATGTCGCCTCCAGGAAGAGTCCAGTTCACCAGAGAGAAGGCTCTCGAGGAGGACTGCAAAATCTCCCCGAGCACAGCCCCGACGGTGGAATTACCGGCCACCTCCGCCGCCAGCAGCTCCCCCAGCCGAGCCGCCGAGTCCCGGATCTTTGCCACCTCCTGCACCAGCGCGCCAGGGACCGAGGACTCGACTTCCGTCGTCGTCGAAGACGCCATTAGCAGACTCTGCCTCGCACTGTTCCTTTGCTGCGGTGGTGGTGGTGGTTGCAGGAAGAAGGGGAGGTTGGTTGGATATATAAAGAAGGAGGGGTATTTTCGGAACGGGAAAAATGAAATAATTAACAGCTGAAGTTTCGCAGAAGAGGAGATGGTGTCACAAACGTGACGATGTATGGATGACGTCAGCATTGGTTTTGGTTTTGTTTTTTTTTAAATAAAAAATATTTTTAATTATATTTATTGGTCGAAGAGATGTACGCGTGGAAAAAGGAGGACAGGCGGAAACTTGGGAACCAAGGTGTATATATATATATATATATCAATTTATTTCTAAAAAAATGAGTAGATTATCACTCAAAAGATATATTTTTTTATAAATTAAACATTAAATAATATTATTCCATTGGTTAAAAAGTTAACCATAAATATTTATTTTCATTTTTCTTGATTCAATATTTCTTGAAAACTAAAAAAATTGTTTTCCCTAAACAAATGACTTTACATTTTCAGTGTCTAAATCGAATTATTTTAAATTATAGACACCGAATAGATAAATATGCATGGCCACGTCCTCAACCAATAATCAATTAAAGCAGTATGAACATGTAGACATTGTGAAAATTATAAATTAATCTGAATCTATCCGGAAAGTTGCTCATATCATGAGAGCTGGAAAAATGGAGCTTAATTCTCTTGTGAATATTTACTTCCCAATAATTAATTATAATTATAGGGAATTTCTATACTAATTACATTAATTGCGTTAATATACTTAATTTAAATATTCTTATTTAGATAATTTCTAAAAAGCGTTTATTGATTGTACCAGAAACATGACGTGGACTCCCAGACCTTGGCCCAAATGACGTGGGATCCCAGACCATGGCCCAGATGACGTGGACCCATGTACTTCACGTCGGCGAAAGATATTTTCATTGATTTAATCCCGACCGTACGTTCGTGAGGGCAACTTGATGCCGTCTGGTACTGGGAAGGAGGATCCTCTACAATTGCAAGCGTCACCGTGCGCATTCTTCGTTCTATTATAACCGTTCATCATCAAGTGCAAAGAAACGAACCGTTAGGAGATGTGAAACTGACGGAGCAAGAGAGCTATTATGTTATGTAACTTGGAGAGGATCCCAAATCATGCTCTGCCCTTTTCTGTCATTAAGGACGAGCTGCGACCGCTTCCTCGGCTCCGAGATCGCCCCCACGGCGATTCAAGGGAATCGATCTGCGAAAACCGCGCTGCGGTGCCCAAAGCCCAAATTAAATATTATCCTTTGTTGATCCGGTTGGGATTTACCTGTTCGAGCGCAGATCTATAAGGTATTCTTTATTCCTTCTTCCTTTCTGTCGATGATTTGTTTGCTTGTGATTTTTGTTAGCTTGCTGTTCTATTCGTTTGGTCATTGAATGCTGCTGGCTTTTTTTTGGGGTCAAAATAAGGAAGGGAAAGGGTTTCTGCGAAACGACCTTAAAAGTCGAGATTTTTTGTCTTTCGCTCTTCTATTATTTTGGTGGGGAGTCTGGTGTCTGATTTGACAAAGTATGGGAACGCATGGATTTGTATTTGACAACTATTGAATCGAAGAATGTTCCACCTGTTTAAAAAATAGGACTAGTGTTAAAAGTCGGGAATGTGGTCTATACATGCTTCTGTTCCTTTGGTAACTATTGAATACAACAATCTTCCATATGCTTAAAAACATAAGACGTATGTTGGTCTATGGTGCATACTATTTTAGCATACCTTAATGTAAATGGACGATCTCTACAATGAGATAGTTAGTATACAATTCAGATTTTCTTTACATGTCTTTTTTTTTGGATCGGCATTTTATGTTCAGGTCATATTTCAATTGAGTGAAATAATGGTTGTGGCTATTCAAGATATCTGATGTTCCTTTCTTTTAAATCAACAACACATGGTTTATCAATGTGATAACATGAACCATTAGATCTTATGATGTATGCTATATCTACTTCTGCTCCACATTGTCATTCACTTACAATATTTTTAGCACCTTCAAGGTTTATTTATTTTTATTTATCAAGCCAGTTGCACATTACAGGACTGTTTATGTGAGAATTATTTTTTGCTTTACTGACGCACTTACTTTATAAATCCATGAATCATAGAGATGGTATATAGTATTAATTTTTCAGAGGTTCCTATGCTAAAATTCTAGATTTGTGATTGGCAATTAAGTACAGTAATCAATGGTCATGCCATCGCTGCGCATTGCTAAACATTTTTTCCTTAAAAAATCTGTATGATGAATACTTTAACTTAGCAATGCTGAACAATGCTTCTTTCTTATCTCTTACTGCAATTAAAGATCTTTGATTTCGGTTGTGAAGTTGATTGCTTTCATCAGGCTGCTTTAACATTTAGGTTTCATTGTGATAAGCTTGAAATCTTATGTTCAAATTGCAGATTGGATAGTTTACTTTTCGATAACCTTTGAGTTATTTTTGTCACTTGTTGCCTTTGCTTCATGATGAGCTCAACAGTAACACCCCCTGGCATTCATCCGTCAATGAGGATTGCCTCATTAGAGGCAGCACAATCCTGGCCACCGACAATTCCATTTGGCCAACCAAGACCAGAAAGTGATGATGGTAATGAAACTGAGCTGCTTTCAGTGTCATGGAATCAAGATTATGGGTGCTTTGCTGTTGGAACAAGCAATGGATTCCGGATATACAATTGTGACACTTTCAAGGAAACTTTCAGGAGGGATTTGAGAAGTGGGGGCTTTGGAATTGTTGAAATGTTATTTCGTTCAAATATCCTGGCTCTAGTTGGTGGTGAGACGAATATTCACTACCCTCCTAACAAAGTAATAATCTGGGATGACCATCAGAGTCGTTGTATTGCTGAATTTTCATTTAAATTTAATGTAAGAGGTGTGAAATTGAGACAAGATCGCATTATCATAGCTCTTGAGAACAGGATTTATGTACATGATTTCAAAGACTTGAAGCTTCTTCATCAAATGGAGACTATATCTAATCCAAAGGGACTTTGCTGCCTCTCACATTATTCTAACACTTTTGTGATGGCATGCCCTGGTCTACGTCGTGGAGAAATTCGGATTGAACATTTTGGTCTGAATGTGACAAAACAAATTAATGCTCATGATTCTTGCATATCTTGCATGTCTTTGACCATGGACGGGCTTCTTCTTGCAACTGCAAGCTCAAAGGGTACACTTATCAGAATATTCAATACGATGGATGGTACTCGACTACAAGAGGTAAAACTTCCATAATTTTCTTATGTCAACGCTATGCTAGGAAAATTGTTCAAAGGTTCACATCTATTTGATAAACATTGTTGTGCGTAACTTACACTCACGTATATGCCAATCTTGAGTCTGAACTGAAGTTATAACTTATGATTCAAGAAAAATATAGTTACATAGATTTTATCATTGAACAGGAAGATTGACAGTGTAATGATTTGTATTTGATACTGTAAAATAATATGGAATCTTGTTTTATTACAAGAGATAAGCCCCTATTTATACACGAATATAAGGACCTATTCTAGGAGAATTATTCTATAAAAAAGAAAACAGAATATTTATCCCTAACAGAATATATATCCCTAAATATTCTAACACTCCCCCTCAAGCTGGAGAATATAAATCATATGTACCCAGCTTGTTATATATGTAGTCAATTCGAGGACCTCTCAGTGACTTGGTGAATATATCTGCTAGTTGATCTTGTGAGTTAACAAAACTAGTAGATATTTCACCAGATATTACTTTTTCTCTGACAAAGTGACAGTCGACTTCAATATGCTTTGTTCTCTCATGAAAAACTGGATTCGAGGCGATATGTATGGCGGCTTGTCACATATAAGTGACATTTGTATAACCTCTTCAAATCTTAGCTCTTGAAGTAATTGTTTGTGCCATATAAGCTCTTGACTGGCTATAGTTATAGCTCGATATTCTGCCTTTGCACTGGATCTTGCCACAACATTCTACTTTTTGCTTTTCCAAGAAATAAGGTTATCTTCGACAAATATACAATAACCAGAAGTAAATTTCCTATCAATGAGAGATCCTGTCCAATCTGCATCAGAATAGCCTATGACTCGAGTATGTCCTTTGTCTCCGTACAAAAGACCTTTCCTGGAGCACCTCTGATATATCGGATAATGCGTGTTACAGCATCCCAATGTTCCTTGTATGGAGAGTTGCGAAACTGACTTACTACACTTACTGCAAAAGAGATATCCGGACGAGTAACAGTAAGGTAGCTTAATTTTCCTACTAATCGTCTGTATCGTTCAGGATCTGGAAGAGGCTCCCTCTAATTTGGCATGAGCTTGACATTAGGATCCATAGGTGTGTCAACTGTTTTTGAGTTTAACATGTCTGTTTCTTCTAGAATATCCATTGCATACTTCCTTTGGGATATGATAATCCCATCTTTGGACTGTGCTACCTCTATCCCCAAAAAATATTTGAGTTTGCTGAGATCTTTTGTCTGAAAATGTTTGAAAAGATGTTGTTTCACTTGTGAAATCCCCAGATGATTACTACCTGTAATAACAATATCATCAACATAAACTACTAAGTAGATACAACCAATAGATGAGTGACGATAAAAGACAGAATAGTCAGCCTCACTCCGAGTCATGCCAAACTGTTGAATTACAGTACTAAATCTACCGAACCATGCTCTGGGAGACTACTTGAGGCCATATAAAGATTTCCGCAGGTGACATACAAGACCAGAAGACTCCCCCTGAGCAACAAAACACGGAGGTTGCTCCATGTAGACTTCCTCGAGCAGGTCACCATGTAAGAAAGCATTTTTGATGTCCAACTGATAAAGAGGCCAATGTCGAATTGCAGCAATGGACAAGAATAAGCGCACAGAGGACAGTTTGGCAACAGGAGAAAAAGTGTCCCCATAATCTAATCCGAAGATCTGAGTATATCCTTTAGCAATGAGGCGAGCTTTAAGCCGGTCAACTTTTCCGTCTGGATCAACCTTCACTGTATATACCCATCGACAACCAACAACTGACTTCCCTGGCGGTAGAGGAACGAGGTCCCAAGTCCCACTGCTCTGTAAGACACACATTTCATCGAGCATAGTCTATTTTCATCCTGAATGGGCAAAGACATCACCTACAGTCTTTGGAAGAGAAACAGATGACAAAGAGGAAAGACAAACAAAATAGGAAGGAGAAACGCGATGATAACTCAAAGAAACATAATGAGGAGAAGGATTACGAGTGGAACACACATCTTTCCGAAGTGCAATGGGAATATCAGACTCAAGAGATGGGACCGGAAGACGAGGTGAAAGACTTGGCTCCAAAGATGTGTCCATGGCAGTGTCAGTGGTGGTCGGCGGTAAAGCAGGACGAGGACGACGCTGATAAACCTGCAATGGAGGAGATATCTCTGGAGGCGACAGAGATTCCTCTGGAGGATAAAAGATAGTCATTGGTGCAGGCGTAGAAGGAGAAAACTCGGACGGAGCTCCGTTAGGCCCAAAAAATGAAACCGAATCAAAGAACGTGACATCAGTAGAGATAAAGTACCGACGGAGAGTAGGGGAGTCACACTTGTACCCTTTTTTAGACCGTGGGTACCCAAGGAAGACACTTATGAGACTGGAGAGAGAGTTTGTTAATGTCAGGATCGAGAGCATGAGCAAAACATATAGAACCAAAGACCCTAGGTGGTAAAGAATGAAGAGACTGATGAGGATAAAGAACATGATGAGGTATTTGACTTTGTAGAGTAGAGGAAGACATGCGATTGATGAGATAACACGCAGTAAGTACAGCGTCATCCCAAAACTGAAGAGGAACATGAGAATGAAGAAGAAGAGTCCGGGTGGTCTCAAGAAGATGATGATTCTTGTGTTCAACAACTTCATTCTGTTGAGGGGTAGGAGGACAAGACGTCCGATACAATACACCATGAGATGGCAAAAAGGTCTGAAATGAAGTAGATAGATACTCACGTGCATTATCACTCTGTAAGGTTCGAAGAGAAATATCAAATTGAGTTTTGATTTCATAGAAGAAAGATTGAAAAAGAGAAAACAATTTCAAACGATCCTTCATCAGATATAACCAAGTACAACGGGAAAAATCGTCTATAAAGGTAACAAAGTATCGTGACCCCAATATAGAAGAAACACGACTCGGACCCCAAACATCGAAATGAACCAAAGTAAAAGGTGACGTAGCCTGACTCAGTGCGAGGAGAAAAAGAATTACGAACATGCTTTCCTAATTGACATGATTCACAAGATAAAGAATCTAAGTGAGAAAGACCTGGATGTAATTGTTTCAACTTATCAAGACCTGGATGTCCCAACTGAGCATGAATAAGAAGGGGAGATGTCGCCGCCGAACCAACAAGAGAGGACTGTTGAAGCCGATATAGGTCATGAGACTCATATCCGAAGCCAATCATCCTCTCCGTACTCCGGTCCTATAAGGAAATAGAAGATTTAGTAAACGAGATGATACAATCAAGAGACCGAGTAAGCTGACTAATTGTAATAAATTAAAGGGAGCACCGGGAACATAAAGAACATTATGAATAGAAAGAGACGGAGAAGGATGAACAATACCGACACCTTGAGACTGAATTTGAGAGTCATTTGCCATGGTGACAAAGGGTAAATAACCAGAAGTAGAGAGAGAATAAAAAAGTAATCTATTACCAGTGATATGATCGGTGGTCTCGGAATCAAGAACCCAAGAACTCGAAGAGCGAGATATGTTAGCAAAGGAATTACCAGTAAGTGTAGGGGAATCAGAGACCTTTCGATCCTCATACCATTTCAGAAAGTCGTCATAGGAAGGCGGTGGGGTTGTATCTGGTGGCAACTGTGAAGTGGAAGCCGATGTAGCGACAGAACTCTGGACAATCTGCGCAGCATGGGGAGGCCGACCATGTAGACTCCAACATTTATCAATTGTGTGTCCTGGTCGGTGGCAATGATCACACCAAGGACGTCCTTTTCCACCCTTACGAGGTGGAGGTCTGTTGTTGTTTCGAGAGATCAAAGTTGATGAGACCAAACCTGTATGGGCCACCATCTTCACAGATCTTCTGCTCATAGATCTATGATTTGTGACCTTCAAAATTGACGGATTTGTGAGGCCTTTCTCCTGGACGAGATATTTGAGCTTCCTTGTTGTAGAAAATCTGGAGGGTACTAAATTTCTGCCAACTAAGTTTAAATAAACAATAGCTTCTGATAGCAGAAATTCTTTTCTTCAGAGAAAGATGTGCAGGCGGAAAATCCCTTCTGCGCAGCAGAACGCGCAGTGATAGCACCGAGAGTGCCTTCAGCCAAGAACGCCTTCGTGGACGACGATGAGGAGGAAAATCTTTCCTCCTCCTGCGACAGCACCGAGAGCGCCTTACGCTCAAAGCCCTATATGCTTCGAGCAAGCAACTCCAAGAGATCCCCGGGCAGTGGGTCTCGACGAACGATGATGGGAAGGACAAATCGCCGATTCCTTCAAGTCTGGTCCCAACGTGCACGAGGTCTCCTCTCGCATCAAGAGCCTTCTACCGGCGGATGGCGGAGAAGAGGAAGGTATCGCGGGGGAAGCAAAAGCTTCAGAAGTAAGCGAAAAGAGTGAGATACACCTGGAGTCGAAGGTGGCCCTAATCGTGTCGCCAGAGACCGAACTAGAACTCAGGAACGGTCGCCACACTCGTGAGAAGAGAGGTTGCGTCGCGCTGTCGGAAGCTAGGGACGGCGGCCTGCTTGCTCTGCTGTGGGGAGAAGATGGTCGCGAAAAAGGGATCCCTAGCGTCGGGAGGAAGAAGCAGCTTGCGGTCAAGGAAGGAGACGCGCGGAAGGTGCTTGGAGGCGGCGATTTGGAGTTCCGGCGATGATGTTACTGTTGGGAGAAGCCGTGATTTGGAGTTCGCCGCGAGCAACGAGAAGAGAGGAAAACTCTTTTGAATGGTGTGGAGCGGCGAACAGGGACGCACGCGAGTGCACGCGAGGAAGGCGCGTGGCGGCGGCGAACAGAGAGAAGGAAGGGGATTGGTGGCTTGGTTTGGTGGATAAACTTAAACCTAAATCTAACCTGGCTCTGATACCATGTAAAATAATATGGAATCTTATTTTATTACAAGAGATAAGCCCCTATTTATACACGAATATAGGGACTTATTCTAGGAGAATTATTCTATAAAAAAGAAAAACAGAATATTTATCCCTAACAGAATATTTATCCCTAAATATTCTAACAGATACAAAAACAAAGGCTAAAAACAATGAATCTGTGTAATACAGCATCATCATCAAGCTGTGTATGTCCCAAAAAAATGGTTGTTGTGTTATTGATTGAGCTAAATGCTGGCCTCATATACCAATTGGCTTGACCAGCTACTAGCTGATTCACTGGTCTTGGACTAGAAATTGAAATAAGATTTCAATCCATGTTTTGGGATATTGATAACACATATAGCTTGACAAGATTAGAGGTTAAGTAATTCCATGAATGATGAGGTATTTGTATTTCTTTTCCTCTCCCTGCCCATTGGTATTCACTTTTGTTACTATTTCCAATCGGTCTGTACCAATTTATCTCGAGTTGCAGCTGGCTTAAAATGTAAATGTAGTTAGTGTTGCAAATCCTTGCTCCATCTAGAATTCAGTGGCTGCATAGTCTGTCATCATTTTCCCCTTTATTTCTTTCCTATGTACTATTAGATAAACTGTTTTCAGCTGGGGTTTTAAGTTCAAGCTTGCTGAAGTAGAATAGAATATTTACCTTGTTCTTGTTAATGATTTCAAGAATAATGAAACCATCAGATGAACAATGAATTGCAGTTAGGAATTATAACTAGAAGTAATTCTTTCACCATTTATGCAGGATCTTGCATCTGAAAAGTTTCTGTTCCTATCCATCCATCTGGCAGTGTGTTACTGATGATGAGTGCCTATTTCAAAGTTTCTTAAATGTTAATTCTCATTTAGCCATGTAAGAAATGTAATATGAATGCATTTGATACGATGACATTAGACCAGGGGTCAAGATTGCAGGTATTTTTCATTCAGGAATGGGTTTAAGTATCAGAAATACATTTTGCATACTGAGCACACTTTTTTAATTCCTGACAGGACCAACCATTGATTGAACAATAAAGTTTGTTTATCAAATTGATGCTTACCCATTTTAGGCCAAATTCATTATGCAAAACAAGCAGCTCTTGGATGGATGTATGAATTAGAATGAGTTGTGGAATGGCACAATCTTCTCAACAATTAGCTTCTGTCTGCTATGGTTTTGTGGTTGTTTTTTGCAAGTCATAGTTTATCTAGTTCCCCATAGATATAGATGAAATGCTATCCTAAATTGTTGACAGTTGTAAATAAATCCTATTTCCATGTCAGTGTCAATTACTCAGCCATCACTCAAAATTGTAGGTACGCAGAGGACTAGATAAGGCTGAGATATATGGCATTGCCCTCTCTCCAAATGTGCAGTGGTTGGTAGTCTCCAGTGATAAGGGAACTGTACATGTGTTCAGCCTTCGAGTTAGAGTGGGTGGAGAAGAATCCACCACTCCGACTGTACCTTTTCAAAGTCCAACAATTGTACAACAGAACTCTTCCACTCCATTTGATCCTCTATCATCTCCAACCGCTGCAGCCAACACTAACTCATCACTGTACTTTATGAGAGGTAAATTTGTTTCCTATTGCAAGTGCTTTTCTCCTCTTTGTTGATGTTCATGATGGGAATGAAGGTGTTCTAGTTTTCCTCTTTCTTTGGCTTAGATGTTTAAAATGATAATGATAGTAATGTGCTTTTTGGAGAAATGACTCTGCTATACTGTTAGTAACAATGATTAGGATTCCCTGGCCCACAGTAGTCTGATAATATCGAATGGAGTCCAGAATCTTTTAGTAGCTATTATTCAGCCAGAGTAAAAAATGACTATGCTACTTAGTTTATCTTTATTTGAACAATGAGATAACAACTATAAGAAACCTAACCTTGATTATCTAAATCTCTTCCTTTATTGGCTGGAAAATTAGGATTAGGAGTCTAAATTTCCAGAATGGAAAATTCTACTGGCACATTAACTTCTGGAACTGCATACCAAACTTCAAATATCAACTAGAAAATGAAGTTTTGAGTCGCACTGCGTAACCAAGATAAAAACTTGTTTTTTTCTAAGATGTTCATTTCTTTTTTATTTAGTGAAGAAACCATTTTCTGGACTAGAATTATTATTGCAAAAAGGAATATTGTTTTGCAATAGAATCTAGAAAACAGACTTACATTTTTCAAATGATTTATTAAAATCTGTTCTGGCATACATCAAATTAACTTGGCACCCTATATTTCTGCCTTTCATTGCATGCAACCTCAAATAAATCAACCGAGATGGTAAAACATGACACATTTCTCATAATAAGTTTAATTACACAGGTGTGCTCCCAAAGTATTTCAGTTCTGAATGGTCATTTGCTCAGTTTCACTTGCCAGAAGCCACTCGGTATACTGCTGCATTTGGACTTCATAATAGTATTCTGATTGTTGGCATGGATGGAAGGTATCAGTCCATTTTTCTCTCATGCAAATTGTTGATGATTATGTGTCCTTTCCATTATACAAATATGTTTAACTTGTTATTTGCTATTTTTTTTTTTGTGTATCAAAGTTTTGAAAACCGCATGCAAGTGGTATAAGGTCAATTCACTGCAGAGTGCATATATGGTATTTACATGCTTGTGCACTCTACCAAAAGAAAGACATTCGTAATGATAAAAAGTTCCATATTGTATATGCTTAAGAAATTAGGTTCCTGTAATTCTTTTTAATCAGGTTTCTGTGATGACCTGTTGCCAATATCGGAAAGAAGGAAATTTTATATTGGAGAAACATAATTTGTAGTTGACTTGGCAATCCCTACCAGGCTCAATTTATCTCAGCTACAACATTCATGCTTGAGCTTTGTCCATCTAAGTCTCACCAATCTTGGTTTCAGCTTGGTTATATAGGTGAACAAGCTAATTTGACCTTGACTTGGCATACCTGAGGAGATCCAATTTGAGTTACTGAAGCTCGAACTAAATCTTACAATTTAGTGCTTTACAATAATACTACATTAGAGCAAGGATTTACATATAGTTTTTATTGTTCTAGAAAAAGTTTATAATAGATTAGTTAGACAACTATTTTAATGGATTTTAGAGCAGAAAGGAATACGATGTTATAAAAAATATATATATGATAATAGCTATCAATCCCTATCTTTTAGAGTTAGTACTGGACGAGCAAACTAATCATGTTCAAGTAAAGCCTGCATGTTATTTGTAGATGATATCATGTTAATTGCTGATAGTGGAATTAGAGTGAATTTGAATTATATTGAAGAAATTTTATAGGCTAAAAATAATTTAGAACTTTATGGACTGGAATAGGTGGACATGAAATTCTTATAAGCAACAATATTAAGTATTTTGGATCTTATTCAGCGAGAGTATTGATATAAATATCATTAATAGGATAAAAATCTAAAAAGAGAGGAGCTTGTGAAGGATTGTGTGATCGTCATGTTAGGGTTAAAGGATTCCTCTTTTACATTATGGATCAAAGTGTTGGGTTGTTAAAGAATTTACATACGAAAAATTAAAGTAGAATGGATGAGAATGTTAAGTTAAATGCATAAAAATAAAGGATAAAAATGAAATTACCAATATCTGAGAACAATCAGGCCTAAAGCTTCAATAGATATCAAAGTGAAAGAAGATATAGATTGAGATGATATAAACAAACTCAAAGGTGACTAATAGTATCTATAGGTAGAAGAGTTAAACCAGCTATAGTGGAAGATCTAAGAGACAGAAGAAAAAAAAAGAGCAGCTTGTTGAACGAAGCTCCCATCAATGTGGAGTCTCGGGGAAAAGTCGGATTTCATTGAGTCAATGTATACAGCCTTTGCATTTTTGCAAGAGATTGTTTTTGCAATTTGAATCCGCGATCTCAATGTCACATGGTAGCAACTTTTCCGTTATGTCAACTTCCCCAAGAGATAGAGAAGATTTTTTTAAAAAGAATCATTGATTTAACATCTCAATGAAGAGATAAAATTGATTAACCGGCCTTGATAGATTGGACAAACTTGGTTCAATAACCATAATGACGATGATATAAGCTAGGAGTCGATAGAGATACAAGATCATGAACCTACACCAAACAATTAGGACAAACATGATCATAACTGATAATCAGAATTATGGCAGCCATATCATGCTTATAAATGAGTTGCTCATGAGCCTAGAAAGGAGCCTGTTCAAAACTTGCAAACAAGATCAATCACCAAGATTCGAATGTGTCTTCAAAATCCTAACCAATTTGTCCATGGGTCATTACATGCTTTGCTTTATAGATTTATTAATTAAAAGATGAGCTTATTTAGAGCCTAAAAGGATTCATGCTCTGTGTCGTTCAGATTTTTTTTAAACAAATTCAAGATTTGATAATAGTTGAATAGTCCTGCTCTTTTTTAGCTGCAATGTCACAGAATTGACCAACAAACACTGTCTTCTTTCTTTCTTTCAGGTTCTATTTTTTTTCTAATTTTTTTTTCTTTCTCCAGCTTCTATAAATGTACCTTCGATCCAGTGAATGGTGGCCATATGTCCCAAAAGGAGTACGTCAGGTTTCTGAAATCTGATTCCCAAAGGTCTGCCACCAGATGATCCTTCTATTTCTGCTTCTGCTTCCACTTGAATCCTTTGAAAAGAGGTGACTGCTTTAAATTGTATATAGAAATGCAGCCGCCTTTCTTTCTAATGTGTAAATTAAGGGTGTGTAATTAATGGATTATGGTGGTTTGTGCACAATGCTTATAATCTAATTGTGTTTATAAAAAAAAGATCTGGGATATTTTTATTGCTTGAATTATTCCAAATTTACTTTCTGCGAGATTTAGTTGGAAGACAGTGAAATGGTTTTTAAAAGAAACGTATGATTTATTTAACAGCTAAATATATTATTTTTGAAGAAAAACATATGAACTAAATAAAACTAGAGTCAAATCGAATTTTCATTTGGTGAGATATTGACTAGTGCATATTTCAAAAAGAGGAATAGAATATATTATTGAAATTTATTAATTAAAAAATTGAAAAAAAAGATAAACTAACTTAATCACAGATGATTATTATAACATGAATAAATATAAGGAAAGTGAAATTAAAAGAACGTAATGAGAATTGATTTTATTTGATTCGATCTCAATTTTAAATTTTATAAATCGATTAAATTGAACAACATAAATTGACTATTATATTATAAGTAGTGAACTCATAAAGTTTTTTCAAAAAATTAAAATTTTAATTTCGACTCGATCATCTAATAGCAACCGATTGATCTATAAATAAATAGAGTGAAATATTAATCAATTATTAAAAAATTAATTAATTCGGTAATCAATTATTTTATTTTTTATCGGCTCCATGTGTTCAATTTTTATAATAAAATTCAGCAAAGTCACATGGGAAGGTTAGCTCCAAGTATCGAATGCTTCCACCCAAAACCTAGCGATAGCAAAGCAGATGATGTTAATTTCAATCAATTGTATTAATTTCATTCCACTCACTCCCTCTTCTTTCACTCTTTTCCTTCCAGTTAAGGCTCGATCAAGGGTTTAGGAAAAGTTTAACACAATTCACCTCTATTACCGCAATCCTATAGTAACCTTAATGAGCTGACGAAGGCATTACAATTCCATAAAATTTTAAAAAATTTTATATATTTATTTTTTTAATATTCAAGTTAAAAATTTTATTTAAAATTTTCTAATTAATATATTTTATAAATCGAATTTATATCAATATGACACACATCAAAACCATATTATTACAATCATAAATTGAAACTACAATATGATTAGAAATTGTAAATCATAGTAACGTACTGTAATTTTCAAATTGTTATTATTTCATGTTACTTTATAAATGGAATTATGATACAGCTAACACAGATCATTATTCTATACAACTTAAAACCAATATTGTCATCATTTAATTGCGTAAAATAACCAACTTGCAAAACCATATTCATAGCAAAGAAACTTGCAAACTTAACCAAAAGTACAGTTTCAGATTACCAGATTATACATCTTCATGACAAGTACAGTTTCAGTTTGAAGCACGCAGTTCAGTTGCAAGTGATTTGAGCTTTATGATCTTCATTCAATGTAAAAAGACAAATGGTGTAAAAGAATTGTTAATAATTACATTATATGGTCCAGGGTGTATACGGGTCGGGTCGACTAACCCAATGAGAACTCGATCAGGATTGACAGTGTTCTGGTGTATCAGAAACGGGGGGTATGGCGTCCACCTTGTACCGCAAGCTCTGTCGAGATTATTCAAACAAACGACTCAGAAAACTTGGATGCTGAAATCCAAGGTTGTATATGCTTCCACAAAACCAGAAGTAGGGTTTTCAGTTCAGGTATCTGCCTAAGGTTAGCACAGCCAATACAGAAACTTTGCGATAACGAAAAATTAACTAGCTAGGAGCCTGGGACTCGTGATTATGATATATGGGAACAGAACAAAATGTGACAGTTAAAGAAGAGCTTCTTTTACCTTTTTGAAAAATGTTGAATATGAGTTGTCCCAAATTAGTTTGTATGATCCAGTCAAGATAGTGGAGAAATTGCCCTGCAAACAAAATAAATGAATCAATTTGAAGACACGAAATTCAACAAAAATATCAATTCTATGTAATAAGAACCAGACTTTGACATACTTGGTCAGATTCATATCTCCTGTATGGTATGATTAACTGCAAAGAGAAAGCTTCATCAGATAAATCAGCAAAATCCTCTGGAAGGCAAACGAAATTATCTTGATATTAAATCAGGCCAAACTAGTGCTAAATATATTATCTCGACGAAGTTCAGCAGGCTCACCGTTGTTCCACCAGATGGACTTACATACTCAATGCGGAAGCCAATATCCTGTCCATTGTAATAAGATGTGAATTGTGGAATCTTAAAACTATATCTTTGCAGCTGATCAAACATACTTAAAATAATCATATAAGGGGGGAAACAATGAAATGGCAAGTAATGTAGCAATAGTAGCACATGCTTTAACAATGAGGATAGTAAACAGCTTAAGCAATTTCCCAGACTAATAGAATGAAATATCTTAAATAATACTCATACAAATCTGGATTTTGAATTCTCAATAACCTGAGGACATAACATACACCTCAAAATGGAAGCATAGGGAAATTCAAAGATAGATCGAATGAAACTATGTTTGCTCAAAGCATTGAGGGCTTTCCACACAACCTGTGATTGCCTAAACCATAAAGTTCAGTCAGTCAACCTTTTTAAGAATCCATGTAAAATGAAGCGTTTCATTATATGTTAAAAAATAAATTTATTCAAATCCTGATTTTGGAAGCTCACAGTTCACTCATACTGATTTTGTAAAGCATGCTAACAGCTTTAACTTAAAAACAAATAAAAGGACTAACTGAGATACTAGATAAGATGATAAGGATTTAAATAAAGGCAATTCGTATGAATATTTCAACCCAAATGGGTATTGAGTAGATGCAGATTATCGTAAAACATGTTAATCAGCACAACCAGAAGGGAAATTAATCACAGAAGATGACCAGATAAGATAATTATTAAGTTATCAAGTCATTGGTTACAATCTAAATCCAACCATAAGAAGAACTTAGTAGGACAACACATTATTAAATATGAAGATTTCCGAAGTACCATGCTAAGTGACCCTTGAATCAATGAGAAATCCCACGCGATGTATGAATTTACAGATTCAACTGCCAATGTTACCTGCAAAACAAGTATACAGAATAAGTGACACCTGGTTTCAACTCCCATGGATGATTGATAATGCTATCACATGAACTGGCCTAAAACTCTAGAAGCACTTGTGTTGCCGGGTCTAATTATTGAATGCACTAAACGGCAAAACAAACACATAAAGAGAGTAACATAACTATCATAGCTCCAAAAATCATAAAACATGATTCAAAATAAATATATGAAACAAAAACACACGCACCAACACAGACCATAGCATTTGGACATTTTTTGGGGTCAATATATACATAACAAACGAACAAACTAGTGATTCTCTTTAAAACTCAGCAAACAGTGATCAGATACCAGCTATCTAGCTTAGTTTAGAAAGTTCTCTGGGTAGAACAACAACTAATTCATAACGAAAAAAAACAACTAAAGATGAAATCAGCAACGTCTTAACGATTGACATTAGTATTACTCAGATGTCAGATCTTAGATTAGTACTAAAATCTTGTTTCCTTACAATTTTTACTGATTAGTGAGCTCTCCTAGTGTTCATCATATCAACTATTTCAGTATGGTGAATAAGTATTGTGATAGCAGGCCATTAAACAGGCCTTAGAAATTGGTTTGGTTCAGCACTGAATTTTGTTAAGTTAGATATGTTCCCGAAAAGTGACAATAATATCAAACAATTAGTTGTAACTTACATTAAACCGAATAGAACAACATACGAGCTGTAAGATCAAATTCATAACAATTGGTCAACAATTGTAAGGCATCATTAGTCACAGAAGAAAATAAGAAGGATTTGTCATACCTCATGTGTTTTCCCTGCGGGTATGATGATTTCTTTATAATCATCATTACTCCTGATAAATAAACAGAAATACTCAGTATCATTTGTTCCATTCAGTTTAGTAAACTAACCTCTAGTGGTAGTATAAGATGAGAAACTACATACCTTGACTCAAGGGCCCCTGCATCCTCTGCTTTAATGAAAAATGGTGAGTTCGAGAACACCTCACTGTGATAAAACTAAATTGTGAGAACTGATGAAGATCTCATGCATATAGTGAGCATCTTACAAAACAAAGGAATGCTTGATTATTCAATTTGACAAATACAGGCAGTAATACATCAAAACACTGAAAATTTTCATAAGAGCTGCTAAAATCACTAAGGATGTCTCTCAATGTTTCTCAAGAATAGCAAATCTAAGAGGAGCCCAATTTGTGATGTTTAACCCACTGAGTGACCAGGAAAATAACATCTTTATGTTATTTATTTCCCCAAATAGTTGAGACTCAGGGTCATGGCTTGTTGTTGTGTGGCCCCCACTATTATTATTGTTGCTCATACTTGTTCAACTCAAACTGAGTCAACTAGCACAGATCATAAATTATCCTTATGTTATTTTTTTCCCATATGCCTGGAAAGTCTACTATTTAGGGAACTTTTCCATGTTAATGAGTCACAAACTATTCCAGTGCTAGGTCAGCCAATGACCAGTTTACTTGAATCTCACAATTCTAAATCAATCAAGCACTGATGAACAAGACCAATATTAGGCACCATCAGAGCTCATTTACATTCATTAAATTAGGAAAAAAAAGTTTGAAAACTTTCAACCACACCTAGCATTTAATTAAATCGAAATTAAATGATAATTAATTACCTAAATGCACTTAAGACCAGGATTGGCAAGATTGACAATGCAAAGAAATGACGAGGTCTTAATAGGATTAAATCCTAAGGCTGGAACTTAGGATTGTAATTTGTAAGATATAATTTAACAAGAATTTTTGAAAATTCTACTTAAAATTTTTGAGTTTTTTATATCTTTGCATCATTTCAAATTCATGAGGCATTATTAAAATTATTAACATGCAATATACTTGTTAAGGTGTTGCATTTTATGTAGTAAGGAGTAATTTTTTTAAAAAGGGATTGACAAGCAAAAATTAAAAGGGACTCTTCAACTTAGAATTAAAAAAGATTTGCATACAATTTGGAATGATTTTGGATGCGACAGCATGAAAAAGATGGTTCACTTTCAATTAATTTCAAGCTTCAAATGTCTATTTGTGTGAACTTAGGTATATATAAGCCGAGGTTCTCACAATTGAAAACAGGAACAGTTAGAGATCATTGCATATGATCATAGGTTATCATCAATTCAAGTCCTAACTTGGATCAATATAAGTCACATTTTCCCTTCATGTATCCAACTATACTTACTCTTAACTAGCTAAGGAGAATAAACTTAGAATCCACTCCTGAATTGCACTAAGTTCCTTTGCACTAATTCTTTGCAGCTTGGAATCAGATCAAACAGGTGAACTGATATGAAATACTGTAAGCTCCCTACTTGCGGCTAAATATATGAACTTGGGTAGTAAATGCACATCACAAATTGAACCATATATAAGAAATGCAAAACCTCAATTAAGATAGGCAAGCAAGTAAGCCAGTAATGAAGTAACAATATACCCACATGCAAATTTTATGCAAGAAAAAATCATTCCAGATTTTCATCATCCCTAAGTGCCTGTTTACATACTGGGAAGGGAGAGGGGAGTAGAACACAAATTTTGAAGCTTCTCCCCCTACCTTAGTAAAAAAAATCAGGAGGAAGGAGCTCTTGTAGTTGGAGCATAATCATGTTTGCCCAAAATTGGGTGGACACAGGTAATCCATGTAAATGGAAAGGGGAAAGTTCTCTTTGCCATTCCCTACAAGTGCAATGCAAGTGGGCGATGAGGTGACTGTGACATGCAGCCAGTATGATGTGAGGCGTTGGGCACAGAAAGTAGGCTAGGTCGAAGCAAGCAAGGACGAGATGAGGGAGGAGTGGGCAGCATTTTCAGGCGAGGCAAGAATGATGAGGAAGAAGAGGGTAATCTTGTGATTTTCTTTTTCCCATCCCCTTCTCCTCTTCCTCTTTCCTTTACCCAGATAAACAGGTTTGATGGATTGCACTTTCTCTCCTCTTCCTCATCTTCTCTCCTCTCTTCTTCTCCCTTCTTAGCAACTAAAGTGAGTCTAAGTTAGTATGTATGCTGGTGGAACTATAATCCAAATATCAGGGAGTACTAGTTGTCATCGTCATTATTATCATGAAGCTGTGTTTGTCCCAATTATCAGTATGGTAGTTAAATTGAGCAATTAGCTTCAAAAAGCCAGATGAATAAACACAGATTTCAGTTATAAAAAATTCATCAAAGAAAACTATGTCACATATGAATGGAGCATGCAGCAGAACTTCCAAGAAATTTAAGCAGTGCCATTGAATACCCAATAAATGCGATGAATTTCTCAAATTCATAGGTGTAGAGATGGATAGCTTGCTGCAAAAGAGATAGTTCATCCTTCGCTCTGCTCAACAAACACAACAAAGTGGTGTAAGATAACTGAGCAAAGGATATAAACAAAAAGAACAATGCACAGGATCATAATCAAAGAAAGGACAGTCTGTAATACATTTTTTTCTCCTCAAAATGACCCCAAGAAAGAAGAAGAAACAATCTGATACTTAACACCATGGTTGTAAGCTTGTAAAGAGATGGCCCGTAGCGAAAGCGCTGTTCTTCCATTGGCCTAAAGTACCACAAAGATTAAAAATAGAGCAGGACATCAGTCATGCACCAATAAAGGGCAGATCTACACAATGCAAACAGATATGTAAATTCTCCAAGAGGTTACCCTTGATCATCATTTATTTGGCGTATAAAATCCAATAAAACCTGCAAATGAGTAAATCTTTATGGGATCAGTAACCAAACACAAAATTGGCGTGTGAGAAAAAAGTTTAATTGAGGATGTTGAGAGAATGGATTTTTCCACATTAGATAATTAATCAGTGGATTAGGGACTAGTGGTAGCTTCAATCATAAGAATTAGAGAATTCCATATTAAAGAGCTGAGAAAGTAAAATTGTATTATTCAAGTAGAGAAGAGAAAAAAACATCCTTAAAATAGGACTCCAACATAATACCAGCTAAACGACCAATGTGGTATTAAACAATTATCTTCAAAACTGAAATATTATTGTTAAATCTAGTAATATATATATATATATATATATATATATATATAAATCAGAAAGTTCTTCAGTATAAGTTTCTTCCTTAACACTCCTCAAACTGAAGACATTCTGAACTATCATTGCCATCCTTATAAATATAGTATACAAGCACACAAAACCATTCTTAAGAATCAAGGTCAAGATGAAATAACTATCATTTATGAAATTCAACATGTACCTGTGGCACACCAACTAAGTACTTGACAAGTGTCTTATATACGCCTGTTGCAGAACCAAGTTGAGCTAGTTGGTTCCTCCTGTAGGATAAAACATTCCAGAAATAGTATCTTCTAAAAGACTCTACTTCAAAAGAAAATTCAAGTGATATAATATCCACCTATCCATTTGTTGCTGCCACAACAAAGTGTATCGATCATGTATGGTTCCCCCAGAATTAACCAAAGCATCAACCTCTGCTTGCCTGTTCCTCTCTGAACGCTCTCTTTGTTGTCTGATAAGAGTGCCTCTGAAGTCTTGTGGCATGTAAGTCATAACTGCAAATACATTTACAGACCCCTGATCAATTGCCCAAAAAAGAATCTTAGCAATAAACTAATAGGCCAGCAAGGACATTGATTTAAGACATTTAGGAATGCAAGAAAATTATACAATAGAGCATTGAAGGCACGATATGAGCTCAACTATTGCATATCATGTAAGTATCTAAAAGATGTAGCAGGCACCAAAGATCATCAGGATTACTACCATATTTGATAGTTGAGACTAGCCACTGATGCTTTAAACCACATGTGCCCTGAACCCAGTCTACATTGGTGCATAGTGTATTTACACAACCTACCACCACCAGACTCTAAAATAAAGGCAACAATCTGAAAGAATTTCAATAATAGATGAAAAACTAACACTACCACAGCCCGTTGATTTATATGTGATTAGCAAAGGCATCTTCCATGGCATAGGTTTATAACTTAATTCTGTCTAGACTTGTTTTTTATTCCATGTGTTGTTTGTTAATGATTTACTGTTTCAGTACTAAAAGAGCAAGTTCAATAGCATCCCAACCTATATTAAACACATGATCAGCATTTTTTTGCTGAAACACCTCTAGTATCTTCAAAGTGTTCCTAAGCTTCGTCTCAAGTTCTCCAAGTGTAGCAATTATAGCTACATCTTCAGGGTTGGCTTTCTCTTGAAACTGCATAAATAGGTATGAAAATAATTAAAGCTTGTCCAGAAGCAGTGCTAGTAAACTAGAAAGATATGGTTTTGTACTTACAAGGCAACAGGCAATAGAAACTAAAGCAAGAAATAAGTTTAGTTAATTATTTAGTAATTAGGAATGAATTTGTACCATTCTTGGCCGATGAGCTTCATCAAGTAAAAATAAAATTTCTTCAAGGTTCTCCCTGTTCTTCCACAAGTTCTCATCAACCTTATGAGCAGGTTGACGATCCACTTCTCGAGCCACTAGCTTCTCAGCTTCAACATATAGTGAAAAGGCATGTGAATAGTGTATGAAAAAGTTTATGCCAAAATTGTATTACCAACTTACTTTTCTAATAACAGGTTCAGGTACACGGGATTCACAAACATCAAGAATTTCATAATGCAACAACCACATGCTAGTGAAAAGCAATTGGGTCAAGGATACTGTTTGACTAGCAAATTTGCAATCACTATTAAAAAATTATTAAATATTATTTGAATTCATAAAAATAATTTAGATAGTTGTCAAAATATTAATACTGAAGTAATCATATAAATTACAAGTCACCTAACGCTTGAAAAAAAGGAAGATTATAGCTAAGTTTCTAAGGTAGACTGATATATGAAAACCAATGGCTTATGGAAAAAAGGTTCTGTTTGTTCAACCACCAAAACAACATTCATACACACTGATGACACATAATTTAGTCAAGGAATCCCTACTCATCTTATTTTGTTGATTCATGTATTTGAATTAATTATACAGTCAACAAGAAAAGGATATAAATTTGGGTTAAACTAATTCACTAGCTTGATCTATGTGTGTATCAAAGATTAAAGCTACATATGTCAGGTGTGACACAACCACATGACATGCTTTTAAACCAATGAGGACTGCAATTTGTTGAGCAGCGAAGATACCATAGGATCACAAGTCCACCACTGAAGAACTCAGAAACACTATCAAACTAAATGGTTCATATCCAATTTAAACATGTCTGTCAAAAAAATGCCCTATATGAATGCACATTGAATGACTACAAACAAGTGAAAGGATGCCTCAAGCCAAAGTTTCATTTTATCTCCATAAGCAGCAAATGGAAGTACTTTAAACAAATGCAAATATCTCAACATGTTCAGTATTCCTAAATTCTTTCATCAACTTAAAATCACCATGTTTGACTAATCAGCATTCATACAAAAGTTTGAGAGTTAAACAATATTTTATCCTTAACTAGTACGCATGTACTTGTTATTCATTTCTCTTGTGACTCAACAGGCAATGTGGTTGCCACTTGTTGCATTCAGTCTCACTTCAAAAACTAGCAGTATAGAACATGCGTTATAAAGATATGTGCTTCTCAGATCATTCCAAAAGCAAATGACTGTAACGAACAGAAACTTTAGCAACCAACGTGTTTTTTACCAACATCATTTCATCCAAAAGCTGAGACTAGGAAACAGGGATTGAAAATGAAAGAATATCGATGTAAGGTATTTAAGATCAGCAATGATCTGTTATGGATCAATCTCCACGTACTTGAGATTTTTTTTATTGACCGATTGACTAAGCACTATCTACCAACTTCAGATGACCAAACTTTGTCCACAAGCAAGCAAAAGAACGTGCACCCGAAAATCAATCGGAACAGATAACGACGAAAAACAACTTCAGAACCAGATCCCGAAGCCCTTTGGGCCTGTAAAAAAAAAAAGGGAAATCACCTGCCGTAAGAGGGAACTCGCTCGCCAGCCCATCGGACAGCTTCCGAAGTTCTGCAGTCAACCGGGCGACGTCCTCCGGCAGCGGAGTCAAGGGGTACTTGTCGTAGTAGCGGGCCAAGAAAGCCCTGGTGATGGGCACTAAACCCTGAGTGGACAAGGCCATTGCCGGCCGGGCAACCAGATTTTCCGATCGACCGCCCCGCACGGAGATCTCTTCCCTCCGACCCAGTCAGGGATCGACGACGGAGGAGAACAGCGATCGGGCGAGAGCTCTCGCGTGGGCGATCGCCGCGAACAAGCAAAAGCGCTCAAAAGGGGAAGTTTGTAAATGGCGACCGGAAGGGCAGGGAGTGGCACGTGAGGGCACAGCCTTCTCACGCTGTAGTTATCCGCGCCGACAGGTGGGTTTAAGATAATTGTTACCGCCATAGACATCCAAAAGGAATGGGAGAATACTAAGTCAAATATCCACGTAGAAGGATACTCATTAGCTTATCCGATTAAATGATCAAAATTCTATTTATAGTATTCATGATTTATTTATTCTTATGAATAAATTATATTCGATAATTTAACAAAAAGATTACACTTAATTTATTAAAAATCTTAAATATTCAAAGGGCGCATGGCACTTCAAAATTTATTTAAAAGTGCTTATATTTTTCTTAATTTATTTTCTTATTTTTAGTCATATAGAAATATTTTACAACTACTAATTGACTGAATTGTATCTAACTATATTAAACTAAATCATTATTAGTCAAAAATGCTTAATGACTCTAGAGATCTTATCTTAATCTTATGCTAAATAAGTAGATTTGTATGAAAAAAAAATACTATTATAATCTAGATATGTTTCACTCGATTAATCATAAAGATAGATGTTCTTCTCTCTAGTTCATCTAAGATAATTTTCGAAGTACAATGCACACACTTATATCAAAATACTCATTCTCTAATTAATCTCTTAAGTATTTTATCCGTGATCACAAAGTCACGCGGTAACAACGTTATCAAATTTGAATTGAAAAGAGTAGATAATGAATGTTGAATTGATGTCTTCAACTGCCAAGAAACATAAAAATACACTGAAAGTTGCAAGAATGAAATGGCTTGAGGTCAAGCATCATCCACTAACATACTAAGTAAAAATAGCCTGCCCGAAAATTAATCTATTATTGCGATCTACAGATTTGTTCCAGAGACGAACTGTTGCTCAAACATTGTAGAAGAGAATGATTTCAGTCCTGCTTTTTGATGGAAAAGGGGGCCCCTGGAATTTTCTGAAGAACCTTTGCGTCGAGGATGGCATATTGCTTCTTAATTTCGACCATTGCCTTCTCTGCAGCTGTGTCGACATGGTCTTCATATTTCTCGTACAGGACAGGTGCAGTATACAGAAATATAACAACTGCACCATTAGAGATCCAACACACTTAGAATTTGAATGATAGAATTGTGAAATATAGAGCAGAAGTAACTGACTGGTGTATAGAAGGGTCAAGAAACTGAACCAGTTGCCCACTATAGAAAGGATCCACAAACCTCCAATCACCTAAAAAGCACATTGTGAAAATTTTGAAGCCGACAGAATCGAGTAACTCCAGACAGAGAAAAAAAGTCACATACCTTCAACAAATTCTTTAAGTCCTTCCCAGAGGCAACATATCGAAAAGTTGCAAATGCTTCATTTATTTCATGCCTTACTGCATAAGCTATCCTTAAGAATATGTCCTCAGGTATCACAATTTCAGGAAATTTTGGTGGAGATCTGGACACCAGGAGTTAGGAAAACTTTGTGAGACAATTCAAACTTTTTTATTCATTCATAGCCTAATCAGATTGCTGTTCCAAGAAAACATGTTTTGGCTTAATTGAAAAAAAATCCTGATTCAACATCCTACCTATTGATAAAAGATGATGAATGAGACCAAAGGTAACATACAGCCAATGTAAGTATAAGAGAATGGCAGATAAAAGTCAATAGATGATATCCAATCCATTCAAAAAGAAGCCATATGACAGTAATTCCTGCAATTATGCTTCCAGATAATTGTTTGTTTCTCCATAGAATTATATCGGCAGCTGAAAGAAGAAGAAAGTCACAATAAGTAAAGCAAGTGATTAATGGGGAAAAAAAGGTCATGTTGATCACAATGGATTTGATAAATTTTCATCAACCAAAATATGAAACCTACTAGCAAAAGAAGAGACTAAGAAATTGGTACTAGCTCAACAAAATTCCCAGCCAAAACAAATTGTTAACATAACATCATCTGACAAGGAGACACCTATTATAAACAGAGTATGAGGTAGACAAGACACTTGGTTTAAATAAGTAAATAACTTGAAAAGATTTCATCTTTGAAATGCTTCTTTCTGAAGAAAATCTTGAGATGACAAAAGAACAAGAAGCTCCTTGTTCAGTCAGTGATCATCTGCACACATTCCACAAACTATATATATGTTCACAACTCCCTTTTTAATTAACATTAACACCTCATTCAATTCATCTGCACTCTTATCTTTAGTCCTCCATTAATCCATAATAACATTATTAGTTTAACTCTAGCAATTGCACAGAGGAATGAATAACAAACTCAATTCAAGGGATAGCAACAGATACACATGGAAAATAAATGTTCTAATGGCAATAGAATCATACACTTTCCTCCTCCGAGGAAGGCATGAACTGGTTCCTTTCTCCCAAATAAATGCTTCTTCTTTGAACTATGAGAGGAAGGCTTCTCGTTGTCCGAATCTGAAGACGACGATGAACCCTTGTACTCATGGATCATCTCATTGACCTGATCAAAGTGCTCGTCCATTTCTGACATCATGATTTACAACTCCTCTGCTGAAATGGGAATTGCATCCAACGTAAAAATTTTATCAAACTTACACCACTAAATCCGACCCATCGATCAAAAGACAGAAACTTTTTGCATCAAATTAAAACAAAATCTTCCAGGAGCAAAAGGTCGCGTTTGTGGCAGAAAGGAGAAACAAATTTTGTTTTTGGTAGAAAAATAGAGAAACTCAATCGATCTAGAAGGTTCTAGGATCGGCTAACAGATCCGTGCTACCAAAGTGGCATTTTCCGATGCACTTACAAGTTTATTTCCTTCCGATTCGAAGCGGAAAACAAAAAACGCCAAAGAAATCGCAACAGAATCGAAATCGACAACAGAGTTCGATCGAAGAATGCCTAAATGTGAAGAAATAGCGTTTCAGATCTCGGGCGACGGATTCTCCTCACCCTTGCTCTCTCTCCTTCCGCCCGGCCGCCCGCCCGCTACCTTGTCGCTTAAACTGAAACTGGAACCATCAACCAGAATTAAAAGCGGGGGCCAAGAAGGATCGGAATTGGTAAATTTAATGAACCCGCCCCTAACTTTAACAAAATGTCAATAACGCCCTCTCATCTCAGCTTCTTACGGATCATTGTTAGAGCAATCACTTACGAACAAGTGGTTGATTCGGGGAGTTGCACGATTTAATTTACAACGTTCTTTGGATTCAATCCCCATGCGCTGGAAGACGATGGAAAACGCGGCCGCGATCGTCTTCTTCCTCGGCTCCTCTTCCTCCTCTGGCTCTCCAATTTCTCCTCCCTCCGGCGATGGAGCAGAAGCGTATGAGACTTCCTCAGCGTCAAGTCTCCCGTCTCCACCCTATCACCCTCCTTTGTATCTTCCGCCGACGCCTTAGACGCTTCCTGTCACCACCGCCGCTGCCGCTATCCTCGTCTACGCCGACTCCCCCTCTGATCCCCCTTCCGCCGCTTTGTCGGCGCCCTCCTCAACACCGTCGCCTTCGTGGCCCTCGTCACCGCTGTCACTACTCTTCTTCATCGGCTTCCTCTTCTTCGTCATCGCCTCCATGGGCTTCCTCTTCCTCTCCGTCTATCGCGCCCTCGCCCTCGCCCTTCCTCTCGACGCCTCCACCTTGATGATCCTCCTCCTCAACCTTTCCGTTGTTGGCATACCCGTCATGCTATCCGCCGCCGTTCCGATCCTCCTCCGCCAAGCGTACCTCGTCGCCCTTGCTGTGATCTGAGCTCCCTGTGCTCGTCTATGAATCTCGCCCAACCGGCTCCTCTGTCTCCCATGCCATGGCCGCCTTTGGCTCCGTCGAGGTCTAACCAGTGGAAACCATTACTTCTAAGCCTACCATTGCTAGTCAAAATTCCGATCAACCCCCCAATCATAGAAGTAGAGAGAAATGAGGAGGAAACCTCGCCCTTGATGTCAAACGAGCCCCACAATGGTAGCACTGGCAGTTGGCGGCAACCATACATTGCAACAATGAGAGAAAGGGATGTAGCCAGGAATCAAAATCCTCCTCCTTCATCTAATGTGCTCACTTTAGAAAGCGAGGAATTTGATACATCCAGAGGAATCAGACTTGGCCTTGGGGATTTTGTGTTCTTTAGTGTGTTTGTAGGAGAGCAGCAATGTATGATCTGATATTCTGATGACAGTTTATGCTTGCTACCTTGCAATTATCTCTGAGTTGGGCTGCACATTGATCTTGCTGTCGATATGCCAGCACGCGCTACCTGCCCTTCCGATTTAAATCAGATTGGGAGAGGGGTTCTACTTCTTGACGCATATACTGTTGGAGTCATTTGTTGTTGGCGCATCAACTAGCTCGGTGATGTTTTGAACCTTTTGGTCATTAAATATCCTGATTTTATCACAGGTTCTACTTTTCCTTTATAGTTCTCTGCAACAAATCTATCTATCCTCCTTGATTTATAGAGCTTCTAGTGATCTTAGTATTAACAGATTTTGTCTAGACAACTATAATCTCTAACTGCTCGATTGTTTTACTGTCCAGATACTTTTGAGAATGCATTGCTAAATTTTACATTTTGAATTGTTTTTCCTACCATCATTGCTAGTTGATAGTTGCCATAGCTTATGGGGCATTATTTGACAAACCATAAAAGATCAATCAAATAGTTTGATCGTAGGTTCTTACTACTTAGTTTTAGTTTACACTAGCTTGATCAGTTGGAGATATGATAAACATTATACAAATAGATATCAGTATGTAGTTTGCCTGACCTTAATTTAACTAATAATATTTATAAAATAGCAAGGTGATACAGGAGGACAAGATAAGGCTTGATTTTTTAACCATAAAGTATCCTCATTTCACATTGGATATGATGGGAGCAACAACATTAAACCTCTTCTAGTAATATTATCATACAAATTAAAATCCTTTCACATTAACAAAAAGTCTTTAAATCTAACTCACTTATCACTAGAATAAGCAACTATTGGTAGATTTTGAGTTAGGTGGGATATGCTTAAGATTTCTAAAACTTGCTTCACCCTAAATAAGGGACACCTTAACTTGTGTCACACTCCTTAAACTGCCAAGCTCATCCTGGTCAAAGCATACTTTGCTAATGCCTCATTTATACTATTGAAATAAATAAATATATAATTGGAAAAACTTGACAAATATCTAATTTTTTTCTTCAGAATTTTAGATTATTTTATTGATCTTTTAATTCTCTAAACTACTTGAGGGGTAGAGAGAAGGATTTAATTACCTTGAAAAATTTACACTCAAAATTCATTTAGAAGAAGATACTTACTAGATGTACTATGCTAGTTCAGGATTTTAAACTAGTTCTTCGTAATTATGAGACGAGAGCATTCCTATATATATGGAAAATTATTATTTATATAATAATTCTTTGTAAAATCCTTATTCAAGAGAATTACATTTTATACTTTTTTTTTGGGAATCCCTTCAATTGCCCTGTTCTTAACTCATCAACAGAGGACAAGTTGCTTGCCATAAAAAGAAAACTTGAATCTCCTACTACTGCAGGTAGCAATACAGCATATTTGAATTGCTGCTTAAAGAGTTCCATCCCAGATACAACAGAAGACAATGCAAATAAACTATTAACACTATTTCTTGCATCGAAAACTAATACACACATCATTAAGCAGTTGTGGATGTCAACATTGGTCAATGAATTTGTAAGGCACATCAGCAATCTTGGCAGAGTCTTTGCCAGCAACGCTCTTCACTAGAGTTGGGCATTCTTTGATGACCAACTCCTTCAGTGAGTCAGGGACTCCCTTATCAGGCAAGCATCTGATTGCAGGGCATTCCTCTAGGTGCAAATATTCAAGCTTTGGGAGATCATGGAGCACTGGCAGCGATGCAAGGCTAGTGCAACCAAAGATTACCATGTTCTGTAATGATTCAAGCTTCTTCAAGCTTTTGTCTTTTGTATTCTCATCAACAAATGACTTCAGCTTTGAGCACCTCTGTATGACCAAGCTCTCCAGCTCTATGAGGACTTGTACCCCTAACGAACTCAGCCTCTCACAACAACTGACAGAGAGCTTCTTCAGAGCTTTCAGACTGCACAACACTTTCCCAGAGATGGATGTAATTGCCAGACAATCATGTATCTCTAGGCGACAGAGGAACTTGAAATGCTTGATGAACTTGCCAGTTGTGGTGTCATTTAAATCACATTGCATTTGCACTATCTTAATGTTTGCTTTGGAGAACTTATTTTCCCTTAAATTTGCATCACCTCTGTTCGCTTCATAGTTGAGAGAGATTGCACTTGTGGAATCGTCCTTGCTCTTTGATTTGCTCTCCCCATGGATGCTCAATGCTTCAAGCAATGTGAGATACTGGAGTGCTTGATTGGTGCATTCGGCGACTCCAAGGTAATCCTTGGTGATAGAGACTGAAGAGAGTGAAGTTGCCGATTTCAGCCAGTTGAAGAGTGAATTGCTGATTCCATCAGTAGAAGATCCACCATTGCTTTGCCTTGCTTCCATTTGGAGCAGCGTGGGCCTAGGATCATCATTGAGCTTGGGGCAGTTTTTGACCGTGAGTGACTTCAAGGACATGAGGGCTTGGAACCATGACAGTGGCACTGAATGTAGCTTAATGCAGTTTGTAATTGTAACCACCTGCAGGTCCCTCAGATCATGTTGTAGAAGTCCAGCACCAAGGGTGGTGAGTTTCTCACAGTCTGAAATGAACAAAGACACAAGGGAAGGTACAACCCCTTTGCATGTGCAAAAATCGGGAAGGGTTTCCAAGCCCACTCTTTCTATCCGCATGCTTGTCAATGAACAAGGGAGTTGAGGCAGTACTGTCAGTTTTGGGCACTCAGCTATGACTAGAACAGAGAGGCGAGGGAACAAAGGTGCATCATTCACCCCCTGCCACTCCTCCCAATTCACCATGCGAGTTAATCTTAACTCTTCAAGATTTTGAAAATTGGTATTGCCTTGGAAATTGCTTCCTGCTGTCTGAACTCCATCGAGTCCATCTAACGCCAAGAACCTGAGTAATTGAAGATGACGCCAAGCTGGGAGCTCCCTCCACCTATAGCAGTTTTTGAGTCCTAAGCTCTCCATATTTGAAAGGTTACAATCAGTTAACCACTCTGGTCCACTCTCACCACCATAGTTCTCGATGTGTAGATGCTTGAGTTTATCATGGGGCCTCAGCTTGCTTAGCACATCTTTATGCTCCTTGGGATTGCTTGAATCTCTCTGCTGAGCAGTCCAGACCAACTTCAAGCTTTCAAGGCGTGTTTTGCTTATCAGAGAATCCTCCTCGGCCTCTATCTCGGTCTCTGTCTCGGCCTCTGTCTTGCTTGTAACATTTTCTAGGTTCCGAATGCAGAGACTTCCCCTAAGATGCTTCAGATATGCCAGCTCTTCAATCTTGAATCCTGGCTTCTTGGCAACCTTGAATTCCTCAAGTTTCTGAAGCATGGTAAGCCTCCCAATTCCAGCAACTGTGGAAATCAACTCTGGTGCTGCTTTCAGACACCTCAGGTTGGTTAATTTACTCATTTCTCTGGGTAGTCCAGTGAGCATATGACATCCAGTGAGATTAAGTGTTTGCAACCTTGATAATCTGCATATCGAGTCTGGTAGCCTTTCTAGTCTACAGAATGAAAGGTTCAAGTATCTAAGATGCCTCAGATATTCTACAGAATTTGGGACTTCTCTTATGTCACTGTGACTCAAATCTAGAACACGCAGAGAACTCAGCTTCTCGATTGTGTCATCACCTATGTAATCAAAACCCGTTTTGTATCTTTTCAAGTATACAAGTGTCCGGAGATGATTGATTTTATACAGTTTAACGAAGTTTGTCAAGTTGAGGCCACTGGAAGTTGACAATGCTAAATGAAGTGCTGACTTCGAAGTTGCCAACGCCGATTTGTTTCCTGAACCATGATATGGGTCTTCAAACATCAGGTGCATCATCATAGCTATTGACCCATGAAGGACATATCGACCCCTGCAACAGCTGAAGAAAGACATCTGGCACAGAAAATTGAAATAATCACTTGCTGTTTCTTCATCTAATTTGCCTTCTTGGGATCGAACAAAGCCCAATGCAACCCAGATATGGATCAAGGAAGTTCTTCTGAATTTGTGGTCTTCCGGAAATATGGAACAATAGATCAGGCATTGCTTGAGCTGCAAAGGAAGGCAGTGATAAAACATCTTTAGTAGTCTACCCATGCCATAGTCATTATCTTTCTCTAGCTTTTGCAATTGCTCAATCTCATGCTTGTCAAGCTTGTCGATCTTCAACAATTCGCTAAATATTTTAATTGCAGAAGGTGAACCTCTCAGTTTACAGCTTATATTTTTGCAGATTTCTTCTATCTCTGTGAGCTGATTGTTATTCTCTTGCATGGCTTTGTTATCTTGGAAAGCAAGGTCTTTTATCAAGTGCCAGGAATCTTCGCTCGACAAGCCCTCCAGATTGTAGGCCTTCATTGTTCCCACATATTTTGCAACTTCCTCACTTCTGGTTGTCACCACAACTCTACTACCCTTTTTCCCAACCTCTAGCAAGCAGCAAATTGACTCCCAGTCATTCATGTCTTCGTGCCACAAATCATCCAGCACCAGCAAGAATTTCTTGCCCAATAGCTTCTCTTTGAGTTTCTCACGGAGCATCTCAATAATAACAATCTCACATGGTCTTCCTCTGGATACAGACTTGAGTATTTCTTTGATAATACTTCTCTCATCTGAGTAGCCACACACTGTCACCCATATCCTTGTCTGGAAATGACTCTTGATCTTGATGTCATCATAGATTTGCTTCACCAAGGTTGTCTTTCCAACCCCACCGAAGCCTATAATTGGGAGAATTGAGACATTTCGATCTGTACACTGATACTCTTCTGAGAGCAAATGACTAGTGACAGTTTCAGCATCCAAATCTCTGCCATAAAAATCTCTGCCATAATCAGAGATTCTTGGTACAGTATTAAGGTGATTACTTTTCTCTAATATCTCTGTGATTGATTTTGTTTCCTCAGTTAATCTCCCTTTCTTATCATTCATTTCTCTGTCAACCTCCTCCAGTTTTTCAACAAATTTTTTGAGCATAGTTGATATTGCTAAATCAGAAGATGACTGAAAAAGGTGATGTACCTTCACCTCCAGTGCTTCAGGCTCATCAACTGTGTCTTCTATGTCGCATAACACATCTTCGAGGTGCTGAAGATCCATTTGCTCATCAGCTTCCCCCTTGTGTTCCAATACAACTTGCAGTGATGTCGCCACCCTGGAAAGCACTATCTTGAGATTGTCGGTATGTTTTTCAACAGCACACTCAAGCTTGAATTCTTTGAATGCAGGCGAATCAAGAGCATCCATTATGTTTCCAACAATAACATTCAGGGAAGTTGCTTGCAGCGAGAGCTCCATCATGCTCATGCAAATGAAGGTAGATAACTTTCTGTAATTACAAGGGTGTGTCCATGTATCAGATCTAATTAATTCCAATCAAGTCATCTAACGCAAGATCGATGACTAAGACTTTTCTTTGTTTATTTTTCCCTCCAGCCCTTATCTTCCAGCGTTCTTCAATTATTTTTTGATAACATCAAGGAACGGGTCACATGGTTCAGAATTTCGTCACGTGACAGGTACATGTTTAATTTTTCTAAAATGGTGGTTTTCAGAAATTTCATAGTGGTGCAAAACTACATTGAATAGGGATGACTGCTTAGAATAAGTCATGTCAATCAGAATCATGCAGTTCTATTTCCCTTTGACAAAATCAAAGAAGCATTATTTTTTTTCACTCTTCTTTTTCAAATGACAACATGCATCAGTTCTTAATTTTTTTTCTGTTTCGCTTTCAATATAAATTTCATTAGGTAAATTAGCATTTAAACTCCTTGTAAAATCAAGATGTTAGGTCCCAGACCTGAAGAATGAGTACGAGCAGTTTTTAGCCAGTCCTCAAAATACAGCTCTAGTATGTATAAAAGGGTTTTTATTGATACTCAGTTTTTTTTTTTTTTATTCAAGAGGATTAAAGACCTGACGGTATTTTTTTCCAACAAAAAGATTTCAAAAGAGCATTAATAAAATAAAAACCTTGACCTAGCAAAGTAATAATCAATTTTGGACAGGCAACCACTTATTTAATATGAAATATGATATATTTTGATAGCGACAGATTACCCCTCTCTGTCTATATGGTTATTAAAGAGGATTAAAGGGCTGGCAGTAGACTTCAGTGGGACATTAATAAAATTGTTGAATAAAAATATGACTTATTTTGGTGGCCACTTGTTATTAATAAATAAAATATGAGTTATTTTTAATCATCATGGATTGATGGTGGGCACGATACCTAAACTTCAAAAGATCACTATATGAAACTTATACCAATAAATTATAAAAGTCTAATACTACGACAATAACAACTAAGCCTTATTCCATTAGACGGGATTGGTATAAACTCTAATAATAAAAAATATTATTTTAGATTTTGAGATTTCATTATATTGTGTAACTATTATGTTTATATTTTATATATTTAATAATTTCTTTTTTACATTTTTTGCACTGAATTTTGTAACTTATAATATTAAAATTTTGACCAAATATTTCTTCTATGTTTTTTTTTTTAAATTTTTTGATGGATATTCTTATAACAAAATAAAATAGTTGTTTGTGGTAAAGGATGAATCATTTAACCTGCAACACTCTTAAAATTTCATAGGTCAAATAAATTCATCCATCCATGTTTTTGCATTCTAAAATGTGTTCTTGCAGTAAGAGCAATTATTTATGATGATGAACAAATGATTTTGACCCCACATAGAAAAATGAACAAAGAACTTAGAGATGGAAAATACATCTTGGTTGGAAGGAGGGGAATAGAGAAAAAAAATTGCAGAATGATTTGAGAAGATAAATGAACAAAGGAGACGACCATAATAATGAGAGAGCTTCCTAAGTCCTATTTTATGAGTTTTTTTTTTCACTTAGGATCAATTGAAATTGATAATTATTCATAATGGAATATGTCATTGATAATTTTAATGATAAAGAGTGTTAATATGTTTTTTCCTTTATATAATTATGCATTGTTAAGTCAGCTTATGATAATATTTATGAATGCATATATATATTATTACTTAGAAACTTGAACTTAAGGTTAAAAACCGAATAGATTATTAATTTTTAATGTGCAAAGTGATTTGCAATAGCACAAAATGTATCATAAGTTGATTTGCAAATCATGCAAAATTTAAAGTAAAAAAATTATATTTTTAGTTAGATATCTAAAAATATGAAATGTTTAACTTAGGTTGGGTTGCTCCTAAGCTAAATATGGTATAAATTTATGATTTTCATATTGCAAGCTTATTTACAAATTAAAATAGTACACAAAATGTGTTGTGATTATAAATTACTTTGTAACAAGATTTAAGTTAAAAAAAATATGTTTTAACATTAAAGACATGAAATGCTCAATTTAATAATGTCCAAGTTTAGGGAAAAATTAATATGCCTTCAGATTAAAAATTAATTATAAGGGGTTATTTTGGTAAATAGAAATTACCAAGGGTCCTCTTTAAAAAATGCCCAAGTTTACTATGACTAACTAAAAGTTATAATAAGTTCAATACTAATTTCATCCATAATTAATATCTACAAAGTCAATAGAGGTTCATTATTAAAAAATCGAGGTGGAAGAGCCATTCAAAGATGATAAATTAGAACAAATAAAACATATAAAAACAATAGAAAGGTAGGAAAGATAAAAGAAAAAAATTATCTTTCATTATTTATGAATAAGTCAATGAAGTCATCATAATTGAAAACTCATTCCTATTGTAATATAAAGGGCACCTTGTGAAGAATACTGCCAAGTCAATGCAAAAGGAAGCTACCATTTATTGGCTGATCGATCTCATTCTAGCGATCAAAAGAATTCATTGAAGTAAGCATTAGCATTCAGCTAGAAAACAAAGAGACATTGTCAAGATTTTTCGAACATTGTGAATTGTGTCTTGTGCCACTGAGAACTGAGAAGGAAATCATGGTGCTGGGGCTGGTTTCCGTAGGGGTGATAGCAGGATTCATCAGTCCTTACATTGCTCCACTGCTCAAGGATCTGATCATATATTTTGGCGGGAGGCTTTTCTCTTCTGTTGATGGCAGTAACAACCTGCTGGAGATAGTGAAGACGCTTCTGCTCATCCAAGCCATCGTCAACAGTTGTGAGAGCAGATTGATCAAGGATGAGGCTGTGCTGCTGTGGATGAAGGAGCTCAAAGAGGTAGTTTACGATGCTGGTGATCTGCTGGACGAGGTCAAGGCGGAGGCGGCCAAGGAACAAGTAAGCAGTTCCTCTCCTTTTAAACCCAATACTGAACTTAAAAGAAGGATCAAAAGGGTCAGAGAAAGGTTAGATCAGATTGCCAAGGTCGCTAGTAACTTCAGCATAGGAGAGAGGCTAAACAATGTAGTCAGGCAGCCAATCACAAACCGCCTTGCAACTAGTTCATTTGTAGTTGAATCAGATATACTTGGTAGAGATACAGATAAGAACAACATAATAGAAAAGTTGTGCAGATACGATGATTCAGATTCCAACACTATTAGACACAAGGCTTTTGTTCTTCCCATAGTCGGTTTTGGGGGAATGGGAAAGACTTCCATAGCTCAGCTGGTCTACAATGATGAGAGAGTGAACAAGTATTACGATATAAGAATATGGCTCCATGTTTCAGATGTTTTTGATTTGAGAAGGCTTGTGCTGGAAATGTTGGAATCCATAACTAAGAATGTGCTCTGTGAATTAACCAACTGGAATACACTTCAAGAGATCCTGATGGAGGAACTTAAGGGCAAAACCTTTCTTCTTGTTCTCGATGATTTGTGGTGTGTGGATAATGATGCATGGGGTGGCTTCCTTGATTCTTTGAGCAGCGGAAAGAATGGGAGTAAAGTAGTGGTAACTACTAGAAACAGAAGTGTAGCACAAATGTCAGCCATGATGCAGCCCTACTTCTTGAACGGCTTATCAGAGGATGATACTTGGTCTCTGTTTAAAACTGAAGCATCTTTACGTGGGGAAAGCCTAGAGCAACAAAAATTGTCTTCTATTGGGAAGCAGATTGTTGAGAAAGTGGAAGGCTCACCTTTGGCCATACGAACACTCGGACGAGTTTTGAAGTCGAACCTCAAAGAAGATTTCTGGAGAAGTATCGCGAAAAGTGAGCTGTGGGAGATACAACAAGAAGAAAAGGATATTTTGCCAAGTTTAAAGTTGAGTTACCATGCTCTGCCTGCGCATTTGAAGCAGTGCTTTGCGTTTTGCGCTATATTTCGCAAAGAATATAGCTTTGAAAAAACTAAGTTGGTTCAGATGTGGATGGCACAAGGTTATATTCACTCCCACGGGAAGCACAGAATGGAGGACATAGGAAGCAGTTACTTGGATGAACTGATGAACAAATCTTTCCTCCAGGATGAGGATAAATATTCTGTAGTAATGCATAACTTGATGCGTGATTTAGCAAAGTATGTTTCGATGGACGAGTGCTGCAGCATAGAAGATAAAAAAAACACACAAGTTGTCTGAAAATTTCCGTCACTTATCAGTCATCTCAGGTGACCTGAAGCTATCTGAGTTTGCAGAAATGAAAATTTTAAGCTGCCTTCGAACGCTGCTGTTCTTTGGCAGCCCTGATTCTGTCACAGGAAACGAACTCAAGAATTTGTTTGAGAAGATCAAATGCATTCGGGTGTTGGATTTGAGTCGGCTAAAAATATCAGAGTTGCCCAAGAAAGTATCAGACCTGAAGCATCTCAGATACTTGGATGTATCGGAGAACAAGATCAGCCAACTGCCTGACACTATTAGTGAGCTTTACCACCTTCAGACATTGAAACTGCTTGGTAACAGTTTGACTGTATTGCCAGAAAACATTTGGAAACTGAGAAACTTGAGGCATCTTGAGGCTGCAAGTAATCTGATTTCAAATATACCAAGGATTGGTAACCTAACTGGCCTACAAGAACTAAAAGAATTTGTGGTCAATGATGAGGAGGGATTCAGCATAGCAGAGCTGAAATGCTTGACAGAACTCCGAGGAAGCCTTTCTGTGAAGCAACTTAACAAAGCAACAAAGCTAGCAAATATGGATGTATTGAACAATAAAGAGTACCTTGAAGAATTGAGTTTAGAATGGTCAAATGATGAAGTTGCTGATGTAGATTCAACCATTGCTGGGACAGTAATCGGGTGTCTTCAACCACATCCAAACCTCAAGGTGCTGACAATCGAAGGCTATACTGGTTTGTCTCCCGAGTGGTTATCAAAACCCATACTGTCCAACCTTGAACAGCTTGACCTTATTGATTGCCCCAAGTGGGTACTCCTTCCATCACTTGGTGATCTCTGCTTCCTAAGCACTCTGGGTATGACTGGAATGTGCTTCTGTCAAAGAAATTGGAAATCTGTTTTGCGGCAACAGTGGTTTCCCGTTGCTCAAGAAGCTTGACTTCTCCAACATGCCAATCTGGAACAAATGGTTGATAACAGAAAATAAGCCTGTCTTCCCTTTGCTTTCTGAGATTTCTATCACAAATTGCCCCAAATTGGAGGCATTGCCTCTGTTGCCTTGTTCACTCACCAATCTGAAGCTGAACGATGTGGGAATCACAACTCTTCCTGAGGTCAGACCAGTACCGGAAAGAAGCCAGAGTGGCCAAACAGAGATAAAGAACCACCCACTCAAAACATTGATCATCCACAGCTGTAACAATCTTTCTTCTTTTACCGAAGGATGGTTTGGAGCATTCTCTCTCATTGAGCAAATTGAAATTGTCAACTGTGGCAGGGTTCTGAATGATTCCATGTGCCAGCACCTTAAGAGCTTAATCCCTGTTCATTCTGTGAAAATATTCAATGAGTACAGAGACAGAGACTTGAACGAAGTCTACAAATTTTTGGAAAATTTGACAGTACTTGAGCTGCTCGATGTGTCCTACTCAAGAATTGGTTCAGAACGCTCGTGTTCAGTCAAATATGAGCACCTGCACCATCAACAGGGGATGACAATTCCAACTGTCACTATAAAAGTTCCAAACAGGCACACAGAACCGCCTGAATGCTTGTGGGGTGTGAATTCGATGTCCAAGCTTTCCATCACTAACTGTCCTCAGCTGACATGCCTTTCAACTGAAAAACTGAAGCACCTCACACAACTGAAGTCTCTCAACATCACTGAGTGTCGTGAAATTACATCGTTGGGCTTAGAATCCCTATGCTCCCTCAGTCACTTGTCAATCATAGATTGTCCACAACTCAGAATTTCCTCATTTGATGGTTTATCTTCATGCTCACTCGAACATCTAAAAATAAAGGCGAGTTTGTTCTCGGAAGAACTGCTTCAAAATCTTACATCCCTCAAGCGTCTGGAAATCCGATCCTGCCAAGAGTTAACAAACTTTCAGAATGTGGAAGGAGCATTGCGACAGCTTCTCTATTTACAGAGTCTCGAAATTGGTCATTGTGGAAGTCTCCAACATTTACCCAGCAACCTGAAACACTTCCCAGCTCTGTCTTCTCTAGATATCACTAGCTGCTCTGCTCTCACTGGCTTGCCAAATGATGGCGTACCTGCCTCACTTGAAGAACTTACCATTACTGGTTGTGCTCCACTGGCTGCTCAATGTCGGAACCGAGGAGGAGAAGACTGGGGCAAAATAGCACATGTCAAGAAACTTAAAGTTGATGGAAATTTGATTCCCAACAATTACCGGGGAGGAAACTACACTTTAAAAAATTACATCCTGGCACTTTGTTGGATTGTCTACGCAAGGGCAAGGAGGGCATACAATAGGAATGTTCAGCAGGGAGTGTAGGGATATCCCATTACCTGTTGTTTAGGGAATGGGTTAAACAAGTTGAGACAGACCCGATTTGATCGCAGGTTTAAGTGGATAATCTACTTTGAAGAGATGTAGTTGCATCATTGAACGAGAAGAAGGTCCATTGTAAACTGTAAGTTTTGACATTCAGTTTATGTAATTTGAAAATCTTGTTCCTACTCCATAGCCTATAATTTCTCAAACAAGTCGCTCCCGACTAGTTCATGCCATTAGCATTTATTGCATTTGTAAGCAAAACATCCTGTAAAGTTAAATGTTCAATTCAATTACAGAAAATACTAGCATCTTGACTACAAGAACAGTAGTTTATTCCAAGCATTAAACTGTACAGAGTGATTCTTGAGCTAGAAACTAACATACAACTTGAGACTCTAAAACAGGACCAACTCACTACAAAACTATGGAAGGAGATCACTCTTTCCTCTCTTTCCACTTGCACCACCTACTAGTTCTGCGTCGGATTAGACCGGCTCGGCGGCAGCTTCCTCTCGCTTGCCCCGAATACCTTCTCAGGCTGCCTTGCCACAACATGCACCCCACTTAAGTCACCAGAATTGGCTGCCAATGGATGCAGTAGCCTCCTCAACTTCTCCTCTATAGGCAGGCCAAAGGCAGTGGATGCGAGAAAGTGGAAGAGAAAGAGAACAGAGAGGACACCTCCCACAGCTCTGGAGCTGCTGCTCTCCATGGCAATTGGATGCAAAGATTGGAATGGTGTGGTCAAAACAGTAACCCAAATATATAGTACTTTAACCTTCTCTCATGTGCTCCACATGAACAATCTACAAGACAACCAACTATGTGTTACTGTTAGATCGATGATCGATCCATCTAGTGTTCTTGTCCTCAAGCAGGTTATAGCTATAAGGCAATGCAGAGTCATGTGATCAACAATTGACTATTCCTGATTTCTGACTACTTTCTGTTGTGATTTGGTTTAGTTTATGGAAAAGGCATATGTCGGGTAGCATTGCTGTGGAGATTGCCTTGTCCTTGAGTCCTTGCAAAGTAGATTCCAGATCCAAAAGCTGTGCATTTTAGAGACTGATTTTGAAGAAGCCAGATAAGCTGAAAAATTTTCTGTTGTTTAGTTGTCCATGTACAAGAAGTCTTGTAGTTAGATTTCATTCACTAAAGATCTGATTCTTTTTAAGTGCCAAGATAGATTTTGGAGCAAATCCAGACTACCTTGACAATCTGCAAGCACCAAGAAGCCAACTGAATGTTGTGCTTGCAATTCTGATGGGTCTCCCCTTTTATGCTAATTTTATCATCAATGACTCGATGCTTAACCCGTCTTAAGGAAGATTGTAGATGGTTAGTTAGGTGTTAATAAAGAAGTTTACAAACTCAAATGGATTTCTATTGTTAACTTACCCTTTAGTATTTTGGGTCTGTAGTTGGATCTAAAGGCTAGCTCTCTTATTTATAAAGATTGTAATAAAGTTAGTCCAAAATAAGAAGGTTAACTTCCTAAATATAGTTTGATTGGTGGCCACTAAGCAATGATTAAGACATTAATGTATCTTTTAACAACAATATTAGGGAGTTTCAATGTATTATTGGAATACAATCAAAATTCTACATTAAAAATACATAGAAAAGATCTTAGGTTATAATATAGAAATATTTATATTGGTATGAGACATTTTAGATAAAATCTAAAAATAAAATCATGAAAGTGTGAATCTAAAGTGAACAATATCATACCATTTTGAAGATATATATATATATATAATTTTATTTGTTCTAATAGTGATATTAGAGCAGGTCTATGTGGTGTTATATGGGGATCCTCACAAAGGAATGATTGAGGGCTCCTACTAAAGAGCCTGTTGGGACTATTAAGGGGGTGGATCCGTTGAGACCGTTAAGGGAGGGTTTCTAGTGGTCCTTTATTTGAGGGATAGATTGTTGAAATATAATCAAAGTTTTAAATTAAAAATACATGAAAAAAATTATGAAATTATAAGATAAAAATAACTATATTGATATAAGACTTATATATAAATTTTATCGGACCTAACATGCATATTTTTGACAAACAACAAAAACAAATCTAATCCAAACATAACAATAAACATCATGAGGGAAAAGAAGGTAATTGTACTAGTGAAAAGATAATCTTAAAAAAAATAATGCCTAGTTAGTTATGCCGCTAGTTTGCTTTGTGATGCGGCGGAGATTTATCATCTTATTGATGATGTTTCCTCCTGTGACGTGACCGGACCTACATGTATTAAAATGCATTAGAGGGCATCAGGAGGAGTGATCCTGATGTGGCCCCTCTAATATTTAAGTCTTTTAAAAAAAATTTAAGAGAAAAAATAAAATGAGAAAACTAAAAGAAAACAAATGAGAGAGATCCTTTATCCCAATAGATATTTTTGTACGTGGAGGTATATAGAAGATCATATCCAAGTAAAAAGCTTGGGATGGACTTGTCCTCCATTGTTTGCAACCGACCGCAATCTTTGTATTCTCCACAAGATCTTAACTAGATTCTTGTCCTTGTTATGATTCCTTAACCTCCCCGATAAAATCCAACAAGCGCAGCAATCAATTAGAAGAAGACAAACTCCAAGCCATTAATAAAGCAGAACAGGTTCATCATCTTCCAGATCACCATTGCAAGCAACAAGACACAGGCAAACGCAAAGATCACAGCTACGGCTAAACACAGACGACGAGAGACAGCAAACCCTCCGATGACCTCGTTTGCAGCACCGGGGTCCTTCATCTCTCTCCCTCCGATTACTGCTGCTAGAGTTGCCCGGCGGAGTGCGCGAGGTACGCGAGCGCTCCGACGAGCGGCGCGTTGATGTACGTCGCGGGCTCCGACCGCTCGTAGTCGTTCCGGTCGTCCGGAAACCGGTCCGACGAGTCCGGCCCGCCCACGACCGCGCCGGTGAGCGTGTTCGGGTTTGCGGCAGCGGAGTACAAGCCCGTGAAGCCGGCGGAGCAGGAGATCTTCGCCGGGTGGCTGACCACCGACGGCAACGACGACCCTCGGTGGTGCACCTTCGTCGGGTACCTCGCGCCGTAGCCCACCATGTAGGACATCCGCGCCGGGTTGTCGCCGAGGATGTAGTCGACCTGCCGCTTGGCGATCGACCGGAGCTTCTTGGGGGTGACGGTGGCGCCGCCGCAGAGCACCACCTTGGAGGAGTAGGTGAGGTACTTGGCGTAGGTGAGCAGGAGGAAAGAAGTCGACGTCACGTACTGCAAGTTACTGTCGCTCATCTTGAACAGCAATCCCCCTGTTTCGATTCACGCATCAAAATTCGATGTTTAGTTGGAATTCAAGCTCAAAATCTGATCTTGTTTACTTCATCAGATGAATCGAGCGGATTCGGGAGCAAACCAGGAGTGTATTGAGCTTGCGAGGTAGGCGTTCCAGGCACGAGCGAGCAGATGAAGTTATCGGCGTGGCCTTTGTAATCATGCAGAGACTTCAGGTTCTGGATCAGAAACGCCTGCGAAAAAGAGGAGAGATTTTGATTCAAGAACAGAAGAACAGTCAGTGATCGTGGTGGGAAAATGGCGGGAAGAGACCTTTGAGAGGAGGATTCTGGCGCCAACGTGCTTGTTGTCCCACCCAAAAGTGTTGTCGGATTCATCAGCTCCGAGGGTTTGACCGTTGACTTGGATGTAGCTGAGGTACGATGGATTCCGCGTGGCCTTGTGCAGCCACGCCGCTCCCCATAAAAGCTCGTCCTGTTCATCCATGGCGGAAACAGAGCCCACTCGTTCAACTCGAGCAACAGACCGGTAATGGCGGGGAAGAAGATGAAGAATGGAGAAGGTGTCGGACCTGGTAGCCGGAGTAAGAGCAGTAGAAAGGGCAGACGACGTGGTTCAACCTGTCGCTGTAGGCGCCTCTGTGCTTGTCGGCGAACTCGAACACCTGAAACAGAGCACAAAACCGGGCATCGTTTAAAGCGAAGACGAAGAAGAAGAAGAAGGGCAGAGTGATGGATGGCATACGTTAATGGCTCTGTTTCGGAGGAGCCTGGAGTAAACGGGGTCGGACTTGCGGAAGACCAGCGAGGCGGCTGCGAGCGCGGCCGCCGTCTCGGCGGCGATGTCCGACCCCGGGTTGCTCGCGTCCACCTTGTACACCGTCCTCGGCGTGTCCATGTCCTCCGGCCGCTCCCAGCAAGCGTGGTCCGAGCTCGCATCTCCAACCTGTAAATAAATAGGAAAAAAGGCTTTAAAAACAGGGGGACGAACCTTGAGAAGAAGGAAGAACGGAAGCGAACCTGAACGAAAACGGTGTTGGGAACGGCGGTGGCTTTGAGGAGGTAGTCGGTGGCCCAGCGAACAGCGGCCCGGGCGTTGGCTACCTCCCCCTTCATCACGCCGCCGAACTCGATCACGCTCCACGCGAGCATGGTGGCAGTGAACGCCATGGGGAAACCAAACTTGACGTTGTCGCCGGCGTCGTAGTACCCTCCGACCAAGTCGACCTGCACCAGAAACAACAGAGTCAGAAAAGCCGCAGAAAAGAGACGCAGAAACAGACACTTGCATTCATGGCGGAGCCATCGGAGAGGCCGGAGTTGCGCCGCCAGCTCATCCTCTGGCCCGCCGGCAGCCTCCCCGACCGCTGCCCCTCGAAGAACAAGATGGACTTGGAGAGCGCGTCGCGGTAGTCGTGCCTCGCGGGCGCATGGCGGAAGGGAAACCCACGGACGCAGGAGCAGCAGCGGAGCAGAGCCAGAGCAAAGACGACCAGAAGCAGCGAGGAAGAAGACGAGCGCGCCATTCCGAAGCAGACACTGCTGGTGGTGACTGAAGCGGCGAGGGAGGTTGCGGTATTTATAAAAGGCAAAAGCAAAGGGCAACTGCCCCTGCTCGCTCTCTGTTCCGGCGCCATTATTGGTCGCAGAGGAATCACGTTCTGCTACTTGGCGGTGTTCCGAGGGATCACATGAAGGAACATGCCCTTAATTCTCTCGCTCTGGCGTGTCCACATTGGTCTTCTGACAGCCATTCCTTTTCCTTTTCTCTTTTCCTTGCATGTCCAGAGCAAAACCTCCTGCCCGACGCCATTTCTTTTCTAAAAAAGGAATCGAAAATCTCCAGGCATCTCAGAGATTTCCCTGTTTAACAGAACCTAATCTCGTGCTAATGCCTAATGCCTAATGCCTACTGCCTAGGCATGCCTAATGCCATGTGGCTCGCAGCTGTGGAGGGAACAGAGGGAGGAGGGAAGGGAGTAGGCGAGGTGAAGTCTTGTTTCTCGGCTTTGGACAGAGAACGGAAAAGAAAAGAGGGCAGTGTGTCAGTGGTGGCATGGCATCGAAGGAAGAGCCATGCAATGCGCTGCTTAATTGAATGCCTTTGCGACTTGGTAGCGCCAATCAGAGGAGTGTTCCTCGCTTTAGGGTTTGTTTAGGTCACAGATATGGTGCGTAATTGCAGGGGCCTGCTGCCTCCTGAGTGGCGTTATACCCGATCCATTCTGATAAATTATGATATTAAATGAGAGGAAGAGAATAAAATTTTCATCCGGGAAGTATAATTAAATTGATTATGATGGAATAATTAAAAAAAAGATAAGAATTTAAATTTTGACAAAGTTGAGATAATATCTTTTTTTTTTAATCAACTGTAGTTTTTTAATTTACCTCTTTACAAATGATTATAGGATTGATCATGTAGAACTGTTGGGGTGACAGATTCCATCTTTTATAGAAAAGAATAAAAATTTTAAAATATAATTAAGTTGACTATTGGAGTATATATATTGTTATAATGGATAAAAATTAAATTTTGATTAAGTTAAAAAAATATCTTATTTTATAATTATTAATTATAATTTTTTAATTTATTTTTTTATAAATGATCATAAAAATTGATCATATAAAATTATTAGAGCGATGAATTTTATATTTTACTATAAAAGAATAAAAGAAAGAATGATTTGAAAGAGTATTTGTTTAAATTAATATTCATCCTATTTTGCTCCTTTAAATATTTTACTCTTGTATAACAGTGGAGGGGCCCATCTATAGCATGTTTGTTCATATTGGTGCGCGAGAACTCGGTTGACTAACATCCTGTACTCTACATTGTCAAAATATAAGAAGAGGACTTCGTTCTTTTTAGTTATTATTGTTACCTTGTCAATTCAATGTAATAATTTTGAAAATATTGAAAAAATTTTAATTAATATTAGAAAAACATTTTAGGTAAAACAATGAATAGAAATAATAAAAAATGCCCTTTAATTTAATTTTTGCCCATATCCAATCTTAAATTCCCCTTCTTTTTATAATCATATCTTATAAGTGCCATGACTTAAAAAAGAACCAAGGATGTTCATGTAATTTCACCTTCACCCTGTTCTCGAGGCTCTGGTCTTCATGTCATGTGACGGCGATGCTGAAACTCTGAGCTGAACTGTCAACCCTCGCAAAAGGACACTTGCCTTCAGTTTCCATTTGCATGTCGATGAAGACAAGCCCATACCTGATAAGTGACACATAAAACTAATTGCACAAGTATTATCACCACTGCCAAGATCATTAAACTAAACTAAACTAAACTATTTTTTTTTAAAATAAATCAATCAAAATAATTGGAGTCTATCCGTCTGCCATTTTGAATGGCTCATGGAAGGAGTGATGGACGAAGAGTTTTGAATTATTAACCCCAGAGGTACATCCATGCCGAGGGTTCTCTCAAGCACATGCATTTCATGAGAGAGCACCTGAAAGCAATTCAACGTCCTCGTAAAAGCAGTGGCAGACACGAAGAGAGTGACTTCGAATCGTTGCAGTGTCATAAACAAAAGGGCAGCTCTCGGCTCACCGGCCTGAGTTACTGAGAAGAAGGGGTGGCGGGGCGCGCCTTGTCGGGCAAGATGTTGTCCGGAAGAATGAGCTCTGGGGGGGTTTCACGAACCACTCCGAGCATGGAGTCGTACTCCTCATCCCGGCGGGCAAACTTCTTGCGCAGAAGTTTCTCGAATTCGATCTCGTCGAACGACTTTGAATTCTCAGCCGAGTGAACTTGGGCTAAATTAGCGTAGTTGGTAGCCGACTGCGCTATGAAAGCTATCTCTTCGTCGGTGAGCTTTCTCAAGAACTTGGCAGGATTGCCTCCCCATACCTGACATGTAACAATTGTTTACAAATGAGTGCAATCTGTCAATAACAAATACCGGATTCGACTCGTATTAGTCTTGACTATTTGAAATTCGGCAGCCACATGGCTTTCATTCCTACATTGAGAGTGTATCCCTGGTATTATCAGTATCTTACATCGACTAGAAATCATGATAGATCTCGTCAAAAGTGTTAGGTAAAATGTTTAACACAATCTCAGTGTAACTAAGTAGTTTGAAATGTGTGAGAGTAGGTAACAGAATCAATATTCACGATAAATATGTTTTTGTTGGACTATCTGAAAATAAAAAAACTTGAGATAAAGCATAAGTAGTCAATACCTCTCCACAAGGGATCTTTGTATTCTGCCTTACAAGGGATCCAGCAGCAACCATCCCATGCTCTTCCACAACTACTCCATCGAGCAGGACCGCTCCCATTCCAACAAATGATTCATTCTCAACGGTGCATCCGTGCAAAACGGCACTATGACCTATAAAGTTTTTAAAAAGTTAATTCAATGATGAGCACTACATGAAGTAATTCATCGCATTGCCATGAATTGGCTTAAAAAGAATTCAACGCATGCAAGGTTTCAAACTAAATCTTTATGGCCAGGAAGCAAGGAACTTCCGGATTAGAAAATGATTCATGCTAAATAAAGGAATATCTTGACGATAGAACAATGGTTTATGATAGAATATATTGTGCAAGACATGCAAAGCAATTAATAAATACTATCACAAAGGATGACTGAAATCACTTGCCTACTGTCACATTATCTCCAATTATAGTTGGCAGGACCTTCCCACTCAGATTAGATTTTGCCACGTGAACCAGAGAATTATCTTGTATATTGGTGCCAGATCCCACATAGATGCTGTTCACATCACCTGCAAAGGATCAGAGGAAATGAATCAAAAGCTGAAGATTAACAGTATGAAATGTCTAGAGGAAAGATGATAGTCTTCTTACTCAGCAAATATTCACTAGTAGTAGATCCCCAACAAATTTTTAAAATTTTATAATGATCAATCTATGTTTAATACAATTCTAGCGCAAAATTAATCATATACCTTAGCCAGAAAAAGAACAAAGAAAATAAAAGTAAATATATTGCTTTTCTGCATCATCATTGGTTATTGTAAGAATAAGTAATGCTACCATTCATGGATAATGAAACTAGAGCTGATATGCAAAACAAAAGAAATCATCTAAACTGTTGTGGGCATTCTGAAAATAAGACCCTACTGCTTCAATTACAAGGAGTTACTTAAAGGTATAGAACAGTTTTAGAAAAAGAACCTTATGAAAAACAATAAAAATTCGTTTTCATAATGTCTTGCACAAGCTCAAGGCAGAAAAGATTCATCTACCCGATTCCAAATAGGTGGGCTATTACAAGTTTTGTTATTGCCAAATACACATTTAGGGCAGTATAATTCAGAGGGAAACCAAACAAAAGATAAACTTAAAAGAGTCAACAAATAGAATGACATAAACTAGGAGGATTGGAGTCAATTTCAGTTGCAACCTCCTCTTGGTTGAAATCTGAAATTAAACTTTCAACATAGCATTTGACTTTAAAAAGCATTGTGATTTCTGATATCTGCCAGTTTTTGGAGCACATTAGGGCAGTATTTCACTAGTATGATGAGTCAAAGCCGTAATATAAGTGTATAGCTAGGAATTGTAAAGGAATTGAAGTTGGACTTATATTACATGAAGTAGAATTTTACTCATCTTCTCTCACTTCCTCCTATAAAAATAGTCTTTCCAGTTCAAGAACATAGGGGGAAATTCTTTGGCCCCCTTCCAACTATTTTAATTGGGAAAACCAAATTAATTAAGTAATATCCAGGGGTAAAATTGTAGAAAAGATTAATTCTTGGAATCATTGTGTAGAACAATAGTTCTCTGGATAATAAAAATAGAAACACCAATAAATCTTATTCTTCACCAACCAAAGAAAATCTTTAAACAAATGCCACCCAATAGAAAATTCCTTCCATTTAAATGTTCATTAATATGCTGATTGCTGCAAATGAATCAGCCAAAAAGTACCTTTGTTTTGTAAGTATTAAAACTCAATATTTTTTCTTTCAGTAGAGAGACTATCCTCAACTCATATGCTTTCGCATTTTCAACACGTCTTTGAGTGAGCACGCATTAAGATGAAGCTTATATTGCTGTATTCAATATAACAAATATTGCACATGTATATCTTATGCAATCAATTAGCATATTGGGCGTATATGTGACCATACTCATGCACACTTCACATTGCAAAGGACATATGCCATCCTATTTAGACTAAATAGTGCATATGTGTAATCACATAATTTAAATCCTCAATTAACCACCTACCAATTAACTAGATTCAATCAAACATACTATCTTAAGGAATATACTACAAACCAAATGAATGATCTAGTTTGGAAACAAAGTGAATGCCCTATTTTAAGAAAATAGAAATTAGTCAGCTCAAATTAACCACCTTCCTTTTGATTAAACAATAATATAACAAGACAAGCCTAATCTTATTGCTTTTCTTTCCCTTCAAACCTCGCAAATTAATGGGTCAATGCTCACATACTTGTAGATTATGATAATATATTTATTCACAAATGCAATTTATTATTGTTATGTTTGCATATATATTCTAGATATATGTATACTGTGGAAATTAAACTGGAATCCATAACATACCTCGCAAAACACATCCATACCAAATTGATGATCCATGGCCCACTTGGACATCACCAATAACAGATGCACTAGGAGCAACAAAAGCATCTTTGTGAACATTAGGCACTTTGTCAAATATGTTCATAAGTGTGCGATGCCTTGATACTGAAAAATAAAAATGGAAATAAGAAAGCAATTATAGCAAGGATACCAAAAATTAAAGAGATTGTTATTTTCACAATTACTTAGATTAACCGTAGCAAGAAAATTTTCAGAGCCGAAGTACAAACTATATCATAGAATGAAAATTGTAGTGATTGTTCTAGCCAGCAAGACATTTCACAGAGTCCATAAAATATTAGTGCTCAATAACATTAGACTGTAAAGTAGCTCAAAATCTCAATTTGTTTGTTTGTGTATGTTGAGATTTTGAGCTACTTTACAGTCTAATGTTATTGAGCACTAATATTTTATGGACTCTGTGAAATGTCTTGCTGGCTAGAACAATCACTACAATTTTCATTCTATGATATAGTTAAAATCAAGTTTCCTGTTCAAGATATTTGGCCGTATACAGCTATCTTGTGGTCATAGGTAAGAAAATTCATAAATTGCAATGATCAACACATTTATTTTTTAGGGTGAATAGAAATATCAAATCTCATATTGTTTTGATCTTAAGGAGCACTTTTGATGACAATTCCTACATCTGAAGTTCCTAACTTGTCATTTAATATTTAGGAAAACATCGTTGATATGGAGAACGTTTGAGCAGCTGATTTATGTTTGTCTAGAACATCGTGAAAAAAAATGTTGAATCTAGGGCACAAAGGTAACATTTTACTTGAGGAGGGAGAAATCAAACACAAATTATCTGAAGTTAATATAATCTAACGACCATGTCGATTCAAACCTAACTCATGTCAGCAAAGCCATGAAACAAGAAATCAAAAAAGCGAGATACTTAAGAAAGACAGAGAGCGCAAGCACAGCAACCCAGAAAACTACATGCAGCAAGATCACCGGATCAAATAACGACGCGAAGAAAGAAGTTCACTTACTCTGCTCCTGGAAGAGATAATTTCCCTGGAGTCGGGAGCCGAGACGATCAATGGCCTGGCCGGTCTCCCGGATCCAGAATCCGACGGTGTAGATCGCCCTCCCTAGTGTCCCCATCGATATCGCACCCTACGTAGGAAATGGATACAGAAGGCGACGAGACAGCTCGTCCCTTTTGACGCCGGCGACGGAGTGAAAGGAGCAGCGGCTGCAATAGAAGCGAGCGAGAAAGCGAGAGGAAATGGGAGACCCGCGAGGAGCGGCAGCCGCGAAGGAAGTAGGGTTTCCGCCGGAGACGAAATTACTGTATCGCCCTTCGTGGGTAATATGCATCCAAAACCCAAAGTTTAAGAACAATTTCACTTAACCGCTGATTATTTTCATATATCAAAATATCAACCAAAATTAAACTTTGCACATTATTGTGACATTTTCAAAATGTTCCTTCAATAATATTTTCGTATTTAATAACTTGATATTAAAATACCTTTTAAAATTTTTTTTTTACACATTTATTAAAAAAATAATTCAAAAATATTTTGATGTTAATAAATTTTTAAAGATTTTTTTTTAATTATTAAACTTAAGAGCATTTAAAGATGCTTCTTTTTAATATGTATTATTAAATGTTCAAAGCCTTACGTATTACAAACTATTGAATTTAACCAATTTAATTTGTATTAAAGTATTATAATTAAATTATAATTAATTTTTATTTATGTGTATCTACTTTCTCCATTAACTACTTTAATTAAAAAATAAAAGCATAAAAAAATTTTTTAGTGTTATATGAATTTATATAAAATAATATCAGAAGTCATGTCTGTTTTCATAATTATTTATAAAATAAATTTAAAAAATAATGAACATTTTTAAAACAAATATCGTAAGAATCTGTTTAAACGCTTTTAAGGTTCAAGTAATTATCGCTTATATTTATAATTTTCAAAGTTGTTTTAGCGACTTTTACTGATCAACGAATCTTAGAAACTAATTTTTTATTCTTAAAAAAATACAAAATAAATCCAAAAGATTTTAAATTAATTAAACATTTTAAAATATAAACTATTTTAAATATATTAAGTAGAAATTTATTTTCAAATTAATTTTAACTTAATTTATTCAATTTATGCCAACAACTATTTTTCCATAAAAAACAATTTAAAATGGGGAAATTGGAAGGTAGATGTCACGCAAGCTTTAAATAAAATTGAAATAATTGAAAAAGTTCACAAGTATAAGAATCTAGCAAAAAAAAAATTTGGATAGATTTTAAGAAAAAAAAATCAAAGATATTATTAAATATTCTATAAGAAAAACATCTTGTGGGAGAATTATTTATCTTCACAAGGACAAAACACTTTTAGACATTCATGTTAATTTCTAACTACAATTTACAATCTTGAAACACTAATTATCTGACACACATTTACACTTCTATATTTATCTGATAACTAATAAAAAAAATTCATTAGATCGAATCGATAACCTTCAAAATTAATCGATTCAAAGAGTTAAATATCTGAATTATAAAAAAAAATATAGAGAGAATTATCTATCTTCCCTGATTTACAGCACAAACACTGAACAGTCACTGAACACCAAGCTCCAAGCAACATGATTGTAACAAGCTAGAAACTTTATCTAAGTTAGAAGCATAAACGTAATTAGTAGATCTCATTAGTTGAGGAAAAGGATTTGTGAAGATGACATTTGAGAATCTGGCACTAGTAAACTCTTTGACTTTTCATGGGCAACAATATTTAACACAAGATACTACTTACTGCTGGGGACTATGCTAATTGCTTCAGCTGCTCAACCAAACTCTAGATGGTTAGCTTTAGAGATAAAGATGAATGTTACCTGGAGCAGCTTTCTGAATCAGTTGCTACCATACAGACATCCAAACCTACAAATAAAAGAAAATCGCATCAACATACTGAAGTCAACGCTTGATAACAACAATCTTCAAGTAACTAGGTTTGCAGACTACACTGTTGTTCTATACAAGAACATGAGCTAAAAGTCACAGGCATTAAAACCTAGGTACAAGTATTACACCTATCCTTAGTTACTGGATCAGAGATAGTTGAATAACATAGGCATGAAAAAGGATACTACAAAAAATTAGGTAGTTTTTCATTCCAATAAATGAACTGTTGCAGTTTTACTCTGCAATTTCAGACTTGTTCTGGGTGGCAAAAGTTAAATCACATGGAACCGTCAATCAACCAAGTAGAAGTGATCATATTCATGATATCGTAAGTAAGATGAAATTAGCACTTTGATGGAAGTATCAACCTGAACTAAATTCCAAGAGAGCAGGAAATACTTGCCGCTATGATTCTGATCGCAGCATCCAAAACATCACCATGTGGACTTGAGCACTTTCAAGTTTCAAGAATTCATGCCCTGATGAATATATGGCTTACGCTGCTCAAGAAACAGATTCAGGCAAGCTAGTAGACAAAGGCATGAAACACAGTGAAGAGGAAGAGCTAAAACTTGTAGCTCTAAAGCAATAAAAGCATCAATCATAGAGCATTGCTGGTACTTATGAAAGCCTCTCATGCTGATCTTGCACCAATCAAACAACCATGATCATCTGCAAATTAATCCTTGAGACTTCAGTATCCAATCACCACAACAGAATCATCTCCCAGTTATATATTTCATGGATGAATTTTTCCAGTTTATTTCAATGCCTCTAAAAAAATCACCAAATTAAACCAAAGCTGTGTAAACTTTCTCTGAGTTGCCAATGGCGGATTAAAAAAACATCATAGCTCAATTGCTCAAGGTTGAGTGCCCAATCTCAAATAATTTGAACCATACAGATTTGAGTTTTTAAGAAATAACAAAAATAATAATAAATGTCGAAATTTGTACATAATGTGTAGGTATGGGGAAGCAATCGCCATGTTTGTGGCAAGAGTGATATAGCCTCTACTATCCAGGAGAGGAAAGAATTTCATGACCTTCACCTTAATCTAGATTTAATCCACTTGAGGACTAAATATCACTTTTAGGGTATAATGATCTGATTCATCTGAAAGAACCCAATTTGCATGCCAGTTACAGGTCAACAACGAATGCAGAATCCTTGATACTCATCTTCAAAGAATCTATTTTCTTTTACCTACGTAACATTGACTAAGGAAAAATTGTACATGTTTATCGGTTCATTGTCAGCAAATTGTTAAAGACCACTTCCACAGATTGACAAAAATTTAGCTCCACATTCATGACAGAAAATGAAAGATTAGCAGAGATGAAAAATGTGACTTAAGTACTAAGTTTACCATTCAAAAGCACATAAAACATATTTGTCCAGTAAGGAACCCACCCAGTAATGTACAATGCCTTGCTGAGGATGAAACAGCCTTTGCTGAGATAAACAGATGGAGAATGATTCAATCAATAAAGCTAGAACTTTGAACAGTCTATGGTGAAACAACTCTACAGAAATGCCATATTTTGCATTTTAGAGGCAATCAAGTATGTGTTTTAATGGTGAGTAACATGAGACTGATCTGGTGCTCCCCATGATCCAGGGCCACCATCAAAGAGATGAGGTTTATCAGCAACCGGCTAAAAATGTTAACATAGAATAAGTGAAATGCATTACAGGTTGAGTGGCATATCCATCCCCATGCCTTGATGGAATTGAACCTTCCACCACCTTTGGAAAATCATCATAAATTGCAAATTGAAAAGAACTGACTAGCAATTTTTAAAAAATGAACATAAGGAAAAAGAAGGGAAAAAAATTGAAACAAACTAGAAAAGTTAAGAAAGATCCTTGACGAAACCAATGATCATTCTGAAACATATGATGTACTGTTAACAACAAGGGAAACTATTAACCATGTTCAAACAACTTGAATATTAGTACATTAAATCAGGTAACAATGTAAGTTGAGAATTGTAAAGTAGATATGAGAATTTAACTGGAACAATTTCTAATTTCACATTGTCAACAATAATCCTCTCCAGGTACAAAACCTTAGCCTTCAAATGTGTTCTGAGATATAGGAAAAAAGGAATTTAACTGATTTACCTACAACCCATGGTCTCCCATCCATGGTAGCCAAATCAGCTCGCAACTTTTCAATTTCATGTGTCATGGAAATCAAATGTTTTTTCCATTGACTGCTTTTGTTCCATTAGTTCATAGTTTCCTTTCTTCTCGTACTCAATACCCATCCTACCAATAAGTAATTTAGATGCTAGGTCAATAAAATATGAGTGAGTCAAAGTCCAACCAAACTGTGCATAAGCTCCTGATGAAGCTATCAATTTCAGCCTTCATAGTGAGGATTTGTTGATTATCAGCTTGCACTCTTGTTAATTCTTTCATCAGAGATTGAACCCGGTCTGTGAGCTCCTGCTTTCTGGAAGTTAACTTCTTAATTTGCGAACGAAGATGGATGGCCCCCTCCCTTAAAGGTTCAGCAGCTCTCAGGTCAGCCTCAAGCTTTAGACCTTTCTCAATCAACTCCCTTGCATGGGTTTCTTTCTCACCATGGATATCTACAATCACCATGTTCACCCGACAGATTCCCTCTTTCGATGCAAAGACATTCGATCCTCTGCTAGCCGATGATTGTCAACCAAAAGTCTCCTTCTCTCCAGCATTTGCAATTCAAGTTCGTCTTCAATTCCAGCAGGGTTAGGGGGGAGAACTACTGGACCTTGAACAAATGACCGTTCATGAGGAGCAGGATATCCATGCCAACGCTCTTCAAAAGCTTGATGATGCACACGACCTCTCCCAGCCATGTTGATCTGGCAAAAAGAAGACACACCATTAACAGACGAAAACCTTGCTTGAGTATTTAATCTGCTCTTCAACCTATCTTTAAACCAGAAAGCATAAGAGGCACAACAACACTGTCATCCCTGGAACATCAAATTGACTGCCGTATGAAAATTCAAAGGTTTTTATTAATATGAAAAATAAGAATGAAAAAAATCCTGAACATGGGTATCAGGAATGTTGTATCTTTATGCTGTATCTTTACACAAACCTCTTCCCACCAAAATCCAATCTCACTCCCACACACACTAGCTCCGAACCATTGTGCCCATCATCAAATCGCCCCAATAATCCTCAAATTTTCACGCTTTCGAAGTAAACCAAACTACAGAACTTGAACAAAACATGAAATCGGTGTCCAAACAGAGAGAGTGCTTAAATTGCATCGAGAGTAAATCATTTAGAGTAGTCTTACACGTAAATAAGAATCCAAACTAGGGTTCAGGTCCCACTCTTCTTCAGGATTCAAAAACTTAATAACAAGATCTATGGATCAACTAGTACCCAATAAGGCAATAACAGTAAAGAAAAAAAAGGAAAGAAAAAACGATATGGTATTCCGAAACTAATATAGAAAAGTAAATGAAGCAACCAGCAAGAACAGGGTAGACTAAAGCTGAAACCTGAGAGCAGAACAAAGCGAGTGACGGAAGAGATCCCCCAACCGATCCTTCAGCTCCCCGGAGAATCCTCAAAGCCTGAAACCCTACGAGAACTTACCGAAATCGAGGTTAAGGCGGAGAAATTATAATACCGAAAAAAGTAAGAAAAAATAATTTTAAATAAATACCTATAATTATAAACATGGCGTCCTTTTTTTCATTACAAATTACAATCATTGTATACTTTTTAAAAAAAAATTAACTTAATAAATTAAAATCACTCTAACTTAATTAAATTTACTTCGATATTATATATTTTAGAAAATGATAAATTATACAAAAATTGTTAAAACTAAATTTATTTTTTGAGCATGATAATTCAACTTTTAACCCACCCTCAGGCCGGGCTCGGTCTGTTTGGCTCAATCTGAACCACCGGTTCGATAGGTCGGTCGAAGAGTTCAAAAATTACACGTGATCGAGTCGCAACTCGCTACGTGGCTATGCATTAATATTATTTTTGGGAGATATCCGGACCCCAAAATCTTCCACTTCCATTGCGGTTTAATACCCGTTCGCGTCCGCGTTTCGGCCGCAACGAATTAGGAGAGAGAAAATCGAAACAGATCGGCTTCGCTCTCGTCGCCGCTCCCAATTCCCCTCCCGTTCAAAACCCTACCCTCTTCCGCCCCTCGATCGCGCCCCCCCGGTGCTCGCCTCCGCCTCCGCTGCCTACGGCTAGTGCTCGTAGCATCAGATTGGTATCTTATTTATCGCCCGGCTGTTTTGTTCCAATCCGTTCCTGTTTTCCAGCTGATTTTGGTATTGTATGCATTTAATTGCACCCGCATGGGTATTCTTCTTGTTCTGCTTCGGATTTGATGTTCTATTTATTGCTTCTTGATGAGCAGTGCGATTACTCGTGATGTTGTGTGTGGGAGGCGACTTTGGAAGATTTCTACCGTTATTTAGGTTTTTGGGATACTCATTTGAGCGATGCCGCAATTTGAATTTGGTCGTTTATCATTTGGATAAATTAGTGGGGTGTCAATGGGGCGAAAGTTGTGCAATTTTCATGTGTCTTGCTTGTTAGATCCGTGGATTCGTTCTTTTGCTTTTGTGAGATTGCACTGTTCCTTAGGATGAAAATTCTGCTACACTTCTACTGCAGTACCGTTCTTGCTTTTTTCGAAAGAGACGCTTGTCAAATGGTCTTATGTCTTGAGATTCTTTTTATTTTTCGGTGTTTTTCTTCTTATTTATGAATATGGATTTAATAAATGGTTAATGCATTCAGTAGTTTTATCCTAGGATTGTTGTCAGTTATACAGGCTTGGGTATCAGATGTTTCTTAAATTTGGACTCATCATCAATCTGTTTTAGATTGCATTCACTCTGCACATTTCTTGTCCGGTGATGACCAAGAGTTCTTTTGGTTTTTTATCATATCAAAGTGTGTTCTAGTATATTTTCTGCAGGCAACATCATTGATGTTGGGAGCCGTAGCTGCATTATCATGGCTCTCAACTTGTTACATGCTATATTATCATATTTTTGTTTAATAATTTAAATTTCATTTCCCATGGCTAATTATTTATTACATGAATTTTGCTGAACCACGGTAGTTATACACTTCGTACAAGACAGGATTGTAGGAAAACAAATATGTCAAGATTTTGCATTTAATACAATTTATGTGTGGGCATTACTTGATATCTGCGAATGTTTTATTTGAGAGTACACAAGTGCAAATAATTCTGTGAATGCAAGTTGAATTAGCAGAGATTCACAAGGAATCCAAAATTACTAAAATGTTAGTGTATAAATGCATGCATATATATAGTAAATACATGTTGTCATCAGGAGATCACAATTCCTTAGTAAAGTAACACGTAGATTTCTTTATTAGACTGATTACTTTAGATGGTTAAGAAGGAATACATGTTGATATATAAAGAAGTTGCCTGATAATGAAACATAATTTAGATGATTATTAAAATCCTAAAAAAAATACTTGCGGATAGTAATAACATAAGTTGGCTTTTATTTTGAATTTTATTTAAAATGGGATGAGGGCCAACAATAATTGTGAGCCCTTCTCTACTTCTCGGGTGTAGCTGACCAGGTGTGGTAACTGAGTTATTGTTTTATCAAATTGACAAAAATAAGAAAAAACTTCAATGGCTTAGTTACATGGAAAACCACTGTGCAATGAAGTGTAGGAACTATGAACAATAGAGAGCACTGTCCAGTGTGTGTTTGGTAGCAATCAAGCACCATGGGTGGCAAACGACTGCTAGCAGAATGTTACAAATTGGCTTGTTATTGGGATAGGCCAACACTAGAATAGGTTTCAAAGTTGTCCATCTATCCAATTTTTTTTTTATTGATTTGGTGATTTTGGTTGATGTTTTGTTTGATTTTGTTGTACTTGAAAAGATACTTGAAGAAAAGATATCTGATTGAGTGAAGTCCCATATAACATTCGTATAGAGTGAAAATTAACTGATAATGGAAAGGTCATGTATGTGAATAAGTGCCAAATAACAAGGGTGATCCAGTTGTTGTTGCGTTCGCCAAACTAAGGTGATGCTGGAAGTGGTAATTTGTTCCCTCATATATCCCACGGTGCATGGCAGTCATCCCACACCAATACACCATATTCTCACTTGAAAGCAATTGTCCCACATTCTTTGTTTCCAATTATTAACTGTATCAGGCATTTTCAATTTGGATTAGGTTGACCAATTTTAACAACCAAGCAGATGTACAATTGAAGTTAGCCATTACATGGCTATTGAGATGAGTGTGGGTTTATTACTTTGAGCCTGCTATCAGACACTGGCCTAGATTTGCCAATAGGGTTTGAGATGAATGTGGAATAACATGATCATCATCTTCCTGCTCTGTTACAGTGTTTACAAATGATGAATTTGATTGTTTCTCCATTTTTGAAGTTAAATTTTCCTTTCTTTTTCTGACTTCTCCTTTGTTTGTTTTTGATCTGTAGCATCTTCCTTTTTTGTGGCTTGATATTTTTTTTTAAAATAAAAATGGCCCAAGCAGTGTTTTTTAGATTTTGTTATTAGAACATTAAGTCGAACTCATTTTTTTCATGCTTAATTCGGTGGCCAATTTGCACAATTTGTCTATCAGATTGGCGAAACCTACTTGTCCTCGGATAATACCAACATTCAGTAGCTACACGGTAGCATGATAAACTGATATTACTACTTGTGTAGTACATTTGAAAATCAACCATTCAGTCGGGTAACCAAATGGATGCATATGAAACTATCACATGTGGCAGATGTAGTGGATCTGTAATTTTTGTTCCTTTCTCAATTGTGCTGAGATGGAGTCCTTGGTATGCATTCCATACATTTCTGGTTATGTTAATCCTGTAGTTTCATGTTACTAGGCTATTGGATTGTTTGAGTTGTCACCATCATTTAGCAAAGCCATGTTTGTCTCAAGTTTGCTGATCGGATCATTTGAGTAATTTATTAATATGTTTTCTTTTGTAATGGTCTCATGCAGTAAAATGTCCCCAGCAACTAAATCTAAGTCAGGCAAATTGTCTGCAAAGGCAGTCAAAGCAAACGGCAAAGTCTCGTCAAAACCTTCTTTAGCCCTTCCGAACCACGGAAATGGTGTCCCCTCCAATGTCTATAATCCAGTGACCGGCAAATTCCACAAGTTTGATGTGTCAGCCACCGTTTCCATAACAACAAGCCAAAACAATGGACGTCTTGGAACCATAGATGAAACAGAGAATCAGTCTGTTAGTTCATTTGGTACAAGTGGCGAGTTAGATTCGATGTCTAATCATAATGGTTCTGGCGAAGAGGACCAGAAGGAGAAAACAACTACTAGTACTGTATCTCGCACAGAACCTGTACCTGGTTGTGACACAGATAAGAGGGAGAAGATTCGGCAGAAAAATGAGAGAAAGCATCAACGGCAGAAGGAAAAGCGGGCTCAGGAGCTACATGAACGCTGTAGTGGGTATCTCATGTCTTGGAAACTAGATATGCTTGCTCAGAAAATTGTAGCAATGGGTTTCTCTTCTGAAAAGTCAACAATGGCACTGATACAAAATGAAGGACGGGTTGAAGAATCCATTGCGTGGCTCCTCGAACTGAGTGAAGAAAGCAAACTCCAAATTTCTTCCAACACAGACAATTCTGGCAAGTGGAAGATAGACATTACAGCAGAGCTGGCTAAGATATCAGATATGGTGATGAAGTTCAAGTGCACAAAGCAGGAGGTCGAAAGGACAGTAGTAGCATGTGAGGGTGACTTGGAGAAAGCTGAAGCGACTTTGAAGGCACAGAATCAGGAAGGAAAAGCTACTTCATCAAAATTGGAAGAAGCTGAGAATTCTGTCTCGGAGAGTGGCCTTGGCAATAAGATGATTATGCCCGTTCAAAATGGAATGTTAAGACCGCAACAGAAGGGAATAATTCCAGTAGTCACTCAACAACGGATAGGTGAGTGCAATTTAAGCGATAATAAAGCTGTGATAAATGGAACTGTGGACTCTGCAAACAAGAATTTGCAGTCTTTGAGGAGGATACAGCCCAAGCCAGATTGGGGAAGACCACCCCAACTTGTTACTCCCACAAAAGCTGTTACTCCCATGGATAAAAGGTGGTCCAATGCTAGCTCTGTTCCTTCCATTTCGTTATCTATGCCATCGTCTCAGCAGGTAGCCGCACCTCCAACTAACCCATATGTGGTGATGAGTAAGGAGCCAAAGGCTAACATGCCATCGCTAACAATGAGGGAGCCTGTCATTGTAATGCAGCGGCCCCAGTCTATTCCTCCCAAACAAAACTTAGCATCGACAAGCCGGAATACCAGTGCCTCGATACCCTCTTCCACAGGATCATATCCGAATGGTATGTTGAGCATGGAGATGATGACGGAAAATGGAAGCTTGAGACCTAGCTCATCTTACTTGGGTTTGCATGGTGCTAGTGCTCAACAGTTCATTAACCAGAATCATTTCCGACCTCCCAGTTCTAGCTCAGTGGATCTGGATTCTTTTGCAACTGGTTGGGGCACTCCATTCAACTCTTCAAACTTTTCAGCATCATCTTTTGCAGTGCCTTCTTCCCCCAGTCGCTTTGCTGGTCTCCCTTCTGGGCCATCCCCTCCATCCTCAGTCGACTGGAGTTCTGGTGTGTCGACACGATACGACTATACTCGTATAGATTGGAGGATGGATAAAGCTCTTATGGGGCCTTCCACAAGGAATCTCGACTCATCGTCGACATGGTCCACCATGTTCATGGGTGGTGAGGTGGCAAGGCCAGCCATGAATTCATCAGGCGGTGCCTACATTCCTGGGCTGCAGGATGGTGGTCTCATAGCCGAGGAGTCTTCAAACTCGTCCGGGTTACCTGAGTGGTCATCTCCTTTTGCAGGGAAGGACCTACTTAGCATATCAAGACGGTATGTCACCGATTCTTTGCTCTAGAAAGGCTGTAAGATGAAAATGAATAATAAGACATGAATTGGTTGTTACTTCTTGATGCTCATGAATGAAAATTTCATGCTTTGATTAGAGACTCGACTGGTCCAATAGAGTTGGTAGTATTCAAGATGGGAGACATGGAAGGCAATGCATCCACTTGATGCATTACAACATTGTTCTCCTTCCTTGCTATTTCAGGCTGTTTATATATCCATACATAACACAAAACTTACACCAAACAAAAGAGGAATCATTTGAACTGGATCAGATCTAAATCATAACTTTTCATTCTTTAAACAAGGAACATGTTGACATATCACAAAATAAAGTTCATTTTCCCCTTCAACTTTCTTAGTTGTTTGGTACCTTATCATTCTTGCATAAATAAAATAGGAAAACAACTAAGTGTATTCTGGAATCCTCTTGAAGCTCCAGAGCCTCAACTGACTTGGTTTTTATTTCAGTCTGGTTTTTTTAATAAAAAAATCTTAATTGAAAAGAAAAAATATAAAAGAAAATTTGAAACTGATTTTATTGTTTGATATTTAATTTACTGTAATATCTAATTAATATTAATTTAGACTAATTTACTATATACATTGTTCATCAAGAATAGAGGAGAAAATCCAATTATGTTGCATTGTTATTATCTGTGAGGATAAGATGGTGGCTCAAATAAAGAAATTCATAATTGTTATTTATGTTTCACTTTCATGTTACAACAAGAATAATGTGAAGAATTTTAAATGAGATAAATATTTTATATTGTTGGATTTATTTGAAGATAAATTACCCTATCCCTGATTACTCTAACACATACGGCAGAAAGTCATTCTCTAACACAGCAAGAAAATTCTTAGGAAAATATGTTAATTCACTACAAGACAGAAGGATCTATAATAATAATAATAATTAACAATATCTTATAATCAAGATTAATGCATAAGAAAATCTAAGGTGTTTTTTGTGGCTGAAATTTATATAACCAGAAGCATTTTTGTTTTACTTGTCTTATTTGAAATTAAGAATACATTAAAAAGCAATTAAAATAAATAAATAGGAATATCTTCTGATGAATAATTAAATGAAGGTTCTAGACTTTTGAATTTAATGCCAAAGAGGGGCATTGGTGGTACCACGCCTCCAATTGCTGACCAGCAAAGAAAGGGGAAGAATAAAAGGGGGCAAGTTTCAGTTTCACTCCCTAAGGTTTTATCCTTTTTCAAGATAGCCCTCAAATATCTAAGGTTTCTATCAATCATTAATACATCACAAGCAAACAAATCACAATATCTCATTGCAAATAGAAATGCATCAAATCATCATTTTTAAAATTGTCAAAATATTATGCTACAATTAAAATAGTTTATTTAAAAATTAATATTTACGAGAAGCTACAGTTGATCACTATAGAAAGAAAGGATATTATTTCGATTTCATCGAGATTCGATTTTTATCCATTTCAACAAGTATTTTATAATAATCAACTCAATCATGCATCGGAGGCGAGGACTCAATTGTGGAGTTGTTAGAGTAGTGGATTCTTTCTTTCATTGAAACGATTGCAATAATTGATGAATCTCCCATCTTTTGTTATGGGTATAAGTGGGAATTTGAAAGCCAATTGAGAATTATAAAGGGTATTTTAAAATTTTGAAAAAGTATGAGGGGGCACTTTAAAAGTGACAACCTTAGGAAGGGTGCATTTTGAAATTTCCGAGAAAATTGGAGAAAAAGTTGGTTGATCATTTTTTCTGCTGCCCTTCTTCTCAAGGCAAAGATTCGTCCTATAAATGGAAGCAAGAGCGTTGCTTTCTCCTCGGCCGAATCAAAAGGTCAGAAGAAAAATCGAGAAAATTTTGGAAGAAGAGGAGGAGAGAGAAGAAGGTCGTCGCTCGAGCCTTCTTCCATTCCTCCTCTCTTCCTCTTCTTGTTCCATCGCTTTCGATCGAAGAGCAAGAGGGGATAGACGGCGAAAAAAGGGAGCTCTTTTTGGTTCTCTTCCGGAGGGGAAATGGCGAGGCTATCGATCGGAATCCTCGGGCTGACGGAGCTCTTCGTCAGCGCGACGGTGCACCTACTCTTCGGCCTCTACATCTTCAGCGCCGCGCTGGCGTCCGACCTGTCGCAGGCTGTCGCCGACTGCCTGCGGCCTAATGTCTTCAACCTCGGCGCCGGGCAGAGGGAGGCGGAGGGAAGGGGCCAGCCGCCGGTGGTGCTCGAGGGCTCGCCGCCGCCTATCGTGTTGGTGCACGGTATCTTCGGATTCGGAAAAGGGGTAAATGTCTTGATCGGGACTGTGATTTTACCTTTCCTTTCATCGATATCGCATTAACTCTGGCTTTTGTTTGGGTTGCAGCGACTTGGCGGTTTGTCCTACTTCGCCGGGGCGGAGAAGAAGGATGAGCGTGTTCTGGTCCCGGATCTGGGATCCCTAACCAGCATCCATGACAGGTGCTTCTTCTCAAAATCATTGGTTCCGTTGCTTCCCTTCTTTTCGGAAAATCTGAAGGAAAAAAAATTGATTTCCCCCTTTTTGGATTTTTAAAACTCGATATACCTTTGAACACAGGGCAAGGGAACTGTTCTATTACTTGAAGGGAGGGCAGGTGGACTACGGAGAGGAGCATAGCAGGATCTCTGGACATTCACAATTTGGGAAGATTTATGAACAAGGCATGCTAAAACTGAAATCATGTTTACTCATCCTTTCTTGCTTGTTTGGATCCAATTCCTGTTCGGAAAGAATTCCATAGTGTTCTGATTATGGTTCTTATCTTTGGATATTAGGATATGAGTATTTGTATTTCATTCTTTTGTATTCGGGAGTATGCTTTTAAGGATATACAGAATTATTAGTCTCATGAATCCTCAGAAATTTTGAAACAATAGAATTCTAAGTCCCATCTTTATGTATAGCAAACATAGAAATTTGGTACAACATTGGAACTAGATTTCTAATTCTATAGAACTTTGATGGATCCAAACAGTTTGTTGGACTCTTACACCATTTGGTTGGATTGCAGGGCACTATCCTTCATGGGACGAACACCAACCTCTCCATTTTGTTGGGCATTCAGCAGGTGTTCAGGTTGTTAGGGTATTGCAGCAGATGCTCGCCGATAAGGTGTTTTGCTTTCTCAATCGATGTATTATTTTTATCTCTTGCTTTCTTCCTCATAAGGATTGTGAAGCATTTACTCGCATTTGTTGTGCTGAAACAGGCATTCAGTGGCTATGACACTTCGGAGGACTGGGTTCTGAGCCTTACTTCTCTGTCCGGCGCGCTCAATGGAACCACTAGAGCCTACTTTGATGGCATGCAGTGAGCAACTTCTTTGTTCTTCAAGAACTGATAGCATACTTGCTTCGAGTTCCTAACATAATCCTTTGGTTTTGTTTTCCAGGCCGGAGGATGGTAGGTTCATGAAACCTATATCACTGCTTCAAATTTGTCGCTTGGGAGTTATCATCTATGATTGGTTGGACATTTCATGGCTCAAGAACTACTACAACTTTGGATTTGATCATTTTCAGATGGGATGGAGGAATACCGGCATCTCAGGTCTGATCGATCTGCTCTTAGGAAACACCGGGCCTTTCGCTTCAGGGGATTGGATCCTACCTGACCTCACAATTCAAGGCTCAATCCGGCTTAATTCGGGACTTCGAACCTTCCCCAACACATTCTACTTCAGCTATGCAACTAAGAGAACGAGAAAGGTCTTTGGGTTCACAATTCCCTCCAGTATCTTGGGTATCCACCCGTTGCTGTTTCTTCGAGTCTTGCAGATGTGCCAGTGGCAATTCCCTCGCAATGCTCCGCCGCCTTACAAAGGATACCGGTGAGTCAGACACATGTATTAATTCATGTATAGTTCAGATTTCAGATGAGGTTTATGGTTGGAGACCAATTTGAGATTCTTTGGAATACTGGAGCAGGGATGAAGATTGGGAAGACAATGATGGGGCTCTGAATACAATATCCATGACACATCCTCGCTTGCCTATCGAACACCCGAGCGAATTTGTCGAAGATGACTCAAAATGCCATCCTCTACAACCAGGAATTTGGTTTGTACTCCTGCACATCATCATCATCATTTTTCAATACCACATTCATTCCTAGAACGTATGCAATTGGAGAAACTTACATCACACGATCTCTGATTCTTGGGTTCTACTTGAAGTCAAGTTTTCTCCCTACCTTTGCAGGTACTACAGGATCCTTGAAGCCGATCACATCTTTTTCATCGTGAATCGAGAGCGAGCAGGAGTACAATTTGATCTTTTGTATGATAGCATATTTCAAAGATGCAGAAAGCACATCATTCGAAACAATATGCTGCCAGTCTTGCCTAAGGAAAATGGTCAATGATTGAAATACTTAATACTCGAGTAGGTGATTAGAGGCTGTGAATTTTTGTTCAAGACTTGAACTTGAGCTCCCGCTAAAACTATATTAGTTTTGCACCCTGTTGATGTTGAGCCACTTGTAAACATATGCTTTACTGGTTTAGTCAACATTGAAGACTCCATTGATATTCTAGCTAACCACAATATGAGAACTCTTCATAGACTAATTGTGAGCAAACGTGGAAAGAACTATCAAAAGATTACCTATCCGTATTAAGCAGGTAGAAAGTTAGTTTTATGGATCAATTAAAATCAAATTAAGTCAACTAGATTCAAATTAAGAATTCAACAATTTATTAGCAATACAATACCACAGAAGAAACAAATCATAAACACACTGAGACTTTAACGTGAAATTCATGTGAAGGCGCTATGGAACCATAAGCTTCTTCAGAATCTAATTCTGATTATTCATTAGAGCCAATTGCATAAGGGACTGAGTTTATGAGCAATCACATAAATCAACAAGATCAAAAAGATAACAATCAGATTAGTATCGTAAGTGCATAACAGATCCACCAGAACAGAGATCCCATATAGTAAGTGCGAAGTTACAAGCAAAACATTTGTCAAACGGGAAGTTCACATTGCTACCAAATTTGAAGGAAAACCAAATGAATTCGGCAAAGTGTTTACTGCAGCTGGTTCTCCCATCCGGTAATTGATTCATTTTAACACGTCACTACTTTCGGTGCTCAGTTGGGACTGCATAAATTTGGTCACTAGTAAGCTTGATTGGCAGAAAGATCATGAAAATGAGAGGAAATGAGGCTGACCTGTAGGAATGTGACCTTGACGGGTTCTGTTCGATACCCTCAGGACCTGGAGACTGAGGCTCCGGCCTCTTAGACCTGTAATCCCTAACATCAGGCGACCCATACTCCCTACCATTGCGAAGAGATGGAGAAACTGATCTGGGTGGAGAGTAGTAATCACGGCTGCCCCTTCCATTGTCCCTGCATTCAACCATGTGTGAGTAATTATTCAGAAACGCAGCATACTATGAGGCAAAGTCTTCGCTAATTGCAGGGTGCAGTGGCATTAGATATGTGATCTATAAGTTGCAAAGAACACGAGAAAGCAAAAGAATTATCTGCTGATCTTAATAATGAACAATAATATAATGCATTGGTCGAAAAGTGTGGCAAGGGTTCTTAAGCAGCATCTCCAACTTGATGAGTTGGAAGCAGTGAACTTTACCTGGAACATATCACAACTCCTGAAAAAATATGGTAGCATGTTTTATTCTCTTATTGGTGTACTTGCTTATTGAACAGCATCGACAGCTCTTTGCATCAACTTTCTTAGGCCAAAATTATCTTACTTTCATCTCATGCATGACCACCATCAAGAAGATTATGCCCTCATCACAGGAGATCATGGTAATTTCACTTTGGGCTCTTTTCATGAATCTCTCTTTTGACTTTGAAAGCTTTAATTTCTTTTTTAACTGGATAGTATAAAACAATCAAACAGCCAATTAAGAGAGCAAAACATGAACTGAAAGTTGTTTCTATTGAGGGAAAGGAAAGTTTTAAATGGACTTGTATTTCTACCAAGCCATGTAATCGGTGATTTTCAGTTGAAAACGAAGACAAACTGAAACTTCTTCATAGCTTTCAAATTAGGTGATCAATAAGCGAACAACAACTCTACGTCCACTTCCTCTTTACTTTTTTTACTAAACCTTTGATTCTTTACATACTCGTTTCACTTTTACAATCTGCATGAACATTGGAAAGGCTATGAAAAAATCAATAAATTTTCATCTAAAAAAAGAAAGACATTAATACAAGGAGGTTGGGAAATTTAAAGTAGTCACGCAGCATTATCTAATTTAAACAACAAAGAAAGCTGAATCCTAAAACCAAAAACAGAGAGAGAGAGAGAGAGAGAGAGAATAAAAGCATAAATTTATTTGACTAAATATTGAACACCCAATTCAATTTTTGAATTGTATCATTCTGATTATCATATTTGTCAGTAAAGATAACTAGATTGTTGGTGTATACTTTTTCAAATCATCATACAGCTATTCAGATGATTAGGGAACTCCACGGATGTAGTGCAATTCCTTGGCAAGTAAAATCTGTATCTATTAGGGACAATGGCTAACAGTTTTAAGGTCTACTGGATCATGAAAGAAGAGGGCAAACTGAAACCAGCAAAATTAAGAGACCTATTGATAACTTGATAAGTGTTATGCATACTGACGCTTTTGGATTATGATTCTCAACAAAGAAATTATACGGCTGCTTATCAATGACAGCCTCATTACCAATTTAGCATATCTGTTGTTAATCACTAACATCAACCTACCATCAAGTCACTAGTCATTGAAGAACTTGTGCTAAGGAATCAAATTTGGTTTGTGTCAGTTGGTATGGGCAAACTTTTTTCATTCACAGCCTAGCACACAAGGCACAAGAAGCATGCTGTGAGCCATTCCTCCTCCGCTGCAAGTGACAAACTGCAAGAACCACAAGCCGCTTTCCTCCTTCGAGAAGCAATGCAGACTAAGGTTCCACAGCGAGACTTTGAAAGGTACCCCACTTTGTCACAGCCTTGTCCGCCTCTTCCTCCTCTCCCTCCACCTCGTTGACCTCCTCCTCTACCTCATACTCATCTTCCTCCAACTCCTCTCTTCTTCCTCATCAAGACAGCCAATACCCAATCAAAATGGAATGATACTGTTCCAAAACAGTATGGTTCCAACCTCTGGATGAAACTCGAAATCGGGTCAAAACGTTAAGCCTCATTTAATGCCAAATAGAATGTTTATGAGGTTTGTTATGAAATCAATTTAAGAACACTTGTCACTATGCTTTTAACTAAGAACTTCCCATTTAACTTACTCCAAAAAGTTTGGAACATTGATATGCACAATTATTAATCTTCAAATAGAATATTGTAGGGTGTATTACAGTATTAATCTATACTATTTACTATTATACAAATTGAAGGTCCCAAGTCTTACCTTCTTATATCAATGGAAACTATTAACAAAGCAATGCCCTTTGCTCAAGAGGCATTTGAAAGATATTTGAATTGTGATGTTTAATAGACGTAGAGATTTTTCATATATGACAATGATAAGAACCAGCAGTTTGTTAATTTCTTTTAGCAAATAACATGCAAAACCACAAGTACAAGTATTGTAACAAACCTTGAACCATGCCTGGGAGGACTAGGAGAACGAGAATATGCTGCCACAGAGAATGGATCCATTTTAAGTATACTCAAGCAGATATAAAACTGGATGACTTATGTTACAGCAGAATACTGACAACGATATTGTCGTCTGGGAGATCTGGATGTGGACCGCCTGTTTCGTCCTCCCATATATCTTTCACTGCAGAAGGTTTTGTTACTATGCAAATTACTTGAAGACGCAACTAAATTAACCCCACAAACAAACAGAATACCATTGATAACTATTAGATTATCAAACAATACATCTACCCGCAGCTTTCCAACATCTAATAAAAAAAGTGATAATGCCAGAAGTATAGATGAGCACACCTAACCCTTGCCGTCCTGCGCATCTCTTGCGGAGTTTTTCTATTTTCTTCTGCATAGACAATTGAAATTTCACGGCCACCAATAATCTGACGATTCATATGCTGCTTAGCTACTGCAGCATCTTCTGCATACCGAAATTTAACAAATCCAAACCCACGTGGCTCCCTGCAATAGCAGAGGCATAAGATCAGAATTCATCACAAAGAAGGCCAAAATATGTTTATTATGAAATTCGTTGTTTATCCTACAAAGATAAACCAACAGGAAAAAATTACTAATGAACACTAGAAGGAAATTGACCGATACAAAATGCTTAGCATGATATCTAGTTAATGGAGTTGTTTGTTTACATGTGCAAGAATGACAGTGTTCCACAATGATAGACCAAATACAGTAGCCTTCAGTTGCTTGGACAAATATGATTATGCACTAGGTGAGAGGAGAGCAAGCATCCACGATTGGCATATCCTTTTTGAGGATTTCTCGTTCTTTTGACTTTTAGCTTTTTGGTTTTCTTGTTTTAGGCAAGTGTAAAATGGAGCAGTTAATAAGTTAATACAACCAACCTACCATTAACTTCTTTTTTTTTGGACTGAAAGACTTTCACTTTTTTTTTAGCACTTCCCATTGGTGAAAAAAAAAACACTTTCATCGGACAAACTGACATAATTTGATCTTTTAAAAGTGTTCCAATGAGGCATTTTTTGTCAAAATTGTGGAAGGAGATCCAAGAGGTGAAAACTCTTGGTGAATAAACATATTCAATTTTGTACACACAGTTAAAGTTGTTGATATTCCAAAATCCAATCCATGATAAATATCCAATAAAGCAACAGTTTCTATGTACTCCCCTCCATTACCTTCTCCTTTTCTTTCAAAGTAGAAATTATGTTCTCAAGATGTGGACAGAAATTCAACTGAAGTATGTTTCTTTACTCTTCCAAATCTCACTCAAAAAGAGGATACAGACAATGAAAGAGTAATTTAGAATGGCAACTAGGGATGTTAATGTTTGTTGATATCAGCAGTCACACAAAAGGAAGTACCCTGAGTAGTATTTCTTACCCTGTATAGTAATTCTTTGGAAGGTAGACATCCTTCACTGGACCAAACCGCTCGAATGGAATCCGTAGATCTTCAGGCCTGCAAATGACAGACAAATTTTTATTTAATTCATGCATTTTAAACATATATTGGAGAACACAACAAAAAAGAAGATCCTTCACAAATACACAAAAAACTAAACAGTTGAGGAAAATGAAGCGGCATTGAATCAATTAACATGGACACATTTAAAAAGGGCAGCCCAATGCATGAAGCTCCCACCAATGTAAGGTCCTGAGAAAAAGTCTATTGTACGTAGTCTTATCCTGTTTTGCAAGAGGCTGCTTTCAAGACTTGAACCCGTGACTTCCAAGTCACACAACAACAATTTTACCATTGCACCAAAACTCCCTTCTTAACATGGACACATTCACCCTCTCAAAATATAAAAGTAATAAAAATTGTCCATTTTCAGAAAAAATTATGAACTGATAAATTTCAAAATTCATGTATCTACTATTTAGCAACAGTCTATCAGAGTATTCGCTTTTACAAGATTAAAATGGGAGAGACTTAACCACATGTGTAATCCAAATTAGCCATGAAGGCTTTAAAACAACAGTGCAACTGTGTAACCAAGATGAATTACCCATGCAACTTAACCACCTGTCTTATTTCATTCCCTGAATGGAAATTAAACAAATAATTAGAAATTTCATCCTAAGACACTTTTAACATGGAAAAAAATCGACTCCGCCTTTGCTATCCATTATGTCTTGATAGCATTAACACGATGGAAGAAAGAAAGAAAGAGGCAAACAACAAGTATGCTACATGAAAAGATGAATCGGAGAGTATTTTTCAATAACATGAATTTCAGTGATTTGTTCTTCTTCAACTTTGTTAGATGTTGAGGTCACCTTAGCTATCATTTACTGTGTCTCCATGTGACAAGATGTTCTTTTTGTATGTAATCATTAACTTTGAAATTGTAATCTCTTTGCCCTTATATTTCTATCATAAAACATAAGATTCATCCTTCCTTTTTTTATAATGACTTGGTTTAATCTTCGATACATTAGTTGAATTTAGTGCTTCAATAGGTTTATTTATTTCGGGTTAGTTGAATTTAACTTCTAACGGATCATATTTCCTATTTTAAGAATTGTATAAAATAAAATTCATATCGAATCATCAAATCTGATTTGAATCATAATGGTTCTTTTGAATTATGGCTTATATATTAACTAAATAATGAAAACACTCAATACAACAAACAAATATAATGAAAACACTAATATAGTTCTGTTCACTTCCAGTATAGAACTCTATTCCTCTAAGCACAGTATAAAGCAACATTTGTTACTAGAATACATACCTGTAAGACCACCGACATAAATACAACAACAACAACAACAACAACAACAACAACCAAGCCTTATCCCACTAAGTGGGGTCGGCTATATGGATCCTTCTACGCCATTGAGCTCTATCTCCTATTATATCATCATCTAAATTTAAATAAATTTTATCTTGTTTTATTGTTGCTAACCAAGTCTTTTTTGGTCTACCACGTCCTCGTTTAATGTGCGTATTTGTCATATTTTCACACCGCCTAACTGGAGCATTTGTCGGTCGTTTAAGTACATGTCCGTACCACCTTAAACGTGTCTCACGAAGTTTTTCCTCAATAGATGCAACTCCCACTTTCTCTCTAATGCTCTCATTTCTTATTCTGTCCATCTTCGTATGTCCACACATCCATCTTAACATCCTCATCTCCGCAACTCTCATCTTTTGCTCATGTGCTCGAGTCATAGCCCAACATTCAGCGCCATATAACATGGCAGGTCTAACTGCCGTTTTATAAAACTTTCCTTTAAGTTTTAGAGGCACTTTACGATCACATAAAACACCTGATGCCCTCCTCCACTTCAACCATCCTGTTTGTATTCTATGTAAGACATCTCTCTCTGTCCCTCCATCAGCTTGCAAAAATGATCCTAAATATTTAAAACTCTCAGTTCCAGACAACTGATCATCTCCTAGTTTAATACTTGTCTCATTACGTTCAATATTGCTAAATTTAAATTTCATATATTCTGTCTTTACTCTACTAAGCCTAAAACCTTTCTCTTCTAGTGTTTCTCGCCAAGATTCTAATTTAGCATTTACTCCCCTAACTAAATAATACTATAGGTGCTAATAAAAGCGAAAATTTTCTTTTATTCTCTTTTTTCCCCTTTATATTTAGCCTAGTTTTTTTACTTATCCTTTCTCTTTAATGCTTATATCTTTTAATCTTTTCCCATTCTTTTAATTTATCCAGCCCACCACTTCAATCCTCTTCTCCTCCCTCCTACTCTTCCTCCTATATTCCTCTTCTCTTGGTACCATGAAGTAGAAGAGAAGGCCAACACCAAGATAGGTAGGTAACTTTACAGCACAAATCTGACTGAGGTCATATAAGACCCAAACTGATACTTTAAATTTTGTTCTAGAATATGAAATACATCATACCAAACCTCAATTAGTCAATTCCAATGTCTAATGATGCAGAATCATAAGATCATCCCTAAGATATATTGCACTATCCTACAAAGCTGACAAAAAATCCATTGAAAAACAATCTTAAGAATGAATATGAACTTCTCTAACTTAGTAATGCATGTGTTGGATGCCTTGGGTTAAGGTGAAAGTCTAGATTGTTCCAAGGTGAGTAATTTTGTGGAAGAACTTAGTATCATAGATATCCTAGTAGATTTAATTTTTTTCTGGAATTTGAATGTAAATGACATCTAGTCGTGTGGCAGTTGTGGTATAGATCCCATGTTTTACCCTGTGGTGTATCAATTAAGATATCACATTGTTAGGTGCCTAAATTTGCACTTGTTTCTTATTTATACTAATCAGAATCTCACAACCAAATCAATTTAACAATAAATGCGGAAGTCAAGTACAGAATGTCATCTATCCAAACATTCATTAAGTATGTATTATGTGGGCGAGCTTACATTTTTTTTAATCCCTTTTCTTTAACCATTTTTCTTTAACCATTTTTTAATTCTCCCTTTTCATTAAGTATGTATTATGTGGGCGAGCTTGCATTTTTTAATCCCTTATCCGGTTCAACTAGCCATTCCAATCTGGTTTGAAAACTTGTAAACCACCAAACAAAGAGAGAAATGGATAGTGAAACTTCATAAGAAATACCTAAAACTTCAGAAACAGTATTGTAGTTGCCAGTAGTGAAATGCAGATCATGACACTTTCCGACAATGCCACTAAATCCAGGTCGCCATGATATAGAATTAGGATTCCGTGAATATAAATTAATGAAATCAGGAGTTGAAACAGAAAAAGGACTGCGTTGTCGTAAATGATATTCATACCGATACATCAATTTGTACGAGTCACGGATATTTAACCTAGCACGATTTGTTAGAGCGAAGAAGAGAACTACCATCGTCATCTTGGCTCGCAATACCACGAACAGTCGGAGAAATCAAAAGGATTTCTCACTGCAATAACAACGAAGACAAAGAAAGGAAACCTAACGGATAATACATAAAATAACCTGGCATCGAGAGCGATGTTCCGGATGAGGAGTCCGGAGGAGGCGGACCGATAGTCCCTATACTCCCGTCCGCCACCGCCACCGCCGCCGCCTCCACGGTATCGGTCGCGGGGGTCATCGTAGCGCTTCCGGCGAGGAGGGCTACGGCTGTAACGCCGCGGGCTGTAGCTTCTGCTGTGACTGCGGTATCGCCCCATGGCAGGAAGGTCGAGCGAGCGAACCCTAGTCGCCGTAGATCCGCAGAAGAAAGGAAAGCAGAAAACCTAGAAACGAGACCGGCATAGCGAGGCATTTTATACCTCGTACCAGGCACCGGATAAATCGGATAATTATTAAAAATATTATTAAATTAAATTAAATTCATTTTAATAAATATATCACCAATTTAAAAAGTTGCATCGTGCCCCCTCAACTTTCTAAATTTATAACTACTCTATCACACTGTCCTAATGCTCTTAATTTATTTTTAAATGCAGGCATAATCAATTAGTATTAACCTATCACACCATCTTAATTCTGTTAATGATAAATCAACATAAATTAAAATCAAAATTTCTATATTACTAATTGAAGCCAAACCATGATTAACAAACTTGAGCCAGAGATAATATTTAAAAAGAATAGATTGGATTTTATTGAATTGTTGAGATCACAATAAACAACAACAGCAACAAATTGATTGGTTCTCTGTTGAAGCCCTTAAATAGCAGGAAGAGGCACCCCTTGAAGAAAACTCTTGATCATCTCCAAAGCACGAGCTGGCTGATAACTTGGAACCTCATGCCCTGCTCCTCGAACAGTGGCAAATGTCAAATTGTGATCATACACCACAGTGTATCCCCCAACCTGCATATTCACAATAAAAACTATCAAAAGAATTGTCTACCTCACTGTTAAGCATAATTAAATACAAAATATATGTATATATTATTAAAAAAAAGATTTAAAACAACATAATTGTCTACCTCACTGTTAAGCATCCAAGCTCTCCATGGAACCGTCACTTTAAGCTTTAGCTCGTTGAGAGAGTATCTTGTGGAAGTAACAGGAACTCTTCCATCAAGGTCACCACTGCACAATTGCATGCATGTATATGAAAGTGAACTAGGCCAAAGCTTACTGACTCGCAGTCGAATGAACACTATCTTGATCTTTATTTTATGACATATGTTATGAAGAAATCTTAAAGGTATCATACTTGTACACCTATAGCTACTAAATCAATGGGCCTGGAAATGAAAAAACTGATATATCTATAACTGTTATCGTAGTTTTACACAATGCACCTAAGCTGATACGCCATGTAATATGATGAAAATCTCTATTTACTTTTGCAAAACTGCAGTCATATGAATATGATGAAGACATCGATGGCAGTGAAGGGGATTTTCACCTAAATTTTGTCTCTTTCTTTACTCATCTCCTGGGTTAGTTATGTGAATCTAATGATGAGGCTATAATTTTGTTTACCTGTACTTCAAAACCCTAATCCCGTTAGACAACAATTTGTGAATAATTGGCAAGATTGTGGAAGGCTGATCTGACCAACCCTGTATCACTCGGCTGCATGGAGACAAAAATATAATTAAATGAGCTGAATTTTCATTATTTTGTTTAAAAGAAAATAAAATTATCACGTGGCAGCTTGGGTGCATATGAGATATGTATATACCTACAACCAGACCAGGTGTAGTTGAGCTTTGTCACATTGGCATGTAGAGCTTTCTGCACCTCAGGATTGTTAAGGTATGCCTCCACGTAATTAGAAGTACAAGGATCAAAATTCTCAATCTGCATCAGAATTGAATACAACATTTCAGTATATAGACATAACAATTGGTAGGTAGGAAGGGATAGGACAAAGTTGCCATATTTTGAAAAACAGAACAAGATTGAATCTGTTAGCTCTATGGTTTTTACGATTAACTTGGCTATAAACAATATCTATATTCTTCACAATTGATACGATTGAGTGAAAATTTTGAATGAGTTTGGTCACAAAAAGAAGGCTCCTAAGATGAACAAAAATGATACACTAAGTTCCAGCTCTCGCGAGTGGAAGAGGAGCTTGTGAAACGCATGATCAAGAGGAATTTATATCTCGCTCACTCGAATGTAGAACAGCCGAGATTAAAGCATAAGCCTCCCTTCTCCATTTGTGCAATTTAATTACATTCAGTAACTGAGAAACCATAAAATGATTAGAATGAAAAATATTCATATTTTTAAGTTTAGAATGAGTTCAGTAACAAAAGGGACCCTATGAAGGGACCCAAAGACCCTATGAAGGGGAGCATGTGCACCACATGATCTAGGGGAACTTGTAATCTCGCTCACTCACATCTAAATGGCTGAGATCACGTCCTGTTCAATCGATCGTGCGGCGAATAGGTCTCCCTTAGTGCAATTTAACCTTATCCAGTGACTGAGAACCATAAAATGATTTGAACGAAAACTATGTAATGTTAGTGATTAACATTCAAATGAATTTGGTGGAGGAGCCTTGAAAGGGAACAAGTTAAAGTGAAGATCTCTTCTTAATCTCGATCATGCTCAATCGATCGTCTGGCTTTCATCAGGGTTCGCATCAAGTTAGTTATTCCTTTTCTCAATGGGATCAAGAAGGGATACAATTCAATATGGTAGGAGACTAGAAGTTAGCAGATTGACTCTACCCCTAAATCCAATATAGTTTTTTCCTAATTTCACTCGCTCCTTGCAGTGATCAAACAAGAACGCAATGAACTCCGATTCTTGAGTTAACAGATTGAATCGATCGATCTACATTAACTCTAAAACTACCAGGAAATGAGCATAAATATAAAGATGCTTGCAATAGACAAACCGAGGGCAACTTTGGAGTCGGCGTCACGCCCGACAAGGAGCACTGCGGCGCGTATATGTTGTAGACGTTCACTTCCTTGAAGACGCGGTTCGCCTCGGCGACCGCCCGGTCGCACTCCGGAGGGTGCTGCTGGACACCCGGCGAGAAATTGCAGAACTTGTGGATCGCGACGATGGTCTCGTCGGAGAAGAACGCGTGCGTCCAGTAGTAGTCGAGCAGCCCCTTGTTATCCGTCTCCTCGTTGATCACCGCGTTCCCGATCTAGGTCATTCGAAAGCAAAATGAGACATTTCGGTCGGGAACTAGAGGGGATCGATCCTTCCCAAATCAACTTGCAATCGAAAATGGGAACTTTCGATGAAGAATCGGAGGGGATCGATCCTCCCCGATTTAATTAGCAATCAAAATGAGTGGGTATCGATCGGACTGATTGATCTCAGGATCCATGTCTTACCGCGATGCCTTTGAGGTTGATGCGGCGATCTTTGTGATGGAGTATGGCATGGGCGAGCTGGGGGGCGAAGTGCCCGGCGTAGCTCTCGCCGGTGATGAAGAAATCCCTTCCCTTATACTCCGGGAACCGCTCGAACCAGTTGACGAGGAAAACCAGCGCGTCGATCGCCGTCCTACGGTCGCCGCTCTTGGCGTAGTCCGACGTGGTGTTAGAGTAGGAGAAGCCGACGCCGGCGGGGCTCTCCAGGAACAAGACGTTCGCCACTGCATTGCACAACGCATGTCAGCCGTTCGGTGTAATGCCAAAGTGACAAATCTTTTTCTCACTCTACCCCCTAAACTTTAGGAAATAACATTTATATCTATATGATGACGACGACGTTCCTACCTTCGTTCCAAGCGTAGGGATTCCTGTACAGAGTCTTGCCGTCGCTCATGACCCGAAACGGCCCGAGCTCCTCCATGGCGCCGAACCCCAGCGACGAACACCCCGGCCCTGCACCCACCCACGCCACCGCAATCAACACTCTATCAAATAGCAATTCATCGATCGATTCATTTTCTACTAATTCTGTACCTCCGTTGAACCAGAGGACAAGAGGCTTCGACCCGCTGTCCTCGGCAGCCTCAGCCAAGTAGTAAAACAGAGCCCGGCCGCTGGCTCTGTCGACGGTGACATACCCCGCGTACTGATCGAAATGCACGTCGTCCGGCTGGCCGGGCAGCCGAACGACCTTGTCGCCCTCCTTCAGCCGGCTATCATCATAGACCTTCGACTCCATGTCGGATACCGAAAGGAGACTGCTCGCCATTGAAGAAGAAGAAGAAGAAGACCTCCCTGCTCTGTTGTTAAAGTATAACTTGTTCAGCGCGTCTCCCTGCCGCACTACTGTGCCAGAAGCTCCGCAGTGTAAGAAACAGAGGAAGAAGGAGGAGGAGAAGAAGAAGAGACAGCTGAAGATTGGCTTCATTGTTTGATTGGGAATGAGGAATGGAATGGACCGGAATCTTATTTATAGGATGAGCAATCGGATAATTGTGGCGTAATTGATTGATTCTTGTTGGAGCCGGCGGTGAATGATCTGTCTGCTTCGTCTGGGAATGATCTGCTGGGCGAGCCTTGCCCTTACTCATCATTGTATCATGTCCATTCAAACTTCTAAATACCATAAAAAAGAGAACAAATATATTTTTTAAAATTCATTATCACAAATCTCAATTCTTCCTTCACAAAACTACAAACTACCTGGTCGACATTCAATTTTATATTTAAATTTATTTTTGTGTTCTTTTTAGCAGACTATGCAGAAAAAGAATATGTCATTAATAATTTTGGATACGATTTTTATTTTATATTTAAATTTATTTTTGTATTCGGTCATAAATAAATTAAATGTTCATAAATTAAACAAATAAATTTGAACATATGTATTTAATTTGTTAATATATGTTAATGTTCATGAATAATATTCATAATTTATCAATATAATTTTTATTGACATATTAAATAAATAAATAAATTTATATTATCAAATTTAATAACTAACCAAACAAGTTTAAAATATAAGAATTTTAAATAATCAAATATTTTTAAACTAAGAGTTTGATAATATTTAAACAAATTAAGTTCAAACTCGTAAAAAAATTAAGTCAAACTTGAGCAATCATTTTAACAGCTTAGTTCATTTTAGATTTGACTTTGTTTAACTCGATTATCTTATCAAATAAATTTAAACACCATAAAACTTATTTCAATTAGACTTGTCTACTATCCTGGTTCTCTTTGTAGAGAAGAAGTCATTGTAACCCTTCTTCAACCATAGCACCATACAATAGCTTCAATTTTGGTATTTCTATCGATTATATAAGGATATACTGAAATATTATTTATTTGAACAGAAAATGAGATATTTTTATTATAAAGAACACTGGTAATGTAGTGTATTATATAAGCTGAAAAAACTCTCTCTCAGTAATTATAATTTTGAGAAATAAAATTTTTAAGATTTGATTAATTTTTTAAGATGAAGAACGCGACTAATTTATTTTCAGGATTAATTATTTATAGCACGGGATTTATATATTTAAAATAAATAATCGACTAAAAGACATGTTTATTATATCCATAAATAAACATTTTCGCGGAAACTAACTGTTTTTCGTAACGAGCTCAACGATAACTATATCAATCAGTAAACTCCATGGGGCCTATCATGTCGGGCATGGCTTGGGCCGGTAGGCCCATTTAATTGTTGTTCCTAACATGCGGCCCAACATGAGAGCCGATGACATCATCCAATCATAGACTCATCATAGCATGGGCCCGCGCCAGAGCTTGAGATTTAAAAATAAAAAATAAAAAATCTTAAATATTTTTAAAATTCATAAAAAATATTAATTAAATGTAATACAATTTAATCAAATAATATTAATTCTAAAATATGGATAATATTATTGCTATATATATATATATATATATAATGTATGGGGTGCAAATTTACTTAAGCTCAATTTGTAATAAAATCAACTGTACCAGGCACTGGACAAGTCGGACGGCGGTTAATAAATCAGTTGATTATTAAAAATAATATAAAAGTTAATTAAATTCATTTTAATAAATATATCCCCAGTTTAAAAAGTTGCATGGTGCCCCTCAACTTTCTAAAATTATAACTAATCTATCACACACTCTAAATGCTATTAATTTATTTTTAAATGCTGGCGTAATCACTTATTATTAACTTCAGCAAAGATGAAATCCGCCATATGGCTTCATATGATCGATATCACAATTAACTGTGAGGAGGTAAATCGAAAAATTACAATTGACCATGATAAAGGAGGACATTGCCTCGGTTTTGCCGAGACTCGATCCTTGTCTACTTCAACAATTCTACTATGTCGTAACCAACTCAACTATGCCGCAGGAGCAATCACTTATTATTAACATATCACACCATCTTAATTCCGTTAATAATAAATTAACATAAATTAAATCACTTAATAAGAAATTTCCCAATTACTAATTGAAGTCAAACCATGATTAACTAACTTGAGCCAGAGATAATATTTAAAAAGCATAGATTGGATTTTATTCAGCTGTTGAGATCACAATGAATAACAACAACAAATCGATTGGTTGTATTTCTTAAACAGCAGGGAGATGCAGCCCTTGAAGAAAACTCTTGATCATCTCCAGAGCTCGAGCTGGCTGATAACTTGGAACCTCATGCCCTGCTCCTCGAACAGTGGCAAATGTCAAATTGTGATCATACACCACAGTGTATCCCCCAACCTGCATATTCACAATATATAAAAACTATCAAAATAATTGTCTACCTCACCGTTAAGCATAATTAAATACAAAATATATGTATATATTATTAAGAAAAGATTTAAAACAGCATAATTGTCTACCTCACTGTTAAGCATCCAAGCTCTCCATGGAACCTTCACTTTAAGCTTTAGCTTGTTGAGGGAGTATCTTGTGGAAGTAACTGGAACTCGTCCATCAAAGTCACCACTGCACAATTGCATGCTTGCATATGAAAGTGAACCAGGCTAAAGCTTACTTAGGGACAAAATTTGATCGAAAACCCCTTCACTCATGATCTGATGAACAATTTTTCTATCTTTATCGTATGACGTATGTTATGCAGAAATCTTAAAGCTATCATACTTGTACACCTATAGCTACTAAATCAATGGGCCTCGAAAGGAAAAACAGATATATCTATATCTATTATCGTACTTACACAATGTATGTAAGGACCACAAAATTGATACACCTATCTATACGAAAAGTATTGAAACGTAAAGCTGATACGCCATATAATATGATGAAAATCTCTATTTACTTTTAACTGCAAAACTGCTATCATATGATGAAGACATCGATGGTGCTGTACGGGATTTTCACCTAAATTTTGTCTCTTACTGTAACTCACTCCTAGGTTAGTTATATAATGTAATGATGAGGCTATGATTTTTTTTTACCTGTACTTCAAAACCCTAATCCCATTAGATAACAATTCGTGAATAATTGGCAACATTGTGGAAGGCTGATCTGACCAACTATGTATCACTTGGCTGCATCAAGACAAAAATATAAATAAATTAGCTGAATTTTCATTATTTTGTTTAAAAGAAAAATAAAATTAACAAATGGCAGCTTATATGAGATATGTATATACCTACAACGAGACCAGGTGTAATTGAGCTTTGTCACATTGGCATGTAGAGCTTTCTGCACCTCAGGATTGTTAAGGTATGCCGCCACGTAATGAGAAGTACAAGGATCAAAATTCTCAATCTGCATCAGAATTTAAATACAACATTTCAGTATATAGACAGAACAATTGGTGGTAGGTAGGAAGGGATCGGGCAAAGTTGCCATATTTTGAAAAACAGAACAAGATTGAATCTGTTAGTTTTATGGTTTTTACGATTAACTTGGCTATAAACCATATCTCTATTCTTCACAATTGATATGATTGAGTGAAAATTTTGAATGAGTTTGGTCACAAAAAGAAGGCTCCTAAGGTGAACAAAAATGATATGCAAGTTCGAGCTCTCGTAAGTGGAAGAGGAGCTTGTGAAACGCATGATCAAGAGGAATTTATATCTTGCTCACTCGAATGTAGAATGGCCGAGATCAAATCCTGCTCAACTAATCATGTAAAGCATAAGCCTTCCTTCTCCATTTGTGCAATTTAATTACATTGAGTAACTTAGAAACCATAAAATGATTTGAATGAAAAATGTTCATATATGTGATTCAGTTTAGGATGAGTTCAGTAACAAAAGGGAGCCTCTGAAGGGAAGCAAAAGCTAGTGTGCCAAGGCTTATCTCTTGCAGGTGGTTTTTTGCATGAAAGGGGAGCCTGTGCGCCACATGACCTAGGGGAACTTATAATCTCACTTCCTCACATCTAGAATGGACGAGATCAAGTCCCATTCGATCGATCATGCAGCGTATAGGTCTCCCTTAGTGCAATTTAACCTTATCTAGTGACTGAGAACCATAAGATGATTTGAATGAAAACTATGTATTGTTAGCGATTAACATTCAAATGAATTTTGTGGAGGTGCCTTGAAAGGGAACAAGTTTCCAGTGCAGATCTCTTCTTAATCTCCATCATGCTCTAGTCCGGCCTTCATGCAATTTTTTGCATATGAGGGTTAATTGCTGTTATTCCATTTCTCAATGGGATCAAGAAGGGATACAATTCAACAAGGTAGAAGACTAGAAGTTAGCAGTTTGAGTCTGACTATCCCCTAAATCCAATATAGTTTTTTCCTAATTTAACTTGCTCCTTGCATTGATCAAACAAGAAGGCAAAGAACTCCGATTCTTGTTTTAACAGGTTGAATCGATCGATCTAAAATGACTCTAAAATACCAAGAAAATGAGGATAAATATAAAGATGCTTGCAAGAGACAAACCGAGGGCAACTTTGGAGTCGGCGTCACGCCCGACGAGAAGCACAGCGGCGCGTATATGTTGTAGATGTTCACTTCGTCGAAGACGCGCTCCGCCTCGTCGACCGCCCGTTCGCACTCCGGAGGCTGCCGCTGTGCATCCGGAGAGAAATTGCAGAACTTGTGGATCGCGACGATGGTCTCGTCGGCGGTCAACGCGTGCGTCCAGAAGTAGTCGAACAGACCCTTGCTATCTGTCTCGTCGTTGATCACCGCGTTCCCGATCTAGGTCATTCGAAAGCAAAATGAGATTTTCGGTCAGGAACTAGAGGAGATCGATCCTTCCCAAATCAACTTGCAATCGAAATGGGAACTTTCGATGAAGTATCGGAGGGGTTCGATCCTTCCCGATTTAATTTGCATTCAAAATGAGTGGGGATTGATCGGACTTCCCGATTTCGGGATCCATGTCTCACCGCGATGCCTTTTAGGTTGATGTGGCGATCTTTGTGATGGAGTATCACATGGGCGAGCTGGGGGACGTAGTGCCCGGCGTAGCTCTCGCCAGTGATGAAGAAGTCCCTCCCCTTATACTCCGGGAACCGCTCGAACCAGTTGACGAGGAAAGCCAGCGCGTCTATCGCCGTCCTACTGTCGCCGCTCTTGGCGTAGTCCGACGTGGTGTTGGAGTAGGAGAAGCCGACGCCGGCGGGGCTCTCCAGGAACAGGACGTTCGCCGCTGCATTGCACGATGCACGTCACTCGTTCGAGGTAATACCGAAGCAGACAACCTTTTTCACTCTACCCCCTGAACTTTAAGAAATAACATTTTGTCTGATGATTCCTACCTTCGTTCCAAGCGTAGGGATTCCTGTACAGAGTCTTGCCGTCGCTCATGACCCGAAACGGCCCGAGCTCCTCCATGGCGCCGTACCCCAGCGACGAACACCCCGGCCCTGCACCCACCCATGCCACAGCAATCAACACTCTATGTCTCTATCGAAAAACAACTCATCGATCGATTCATTTTCTACTAATTCTATACCTCCATTGAGCCAGAGCACAAGAGGCTTCGACCCGCTGTCCTCGGCAGCCTCGGCGAAGTAGTAAAACAGAGCCCGGCCGTTGGCGCTGTCGACGGTGACATACCCCGCGTACTGATCAAAATTCACGCCGTCCGGCTGGCCAGGCAGCCGAACGACCTTGTCGCCTTCCTTCAGCCCGCTATTGTCGTAGACCTTCGACTCCAGCTCGGATACCGAAAGGAGACTGCTCGCCCATGAAGAAGAAGAAGAAGAAGACCTCCCTGCTCTGTTGTTAAAGTAGAACTTGTTCAGCGCATCTCCCTGCCGCACCGTACCAGAAGCTCCGCAGTGTAAGAAACAGAGGAGGAAGAAGAAGATTAGACAGCTGAAACTTGGCTTCATTGTTTGATTGAGAATGAGGAATGGAATGGAATGGAATCTCATTTATAGGATGAACAATCGGATAATTATGGAGTAACTGATTGATTCTTGTTGGAGGCGGCCGGCGGAGGATGATCTGTCTGCTACTCTGCTTCGTCTGGGAATGACCTGTTGAGTCTTGTCGTTGAGCGGAAGGAGGCAAGTCATCTGTTTGGACGGTGGCCTGACCCGGCTCAGGGTTCGGGTTCGGTTCATTCTAACTCGTCTAGGAAGCGAACGCGAAGGTCCGATATTGATCGTGTCATTGGTCGTTCCGCTATTAAAATTCAAAGGGCTTTGGATTATCCATCATAAAGTTGATTTAGACTTCTCGAATTAAAAGGTCTTAAAAAATATAAAGATACGACAAAAGCTAGACATCATATTCTAAATTCTCGATCGATCGATCGATCGAGCTAAGTCATCCCGTAGCTCTTTAAAAAGAACTCGAGACGAGTGAGAGTGACCGACCACATGTAATGTTGGTCTACTATAGTTTCAAATAACGACTTGAAATTAGTAAATGCATGAATAAAAAGTATATAGCTTTTGGTGAAGAATAAAGTATAGTTTCGAACTCGAGACGAGTCACTTACAAGAAACTCACCGTGCGAGACAGTGTAAAAAAATTTTCTGTCGAAAATAGTGCAAAATTCTCTTTACTGTCCGAGACAGTATTAAAGAGTCATCTGTACCAAATTAATTATCCGTTTATCTAAGATAGTACAACTCTTTTTCTATTAGGGATATAATTGGCTATAACAACTTTTTTATTGCCCGAGACATTACAAAAGAGTCGCATGTATAATAAATTGTCCATTACGTGAGATAGTGTAACTTATGGAATCACCTACAACAAATTCTTCATTGTTTGAGAGAGTGCAAAAAATAATGTCTACAACAAATTGTCCGCTATCCGAAATTGTACAACTCTTCCTCTATCTGTGACAATGTAAAAAAGTCATTTACAACAAACTCTCAGCGTTCGAGATAATGCCAAACTTTTCTTTATCAGGGACAGAATCATCATTTATTCTTTCGATTAGGACTTTGTTGCCCTTAAGCATTTTTGTCATCATCTTTATATCAGCATCTTAGTCATATGGACCCTAACGTGAAAGATTTCGAAATAACTGATGCATTATGCTTATATTGTAGAGGTAAGAAAGGGTCCACGTAGAGATTCTTGACTCGGTCAAAAAGGATGCTTGTGTCAGTTAATGCAGGGTCATGTCATTCGTCTCCGACCGCTCGAGTGCTACCATGAAAACTATATTAATCAAGGAATTCTTCCAATCATATAAAGGTTGATCCTAGGCTACCATCCATGGAGGCTGAGCTAATTCCAGAGGTTGAAGTGTCTTATCCCAAGTGGTAAGCATGGAGACGCTTCTTGCTTGAGGTTTCGAGTTCAATCCTCTTAGCAACATATATTTGTTGACTGAGGTGCTGTGCAATTCATGTATTAGCTCGGCTAAAGTACTGTTTTGGCAATATGCTCTTATCAATCTAGTGGTACCGTGCCTCCAAAAAATCCCTTAGGGGGTTTTCTGATATGGGGCCGTTTCGACGGTGGGGTCGGTCACTATAAAAAGTTTACCCACTACAGTTTTTGCCCCCACGGGCGGGAGTAGCTGGTCAGGGCATGGGAGCTTGCAGCATGAGGTAGGCGGTTCGAAGGCTCATGGCGCACATGCGATAACATCAAAATGTGTCATGTTTCCAAATCCTTCAACCACTATGCCCTGGCCAGTCCCGCATTCACCGTGATTTACCTCCTCACAGATGGTCGGGGGGCCGATCGTGTGGGGCCGCTAGGTTGGCGGATTCCAACCTTTTGCAGCATGAGCTAATTCCAGAGATGTCGAACGACGTCGCTCTCCCGTGTCTCCTCCGCTTCCCCTTCCACACCCTCCCAATGGCCTAGGGCGTCTGTAGGCAGTGGTGGAGGCATGAACTCCCTCACAGATGGTCGGGAGGCCGATCGTGTGGGGCCGTCCAATCTTTTGCAGCAGGAGGCATGAACTCGCCTCGACGTCCTTCTACCACCCACCCCCATCATCGCGCTCCTCCTCCGGGGCAAGATCTTGACCTCCATTAATAAGTTGCACCTAGTTTTACTCAAGCCAAACGCGGGCTCCTAGATGATGCAGTCGTTGATCTTCCACAACCCCCACGGCGTGTCGAGCTACATCCGAGCTGTAGTTGTCGAGCCTGATCTGGTGGTGGTCGGCGGATGGGACACGTCCGCCTTTCGCCAATGCCGCCCTCATTGTGGACTTCTTACACATGCACCTACTTCGCAAGGTCAAGGAAGGTGTTCGGGGTTGGCGGACTTGACGAGAGAAAGAACAAGCTATCGTCAACGCTAGCCTACGACGTGACGACCAACGTGTGGGTGGAGCTGCCGGAGATGGTGACGTAGGCATAGGAAACGTGCCAAGGGACTTTCGACGAGCAACTTTGGGGGAGCAGGGAGGAATACGACATGGCAGTTCAATGGTGTAGGAGGTCGTTAAACAACAACCAGAAGAGCATGCACCTCTTGAAGATCCAAGTGAGGACCGATGTAAATGGCGGAGTTAGAAATTTTATTGTCCTTACTGATTGAAAAAAATAATTCTCCGAGTTATCTTCCTCTCTATTTTTCCGGACCAATGGCTGAGCCATTAACCACCAATGCCCGAGTTGAACCCTATACCGTGGGTTGCCTTTCTTTCTCCTGCTGTCCAACTCCCCCGGGTTGTCTTCCTTTATCCCGCCGCTGACTGACTTGGCATCTTCTTTCTTAACGTCGTCGGTCCTAGTCGACTCTCAGATTAAAGCTTGGGTAGGTTAAAGAGTGGCTCCGTCCTTATCTCTCCCATATTTTTTTTCTTTCTATTGTTTGCAAATCTGATAGATCTTCCTCATCGTCGAGGTCAAGCCCCCAGCTAAAACCCCGGTAGGCCATTACGTAGCTCCGCGTCACGAAAGGACATAGATCTGCATGCATTGTCGGGAGGGAGAGAATTGGGAGGTGTTTACTTTGCGTGACGACGTCATAGAGACTTTACGGCGGAGGTTAGAAGTATCGCCTTGAGTTTACCTATTATCAGGGCGGCTCAAGTCTCCGAGAGGCCCTTAACGAATTTTTTTTTAAATAATTATTATTATTTTAAAAAATTTTCTTTCATCTTTTTTTATTCGGATTTGATATTGATAATGATGGGTTTAAAATTTTTTTAAAATAAATTAAAATATTAATTTTAAAAATAAATTTTTTATATAAAATTAAAATTTTTTAGCTTTTAAGATGTAAAATTATTAATTAAATTTCTATATTCATTTCATTTGCAATTTCTTTAGCAGAAATCATAACAGATGTGAATCCATTTTCTCTACACTCATTCAAAAAAGAAATAAAATCTTTTAATTGATCTAATACAATAGTAATGTTCATATCTTTATATTGTAAAAATTTACTAACAGTATTAACTGCGAATAAGATTACAAGTTTATAACAAGAATCATTGATAAGAAAATAAGAAATTAATAGAAGCATAAAAAAAAGATTTGATAGGAAAATAAGGAAGACAATACCTTTAGGTTTTAAGATCATAAAAAAATATATAACAAAAGATCTTAATTCTGATCGTTTCTCTCCTTACACCCCTTGTGATGATTTCGAAAATGTCTTGAGGAAAGAAAATAAACTATTAAATAAGTAAAATATTTGAAGCTGAGCAAAATAGGTTATTAGGTTAATAAGGAAGGAAGGTCGAAGGAGAGGAATAATATAAAGAAACTAGTAGGATTAAAGTTTTAAGAATTGAGAAATATTAAATATATTGGAATCATGCCAAAATATTTATGAAATCCAATGACCATGCCAAATCTCTACAAAATCTAATGGTCATGTCAAATCTTTTCAAAATCTAATAAAGATATTTTAAAATTTTCTTATTATCTCAATATATATATATATAATGATTAATATTTTAAAAAAATGAGCCCCAATTTATTGGGGGCCCTAGGCATAGGCCTCTAAGGCCTATGCCTAAAGCCGGCACTGCCTACTATTCTTTGTTTCCCAGTTGTAAACGTAGATCAGGGTAAGGAATTTGCTAGCACACTTGGAAATAAGGGTGAGTATTCAGTTAAATTCGAATTGAATTAGAATTTTTTTTAAACTAATAGAATTGATCAAATTTTTAAATAAAAATTAAATAAATTGAATTGATAAAATATTTATAAAAAAGAATATAGAAACTTGATTTATTACAAGGGATAACCCCTTTATTTATACATGAATATAACGACTTATTCTAGAAGAATTACTAGGAGAATTACTCTAATGGATTATTTATCCTAAATATTCTAACACTCCCCCTTAAGCTGGGGAATATAAATCATATGTATCCAGCTTGTTACATATGTAGTCAATTCGAGGACCTCTCAGTGACTTGGTGAATATATCTGCTAGTTGATCCTGTGAGTTAACAAAACTAGTAGATATTTCACCAGATATGACTTTCTTTCTGACAAAGTGACAGTCGACTTCAATATATATGCTTTTTCCTCTCATGAAAAACTGGATTCGACGCAATATGCATGGCGGCTTGGTTGTCACATATAAATGACATTTGTGTAACCTCTCCAAATCTTAGCTCTTAAAGTAACTGTTTGAGCCATATAAGTTCTTGACTGGCTATGACCATAGCTCGATATTCTGCCTCTGCACTGGATCTTACCACAACATTCTGCTTTTTACTTTTCCAAGAAACAAGGTTATCTCCGACAAATATACAATAACCAGAAGTAGATTTCCTATCAATGGGAGATCCTGCCCAATCTGCATCAGAATACCCTACGACTCGAGTATGTCCTTTGTCTTCGTACAGAAGACCCTTTCCTGGAGTGCTTTTGATATATCGAATAATGCGAGTCACAGCATCTCAATGTTCTTTGCATGGAGAATTGAGAAACTGACTTACTATACTTACTGCAAATGAGATATCCGGACGAGTAACAGTAAGATAGCTTAGTCTCCCAACTAATCGCCTGTATCGTTCATGATCTGAAAGAGGCTCCCCCTGATTTGGCATGAGCTTGATATTATGATCCATTGGAGTGTCAACTGCCTTTGAGTTTAACATGTTTGTTTCTTCTAGAATATTCATTGCATACTTCCTTTGGGATATGATAATCCCATCTTTGGACTGTGCTACTTCTATCCCCAAAAAATATTTGAGTTTGCCGAGATCTTTTGTCTGAAAATGTTTGAAAAGATGCTACTTCACCTGTGAAATCCCGAGATGATCACTACCTGTGATAACAATATCATCAACATAAACTACCAAGTAGATGCAACCAACAGATGAGTGGCGATAAAAGACAGAATGGTCAGCCTCACTCCGAGTCATGCCAAACTGTTGAATTACAGTACTAAATCTACCGAACCTCGCTCTGATACCATGTAAAAAAGAATATAGAAACTTGATTTATTACAAGGGATAACCCCCTTATTTATACATGAATATAATGACTAATTCTAGGAGAATTACTAGGAGAATTATTCTAACGGATTATTTATCCTAAATATTTTAACAATATTAATTAATTTAATTTTTAAATAAATTAATCAAAATAATTAAATTTTTATGAAAGATTTATCAATTAGTTGAGAATTTATAAGTTCATATAGTTAGAAATTTATAATTTTTTATTTTTATTAATTCAGTTTAACTGAATTAATCAATTTTTTTAATAAAATTTTAAAATAACCGAATCAAAATTTTAAATTCAATTGATTTATTCGATTTAATTGAATTTTTAATCACGCCCACTAGGAAAAGATTAAGATCACATTATGTTATTATATATATATTTTTAATTTTTGTTGAACCTTTAGATTCTTTAAATATTGCATTTAATTAGCATCATCACCGACTTAATGCATGCCCATGTAATTATGTAGGATCGAAGAAAGCGCTAGAAGAGAGTGAATATGTTGTAGCATTTTTTCTTTTTTCATAAATTTGTCGATTACGTTTGTTTGTTTGTAAATCAGAGACAACGTTGCAATGGAAATAATAATTGCGAGAATGCACAAACACAAGAGACACAAGTTTTTTTACTTGGTTCACAACCACAAACTACTATTCCAAGGTCCACGATCTTCGATTGTTTACATTTGGGCAATCCACTAATAAACTCCTTCCTTCCGGAGAGGAGTTGTAATGATTACAAAATCAGAAATACGATAAAAACCTTATCATACTTAAATATAATTGAATGTACAAATGTAAATCGTTACCAAATACCGAAGTTGTAGATGAAGACTTATGGTGCAGAACTCCGACGTTATGACGACTCCAGGGTGATCGTTCATGCGCAGACTGCCGTCGACTTGCTATGGAATGAACTCAAGTGATGTCCTGAGGCCTTCTGTCAAAAGTCTTTTATAAGGCTTTCTGGACGCTTGGAATTCCTTTCCAGGCACCTCCACAAGGTCGTTGGCCTCGTGCGCCTTGTCGTTGTATTGCTCCTCTGGGGTAAGTAGTGGCATAGCCACATGAGGCCGAGGGGTGCAACTGTCCCCTTTGAGATTTATGAATCGATTGAATCAGTTTAAACCAATAAATTTGATTCAGTCATAACTTGAACAATTTCGTCGAGATTCGATTCTTATCCACTTCAGCAATTTTATTCCGTTGTAACCAACTCAACTATGCCTCAGGAGCAATCACTTATTATTAACATATCACACCATCTTAATTCCGTTAATGATAAATTAACATAAATTAAATCACTTAATAAGAAATTTCTAAATTACTAATTGAAGTCAAACCATGATTAACTAACTTGAGCCAGAGATGATATTTAAAAAGCATAGATTGGATTTTATTCAGCTGTTGAAATCACAATGAATAACAACAACAAATCGATTGGTTGCATTTCTTAAACAGCAGGGAGATGCAGTCCTTGAAGAAAACTCTTGATCATCTCCAGAGCTCGAGCTGGCTGATAACTTGGAACCTCATGCCCTGCTCCTCGAACAGTGGCAAATGTCAAATTGTGATCATACACCACACTGTATCCCCCAACCTGCATATTCACAATATATAAAAACTATCAAAATAATTGTCTACCTCACTGTTAAGCATAATTAAATACAAAATATATGTATATATTATTAAAAAAAAAGATTTAAAACAACATAATTATCTACCTCACTGTTAAGCATCCAAGCTCTCCATGGAACCTTCACTTTAAGCTTTAGCTTGTTGAGGGAGTATCTTGTGGAAGTAACAGGAACTCTTCCATCAAAGTCACCACTGCACAATTGCATGCATGCATATGAAAGTGAACCAGGCTAAAGCTGTAGGGGATTTTCACCTAAATTTTGTCTCCTAGGTTAGTTATATAATGTAATGATGAGGCTATAATTTTTTTTACCTGTACTTCAAAACCCTAATCCCATTAGATAACAATTCGTGAATAATTGGCAACATTGTGGAAGGCTGATCTGACCAACTAGGTATCACTTGGCTGCATCGAGACAAAAATATAAATAAATGAGCTGAATTTTCATTATTTTGTTTAAAAGAAAAATAAAATTATCAAGAGGCAGCTTGGGTGCATATGAGATATGTATATACCTACAACCAGACCAGGTGTAATTGAGCTTAGTCACATTGGCATGTAGAGCTTTCTGCACCTCAGGATTGTTAAGGTATGCCTCCACGTAATTAGAAGTACAAGGATCAAAATTCTCAATCTGCATCAGAATATAAATACAACATTTCAGTAGATAGACATAACAATTGGTCGGTAGGAAGGGATCGAGCAAAGTTGCCATATTTTGAAAAACAGAACAAGATCGAATCTGTTAGTTCTATGGGTTTTACGATTAACTTGGCTAAGAACCATATCTCTATTATTCACAATTGATATGATCGAGTGAAAAAATTGAGTGAGTTTGGTCACAAAAAGAAGCCTACTAAGGTCAACAAAAATAATATGCAAGTTCCAGCTCTTGCAAGTGGAAGAGGAGCTTGTGAAACGCATGATCAAGAGGAATTTATAATCTCACTCACTCAAATGTAGAATGGCCGTGATCATAAGCCTCCCTTCTCCATTTGTGCAATTTAGTTACATTCAGTAACTGAGAAACCATAAAATGATTTGAATGAAAAATATGCATATAAGTGATTCAGTTTAGAATGAGTTCAGTAACAAAACGGGAGCCTCTGAAGAGAAGCAAAAGGTAGTGTGCAAGTCTTAGCTCTTGCAGGTGGTTTTTGCATGAAAGGGTAACCTGTGCACCGCATGATCTTATAATCTCACTCGCTCACAAGAATGCCCGAGATCAAGTCCTGTTCGATCAATCGAGTAGTGTGTAGGTCTCCCTTAGTGCAATTTAACCTTATCCAGCGACTGAGAACCATAAAATGATTTGAGTGAAAACTATGTAATGTTAGTTGTAATTCCATTTCTCAATGGGATCAAGAAGGGATACAATTCAACATGGTAGAAGACTAGAAGTTAGCAGTTTGAAATATCCAATATAGTTTTTTCCTAATTTAACTTGCTCCGATTCTATTCAACATGAACTCCGATTCTTGAGTTAACAGGTTGAATCGATCGATCTAAATTGACTCTAAAACTACCAGGAAAATGAGGATAAATATAAAGATGCTTGCAAGAGACAAACCGAGGGCAACTTTGGAGTCGGCGTCACGCCCGACGAGAAGCACAGCGGCGCGTATATGTTGTAGATGTTCACTTCGTTGAAGACGCTGTTCGCCTCGTCGACCGCCCGGTCGCACTCCGGAGGCTGCCGCTGCGCATCCGGCGAGAAATTGCAGAACTTGTGGATCGCGACGATGGTCTCGTCGGCTATCAATGCGTGCGTCCAGAAGTAGTCGAGCAGCCCCTTGCTATCCGTCTCCTGGTTGATCACCGCGTTCCCAATCTAGGTCATTCGAAAGCAAAATGAGATCTTTCGGTCGGGAACTAGAGGAGGTCGATCCTTCCCAAATCAACTTGCAATCGAAATGGGAACTTTCGATGAAGCATCGGAGGGGATCGATCCTTCCAGATTTAATTTGCAATAAAAATGAGTGGGGATCGATCGGACTGATTGATTTAGGGATCCATGTCTTACTGCGATGCCTTTTAGGTTGATGAGGCGATCTTTGTGATGGAGTATGGCATGGGCGAGCTGGGGGACGTAGTGCCCGGCGTAGCTCTCGCCGGTGATGAAGAAATCCCTTCCCTTATACTCCGGGAACCGCTCGAACCAGTTGACGAGGAAAACCAGCGCGTCGATCGCCGTCCTACGGTCGCCGCTCTTGGCGTAGTCCGACGTAGTGTTAGAGTAGGAGAAGCCGACGCCGGCGGGGCTCTCCAGGAACAAGACGTTCGCCACTGCATTGCACGATGCACGTCATTCGCTGAAATCTTTTTCTCACTCTACCCCCTAAACTTTTGGAAATAACATTTATGTATACGATGATGATGATTCCTACCTTCGTTCCAAGCGTATGGATTCCTGTACAGAGACTTGCCGTCGCTCATGACCCGAAACGGCCCGAGCTCCTCCATGGCGCCGTACCCCAGCGACGAACATCCCGGCCCTGCACCCACCCACCCACTCCACAGCAATCACCACTCTATCGAAAAGCAAATCATCGATCGATCGATCGATCGATTCATGTTCTACGAATTCTATACCTCCATTGAGCCAGAGCACGAGAGGCTTCGACCCGCTGTTCTCGGCAGCCTCTGCGAAGTAGTAAAACAGAGCCCGGCCGTTGCCGCTGTCGACGGTGACATACCCCGCGTACTGATCGAAATGCACGCCTTCCGGCTGGCCGGGCAGCCGAACGACCTTGTCGCCCTCCTTCAGCCCGCTATTGTCGTAGACCTTCGACTCCATGTCGGATACCGAAAGGAGACTGCTCGCCCATGAAGAAGAAGAAGACCTCCCTGCTCTGTTGTTAAAGAAGAACTTGTTCAGCGCATCTCCCTGCCGCACCGTACCAGAAGCTCCGCAGTGCAAGAAACAGAGGAGGAGGAAGAAGAAGAATAGACAGCTGAAACTTGGCTTCATTGTTTGATTGGGAATGAGGAATGGAATGGAATGGAATCTCATTTATAGGATGAACAATCGGATAATTATGGAGTAACAGATTGATTCTTGTTGGAGCCGGCGGAGAATGATCTGTCTGCTTCGTCTGGGAAAAATCTGTTGCGCCTTGTCGTTCCGCGGAAGGAGGCAAGTCATCTGTTTGGAAGGTGGCCTGACCCGGCTCAGTTCGGGTTTGGTTTATTCTAACTTGTGGTGGTTCGCTCCGCTATTAAAAGGAACTGAGACGAGTGACCAACGGACCACATGTAATGTTGGTCTATTTAGTTTCGAATAATGATTTGGAATTAGTAAATGTAAATGTGCGAATATGAAGGTTGTGAATGTAAAGTATATTGAAGTGGAGCATGATAAAAATATAGTGGAAACATCCACGCCGGGGAATCATCGTTCTTGATAGAAAGCGACTTAGCGACTTAGCCATGATTTTTAATCCTTTAAATAAAATTTTTAAAAATTTTAAATTTTATTTTACAATTATATATAATAATTTTTAAAAATTATATTTCATAATTATAATATATCAATACTTCCAAAATCAAATTATTTAGTTCTAAAAATTTAAAAATACTTAAATATATATATAAATTGATTTTCACAATCTAAAAATTTAAATTTTGAATTTAAATTTATTGAAAAGGAATTTAAATTTAAAAAATTCGACCTTAATTTTAACTTTGATTATAATTGAAATAATAATCTGTCGATTTTCGAAATTATTTTCTTCGACTCTTATTCAATAACACAATGTAATTCAATTAATCAATCAAAATTTAAAATTTTCAATCTTAAATATTTAAAAATTGAATCAATAATTGAAAAGTAAGACTTCCACTTCCACTTGTCACATATCATAGCTTTGGAAATCGTAGTCTACTCTATACACTGAAATCAAGTTTAAACTTTCTTAAATTATGATTTTCGACGATAAAAATCCACAACGACAATAAAAAAATACATTATGCAACTCTAGCTGAGAGAAGAGTACTGACATGCTCATTCCAAATCACAATATTTCTTTATAAAAATGATACTAATAAATAGTTTAGGTTGAGATGTTTTTTAAATATGTGATCAATTTTTTTTTTTTTGATGATGATCGATGATGAATCAATCAGTTAAAATGACAGTGATGGTATCATACTATTTTGACGAAGAACATAGGGGAAAAAAATATAAATCAGATATATTTTAATTAGTATTAATTTATTAATTTTTCACACAATGTTATGTTCCATTGTTTTTGTTTTTCCTTCAATTATTGAGTGGATCTTGAGGCCATCGATGAGAAGGTGTACAAAATATTGGACCCTCTCTGATCCTGTTTGCGATTTGATAACGTAGTCACCAAGAAATTATTAGAAATGTGAATCAAGATAAATAAAAAATTATTTTTAATGGAAAGGTAAAATAATTGCATGTTAAAAACGAACTCAACGATAACCATATTAATCAGAAAACTCCTGTTTCCTGAATACTTCCTATCTTTCTTTGTCTTTCAATTTTAAGATTTGTCTAGTTTTCTTTCTTTCTTTCTTTTTACATTCAATTATAATCTGGAATTTAATTCGAAGATTTAAAATAAATCATAAAATTTAATCTGACGATTAACAAACATGACTTGAGTTTGTTCGAGGATGGTGAACAATTCAACTTGAATGGAACATATTAATGAAAAAAAAAAACACATAACAAACTTAAAGCATTAGGAACAAAACAGAAGCTACCTCGCTTCGGAATTCATCAACTGCGAAAATGCTTTGTCGATTGAAGCATCTGTATAGTCGTTCGTGACAGGGCCATTGAACTCCGGCGAAGATGATACATCGCCGGTGGGGTTGATACTTTCACTATTAGTCTCGGTGAGACTGGCCTCAGACTCCTGAAGCTTCAGAGCATACTCCAGATTCCGTAGCACATCAGCCATTGTGGGTCGGTCGGCACCGTAATCCTCTAGACAATGCTCGATCGTAGCCCCAAACTTTCTCAGAGATGCAGGTCTAATTTGCCCTGCGATTCGGGAGTCGACGATCTGTCCTAACTCCCCTTTCTTCAGCCACTGCATTCCCCATTCCGCCAAGCTCACTTGCTCATTTGGCAATGTCGGATTGATGACTGGCCTTGCGCAGAGAACTTCGAGTAAAACCACACCGAAAGAGTAAACATCCGATTTTTCGGTTAGCTTTTGCCTCCTGAAGTATTCGGGATCGAGATACCCAAAGCTGCCTTTCACTGCAGTAGTGACATGAGTGTGATCCAAATCAGGTCCAGTCTTTGACAATCCGAAGTCTGAGACTTTTGCCAGTAGATTCTCATCCAGTAGAATGTTGGCAGACTTCACATCGCGGTGTATGATAGCCCTGGATGAACTTGTATGAAGGTAATGAAGTCCTTTTGCTGCTCCGATACAGATTTCCAGCCGCTGCGTCCAGGTGAGTGGAGGAAGACCCGATCCATAAAGGTGCTTCTTGAGAGTTCCATTTGCCATGTACTCATAAACAAGAATCATCTCGTTCTTCTCGTCGCAGAAACCGACAAGGCACACTAGATGATGGTGTCGCAATTGCGATAGCAATTCGATCTCATTGCGGAACTCCTTGAGACCTTGTTTGTACACTGAATTCCCTCTCTTCACTGCTATTTTCATGTTGTCTCTTAACACACCTTTGTAGACTTTTCCAAACCCTCCGAATCCAATCATCAAACTATTATCAAAGTTATTGGTTGCTTCCTCTAGCACAACAAATGGAAAGCGGTAGCCGAATTGCCCGTTTGTCTCCGACAAGGAAGCTGTTTCAATTGAATTCTGATTTGTTGTTCTTCCAAAACTCAAGCCATTCGTGGAGAGAGTTGTCAAACTCTCAACAGACTGTTTGCTACAGAGCTTCCTTCTCCTTGGCACCATGAAAAGAGTGATACTAAAAACAACTAAAATCGCAATAGATCCAATGACTGAGCCAACCACAATCCCTGTGTTCTTCTTTGAACCAGATGAAGACGGCGGTGGCACAACCATCACAGAGCCAACTGAGAAGTTCATCTTCAAAATCTCAAGCCCATTAAGGATGCCATTGTGAGGAACATGGAAACCTGAAGGAGTAATACTGATAGAAAGCTCATCGGGTGCGTCACTAGCTTCTATAACAAAATCCACAAAATAAGGTGCAGCCAACTTCCGAAATAAAGTGCTCGAAAGATCGAAATTAGTAAGTATGTGCCAATTACCCACACTGACATTGAAGTATAGCTGATTAGCGGCAAGACTTACTATGTCACAGAAATGAAACCTCATCAAGTAGCTGAAACCGGCATCAACATTGAGCTTCCATGTCATATTGATCTTTGCATTCGAAGTATTGGTCGACACCAATTCCCTCGCTGTGGCATATACTATCGCGGGAGCGCTCTCTTCAGTAGCTCCTATCGGCAGATAATTCAGCCGGCCGGAGGTATTTGAGGTTTTAGATGATGTAGCATCCATCAAGAATCTCAGATCAGCATCCCAAGTTCTCCACAAAACATCACCATCTGGAAGGACATCTTGGCCGCCCACATTGAGATGATAGATTGTCTCGAATGCTTGAGCCGATAAACCCTGGTAAGACTGCATCCGAACAGTTTGCGCATTGTCGGTAATTAGATTATCAGGAGCTGATACAACTTCTATAGCATTCACAAATGCCAGGGAACTGATTCCTGATGGTGCAAACGAGAGGATGAGAGTGTCATGAGCAGTGTTTACTAGGAATTCCTTCATCGCTGACGAATTTGAGCGGAAATTGTGGAGAAGCATCAAATCCTGCGTCGACACATTGAAAGTTGCAGCGGTGAGGTCGTAACTGCTGTACACAAATGGGAAGAAATAGAGGCGAATGAAGTGCCGGCCTTGCGCCCTGATCGGAAAGGAGTAGGAGGAGGGTCCTGTGAAGATGCGGGCAGTTTGGTAGAGCTCCGAGGCGAAAGAGGCGGCCCCGGGGCTTCGAGTGGTGTTCGCCAAGATGTTCGTCGGGGTCGTCAGCGTGGAAGAAAGGGATAAATCGGCCACAAAGATCCTGCTTCCGATGGTGGTGCTGGTTGGAGATCCGCAATCGATCAGGTACCTGTCGGCGGGGGTGAATGCACAGAAGCACCACTTCATTGACGCCATCGAGGAGACGAGGAACACAAGCCCAAGGATTCGGATTCCCGCAGCAGCAGCCATCAAAAAAGGAAAGCTTTGTCGCGAAAATTCAATCTTTTTCTCCTAATTCAACAAATCGAGCCACAAAATCCATTTCTCCTGGAAACCTCAACACAAAGTTCCAGTCTGAATTAACTAGAACTCGAAAAGAGATAAGCGCGACAGAAGAGAAACAGATACCCTAATTTCATGCCGCTGGAAACAAGATGAGCTCGCGAGAGCAACATAAAAGCAGCCGCTTCAATCTATCTGACCAGAAATGGGCAGACGAGGCGTCAGGCGACTAGGAGTAGATTGAGAGCTGGAAGAGTGGAAAAGCCGGTACCTCGGTCTGTCGGTCACTGCGGAGTACAAGCAGCCATTATTGTGTCGCCTGCCCATGAGGAGCGTTGTCAGAATCCTCCCCCCATGGCTCCGTACTCGGTGGAAAGGGAGAGTGAGAGAGAGAGAGAGAGAGAGAGAGAGAGAGAGAGAGAGACTCCTCTGCAAGACTGCAACTTGCCACCGTTAAGGATGAGAGAGTTCATCAGATTTAAGGCCAGCCCCATTTTTGATCTCCCTGTTGCAATTTTGAAAGTCGGTGGATAGTACCCGACCGAGTATTGGATGAGCTAGTAGGTCCCAGAGGAAATCCAGATGGTTGAGTAGAACCGGATTGTCGTAGGGTAGGTTAGGAGTAGTTATTGATTATGCAGGGAGGAGGGCCCACACGGATTTGAAGCGTGTTAATTTAAATGCGGCGTAATTATTTTAATAGAAAATTAAAACAATTTTCTGCAAAACAGGAGTCAATTTGACTCGTGTCAGTCACTAATGAATCAATCATTTACCAAATCAATTTTTATCAACATAATTTAATTTGATTACTAATTTGGTGAATGAGATTTGTGGGGAAAAAAAGTTGGTACTTAGTTCTTTTCCATGTGATTTAATCTTTATTTTTATACTAATTTGTCTCAACACAGGATTAGAGGGATAAATTAAATTAGTATTTAATTTAATTTTATTAGAGAAGGAGGATACTCAATTGGCTCAATATTACCTCATCAAACACTCAATGCCACTTCACTAGACACTATCCACCAAACAATATCTCACTAACCCAAACCACATCTCACATGCTATATTATAATTCATATATTGAATTCTTTAAATCGATTAATTTTGAAAGTTATCTATTCGGTTCCATATATGTTACATATGATGTTTGGGATGAATGCATAATAAATAAATTTGAGACATCAGAAATATATTCGAGTTACAGAAAACATCAAGACTGAATTGAGATTCACTGAAATAACAAGCATTAGCAACGTTTCTTACTACCTGGAAAGTTGAGAAAGATCCACATTGTAACATGTAGGATTGCAGGGATATGGGCAGTCGATTTCTTTGGTTTCTTTTCGATCGAAGAACCAGTCACCGACAGCCTCTGCAATTGTCTGCTCGAAAGTTTAATATACCTAAAGTTAGTCATAGAGATTTGAAGTTTGATAGACACAAAAGCCATCTGTTTTGCAAACAAAGTTTAGGGCAATTCTTGCCTTCTAGGCAATCCTAGTTGGAATAATAGTCTTCTCGAGGAAGGGCTCTTCTAGGCGAGCAATCTAAATTACTAGATTTTCATTGATTGATCAATTGCACAATTGTACTCTTCAAAGCAAAATCCAAGATTATATCCCTTGTATATGCAATACTGTATCTCAATACTGCCACAATTGTGATTTTAAATTGTCCTAGAATCATCAAATGATTGGTCATATTTAATCAAAAACCACAAGTTTACCTTATTGTTAATGCGTGGAGAATTTGGTGAATGCCATGTGTAACTGTCGATAGATTGACAGTGGGCAAAGCAGGAATCGATAAACATTCCTCCATTCTTCTTCTTTTGCTTAAACTCACTCAAGGAACTAAGCATGGCATTCCTAAATCCTGTTTGAATAAAGAAATCTTCCCAGCAATTTAGTCATGCGAGGAGCAGGAATTAAGATGAGTGCAAGAATATGAGAGAAAATTTATTAAGTGCAGTGACCTTGCAGGGTTTGTAGCTGGTTGGAATCACAATGTTGAATATTCTGCTTGCATCTTAGCCATGCTTCTTCAGGATCTGATTCAGCTGGCACCAAGATGTATCGAATCTGTGATTTTTGCGAGGTCAGTGCTGCTGAAATTTCAACATGTTACATGCTGGTGGCAAGGAAAGAAAGCATGGTGGATATGGGATACCTGCCAGAAGTCATATGCTGCGTTGAGGATGAAAAATGGTGTCGTCACATTCTTAATAATCTCTTCCGCGAAGAAACACTGCATGTAACGGAACAACAGAAGTTAAAATGTATGAGACAAACTAGTGGAATGGTGGATAATTACAATCACCTGCCTGAGATGGCTCCATACTAGAGATGCAGTCTAGAAATCTATTTCCTACATCCTGTAACAAGAAACATCAAATGAATGAATACAAGGAATGTAAAGGATCATTGACTGTGAAATGGCAAAGCTATGGAACAGTTTCAGTGATCTGTAACTATAACATTCCTCATGTTTCTATTCTACCTACATATTTCAATGCATGAAATCCTTATGTTCATTTTTTTTCTAAAAAGTTACTTCACGAGTCACGACACCAACTGTTGGAATCTTCATCAAGAGGATGACTAACATAGGAGGGGCTTCTGACAATGACACAACGATGGAATGATAACAACCATTGATTTGACTCTTTATTAGCAAATCGACGATAGATCTTAATTGCCACGACGCCATCACATCTTATGTTAAAACCTCTTCCACTATTTTGCCAGATGGAGGGTGCATCCGGGTATGCTCCCATAGAGTCGATGGATCGCAGATTAGTTTGCCTATCTACACCGTTTACATAATCCTTTGTCACCATTTTTTATGACACTTTAAAAAAAATGAAGAAAAAGCGTTGTAATGGCTAGAGCAAAAACAAAAGAGAAAAAAACAGTTTAGAATGATAGTGCTTGGCAAAAAAAAAAAAAAAAAAAGAAGAAGGATATGCAAACCAACAATTAGCAGCTAAACAATTTCCCCAAACTGGAGACCAAAGAAACCTTAAAGTGAACAGATAAGGTGTTCAAACGAGAAGAACAAACCTGAAGTTGGACCACATCGCTATAGAGTGACTGAATGAACCTTTTCCCAGATATATCCTTCCTGCAACGAAATAAAACAATAAATTGATATAGCTTTCTCTCAAAAAGGCTGTGCTTGAAGCTTATGAACAGTCCATGATCAACTTTTTACAACCATTAATCATCTTGAGCCAAGGTCGAACAAAATTACAGTATATTTTGTCTCATCTTCATCTTCAACCCATATGCAAGCATTGATCATCTTTGACAAGATACTAATATGGCATATAACTGAATAATAATACCTTAACATATTACTAATCTTCATTTAAAAGGCTAAAATTGGTCTTCTTTTCCAAGATGTATCTTGCAGCTTTGTAACTCAAATTTCTTAGGATGATGAGTACAGACAGCATATCCTAATTCAGAGTTGAAGACCCATGATGAATAACAACACTCCAAACCCATGTTGAGTACCAACACTTCTAAACTGACTCGCAGAGTTGATACCCAATACCCCTACTGATCTTGTATAAAAAATTTCACAGAGATCAACTTCGCCAAAGAGAACTTTTTCCTCAATTTATAGTTTCAGGAACTAAATGTGTACAGGATGGGATTCTGAAAGTTTAGCAAACCAATTCTCCCAGACATTATAAATGGAATTATAAACATAACATACTCATTGAGGAAAAAACCAGCATCTGCAAAACATTTGACAGTAGCCACATTAGGAAGAAGGGCATGAAAATCATCACAATGAATGAAAGTAGCAAGACCGCCAGCAGAACATCCTGTGAGAAGAGCCTGCAAAGTGAAAAAGAATATGAAAAAGAATATCATAGCAATGTGTTCCTCTGAAATATTCAAATGATGTAAGAACATGGGAATTAACAAAACTAAAATCACCACAGAGCCTGAGTGTTTGTATGGAATAAATTGTTAATGAAGTACATGGCATATGTGAGATTATATATTTTTTCAACAAATAAACATTAACTTAATTGAAATTGTATCCCTTTGACCTGTTTAGCATTTGCAAGTCCTTTCTGTAAGAGTTCACCCATAATTGCTTCCCATATACGTTGGCCTCTAAAGAAAAGTATCGTTCCATTCTGTAAAATAACTAAAAGTAAGAACTAATAATATGCAAATATTTGAAATATATTTAGTTTTAACTCCCTATATTAGTAAATGATATGTTTTATATAGAATATACCTGCACCTCACTTTCTCTATACCCAGAAAATGATGCACCATCACAATACCGTACCTTGACTTTGTTCCAGTTATAAAAATCTGAAACAGGCAAGCAAATTTAAGAAATTCAAAAACTGAGTTGAATTTGATGGCTGTAGAAAGTAAATGGCCGTCATCTTAAAGAAGCATTAGAAGAAGGTGCCCGCTGGTAAAGCCCTTGGAAGTTGTTGCCAAGGTATTGGGTAAGAAACCCGCCTTCACCAAATGGGGGATTACCTCCACTTATATACAATATGTAGAGAGGACATTGGACTTCCCTGTTCTCAAGAAACTAAAGTAATATTAGAAAGTGAACAACTGATTATTGACATAATGATTAATGAAAGATATAACTATCCAAATTTCTTACATCATAAATAAAACATGCAATGCTAATGCAATATATATATATATATATATATATATATATATATATATATATATATAGTGGAAAAAAGAACAATGTGCAAATTTGATAATGTTCTTCAGGAAGTATAATTACATTTAGTTCCTCATAATCATCATATCCTATAGTCTTTCCATCATGCCAAATTTTAATCAATTAGTCTATATTAGGTAAAATATGGAGCTTATTTGAGACAGTGCATTAACTCTTGAAAGTTTTTAAAATTAAATTCCCCCATCAAACCATATGTGATCAATTTGGTCCAATCCACAATCAGTTTATTTACAATTATTCCATTCTTTTCAGCAATTAAAACTCTTCTATTCTCATTCTCTTACTCCTTTTTACTTGGATTGAATTAAAGCTACACCAGATGGATAATCTTGTAGTCCAGTCTAATCGTAAGGACATTAAAGTGTACTGAACTGATAATTTAACAAAGGATGACCAAGATTAAATAAATAATATATGTGTATACAATCATATGGGGATATAAAATGTGGTGAGACAATGCATAATTCATATGACGCTGCAAATGTGGCCGCATAGGCAACTTTTTGAAACAATGCTCACTAGTGGCATGCCAATAGTCAGCTTTCAATGCAGGGATGACCTGTTAGGGGAGAAAACCACTTTTATTCACCGTGCATAATCAATAAACTAATTGGCTTTATATAGCCTTACAAAGAGATAAAATTTCAGAAAGCAATCCACATATAACGTGGTAAAGTCAAACTAGATCCTAATTAATAGGCTTTATTGTAGTTGAAAACTTCAACTATTATCCTAACAATCCCTTCCCTAAACTGATGACAGCCATGCTTTCAGTTTAGTTGCGGTACCACACGTACACCCATTGATTCACGCAGCTTCAAGAACACATCCAGCTTGAGTGGTTTTGTCATAATATCTGCAACTTGATCTTGTGTGACACAATGCTTTAGCTCAACAATTCCATCTCTGGTCAAATCACGTAAGAAATGAAACCTTACGTCAATATGTTTGCTACGTCCATGCATGACTGGATTCTTGGAGAGCTTAATAGTAGAGTTGTTGTCACATAACACAGTGATACACTTGCCTTGAAAGTGACCGAGCTTCTCCAATACTCTCCTCATCCAAACCCCTTGACAAGCGCAAGAGGCAGCTGCTACAAATTCTGCTTTAGTAGTGGACAAAGCAACTACGGGCTGTTTATTGGAAGACCATGACACAACCCCTCCACTAAGCAGAAACACATAACCAGAAGTGTTTTTCCTGTCATTTGTATCTCCTGCATAATCACTATCTGTATATGCCGTTAACTCTCCATTACCCTCTTTTTGGTTGAAAACTCCCAAATCCACAGTTCCTTTTAAGTATCTTAGTACCCTTTTCGCAGCTTGCAAATGTAACTCTGTTGGACTTGCCATAAATCTGCTGATGAGAGACACCACATACATCAAATCTGGTCTAGTAACAGTTAGATACATAAGACTTCCAACTAATTGTTTGTACATGGTAGCATTCAATTTGGATCCTTCTTCATCCTTCGTAAGTTTAACGCCAGGAACAACGGGATTTGTCACACTGTTACTCTTCTCCATACCAAATTTCTCCAAAACATCTTTTGCATACTTTCTTTGGCTAATATAGATGCCTTCAAAATTTTGTAGCACCTCCACACCGAGAAAATATTTCATCTTTCCCAAATCAGTCATATCAAATTCAAGTTTCATAAAGTTCTTGAATTTAACAAACATACTTTTATCATTGCTAGTAAAAATTAAATCATCAACATATAGGCTAACAATCAGAATTTTACCTTCATCTCCCAATTTGACGAATAATGTATGCTCACAATTGCATCTTTCAAACCCTTCTTTGACAAAATATGTTTCAATCTTGCTGTACCATGCTCGAGGAGCTAGTTTAAGGCCATATAATGCCATTTTCAACTTGTACACCTTATACTCTTCGCCTTTCTTCTCATAGCCCTGCGGTTGCTCAATAAATATTGCTTCATTTAGTTCTCCATGCAAAAAAGCGCTTTTGACATCAAGCTGGTATAAGCTCCAACCATTTCGAGCCGCTAAAGCAATTATCATTCGAATCGTATCCCACCTGGCCATAGGCGTAAATACCTCAATATAATCTATGCCATGTTGTTGAGTATACCCTTCTGCCACCAACCGGGCCTTGCATTTGTCAACCTCGCCATTTGCGTTGAGTTTAGTTTTGTAAACCCACTTTACTCCGATCTTTTTCATTTCTTTAGGCAAATCTGCCAACTCCCAAGTCCCATTTCTTTCAATTGCTTCTATCTCCAAATCCATTGCAGCTTTCCATTTGGAACTTTGAATAGCTTCTTCAAAAGTAGTTGGATCTGAGGTGGAGGTAAACAGAACCAAATTGTTGTGCTCAACATCTTCTTTAGAGAATTCTTCCCCAGTTACATAATCTTCCATCCAAAATGGTTTTCTTCTCTGCCTTCTTTCAAGAGAATTTTTTCCAGATGACTCACTTGAAGATAAACTGACTTCTCCTTTTTCTTCTTCAGCTGCTACCTCTTCATATTCTTCTTCACTTTGATCATGTGTACTTTCTGCATTACTTCCTCCCTGCACGAGTATATCAAGTCCTGGTTCTTTATTATTTCGTCTCCATTCCCAACCTTCAGTTTCTTCAAAAATCACATCTCTGCTTACAATTATTGTCTTGGATGCTGGATCATATAGTCTATATGCTTTAGATTCTTCACTCATCCCTAGCAACACACACCGAAGACTCTTATCATCTAGTTTTTTTCTCTTATTGTCTGATATATGAACATGACCAATGCATCCAAAAACCCGAAAGTATTTCACATTTGGTTTGACACCACTCCAAGCCTTTTTAGATGTCATATCTTTTACTGCCAATGTAGGACTTCTATTGAGTACATGAACCTATTTGTCACACTGTTACTCTTCTCCATACCAAATTTCTCCAAAACATCTTTTGCATACTTTCTTTGGCTAATAAAGATGCCTTCAGAATTTTGTAGCACCTCCACACCGAGAAATTATTTCATCTTTCCCAAATCAATCATATCAAATTCAAGTTTCATAGAGCTCTTGAATTTAACAAACATACTTTCATCATTGCCAGTAAAAATTAAATCATCAACATATAGGCTAACAATCAGAATTTTACCTTCATCTCCCAATTTGATGAATAATGTATGTTCACAATTGCATCTTTCAAACCCTTCTTTGACAAAATATGTTTCAATCCTGCTGTACCATGCTCGAGGAGCTTGTTTAAGGCCATATAATGCCTTTTTCAACTTGTACACCTTATACTCTTCGCCTTTCTTCTCATAGCCCTGCGGTTGCTGAATAAATATTGCTTCATTTAGTTCTCCATGCAAAAAAGCGCTTTTGACATCAAGTTGGTATAAGCTCCAACTATTTCGAGCCGCTAAAGCAATTATCATTCGAATCGTATCCCACCTGGCCACAGGTGCAAATACCTCAGTATAATCTATGCTATGTTGTTGAGTATACCCTTTTGCCACCAACCAAATCTGTCAACTCCCAAGTCTCATTTCTTTCAATTGCTTCTATCTCTAAATCCATTGCAGCTTTCCATTTGGAACTCTGAATAGCTTCTTCAAAGGTAGTTGGATCTGAGGTGGAGGTAAACAGAACCAAATTGTTGTGCTCAACATCTTCTTCAGAGAATTGTTCCCCCCAGTTACATTATCTTCCATTCAAAATGGTTTTCTTCTCTGCCTTCTATCTGGAGAATTCTTTCCAGATGACTCACTTGAAGATAAACTGACCTCTCCTTCTTCTTCAGCTGCTACCTCTTCATATTCTTCTTCACTTTGATCATGTGTACTTTCTGCATTACTTCCTCCCTGCACGAGTATATCAAGTCCTCCTTCTGTATTATTTCGTCTCCATTCCCAACCTTCAATTTCTTCAAAAATCACATCTCTGCTTACAATTATTGTCTTGGATGCTGGATCATATAGTCTATATGTTTTAGATTCTTCACTCATCTCTAGCAACACGCACCGAAGACTCTTATCATCTAGTTTTTTTCCCTTACTGTCTGATATATGAACATGACCAATGCATCCAAAAATCCGAAAGTATTCAACATTTGGTTTGACACCACTCCAAGCCTTTTCAGGTGTCATATCTTTTACTGCCAATGTAGGACTTCTATTGAGTACATGAACTGCCAGGAAAATGGGATTTGTCACACTGTTACTCTTCTCCATACCAAATTTCTCCAAAACATCTTTTGCATACTTTCTTTGGCTAATAAAGATGCCTTCAAAATTTTGTATCACCTCCACACCGAGAAAATATTTCATCTTTCCCAAATCAGTCATATCAAATTCAAGTTTCATGGAGTTCTTGAATTTAACAAACATACTTTCATTATTGCCAGTAAAAATTAAATCATCAACATATAGGCTAACAATCAGAATTTTACCTTCATCTCCCAATTTGATGAATAATGTATGTTCACAATTGCATCTTTCAAACCCTTCTTTGACAAAATATGGTTCAATCCTGCTGTACCATGCTCGAGGAGCTTGTTTAAGGCCATATAATGTCTTTTTCAACTTGTACACCTTATACTCTTCGCCTTTCTTCTCATAGCCCTGCGGTTGCTGAATAAATATTGCTTCATCTAGTTCTCCATGCAAAAAAGCGCTTTTGACATCAAACTGGTATAAGCTCCAACTATTTCGAGCCGCTAAAGCAATTATCATTTGAATCTTATCCCACCAGGCCACAGGGGCAAATACCTCAGTATAATCTATGCCATGTTGTTGAGCATACCCTTTTGCCACCAACCGGGCCTTGCATTTGTCAACCTCGCCATTTGCATTGGGTTTAGTTTTGTAAACCCACTTTACTCCGATTTTTTTCATTCCTTTAGGCAAATTTGTCAACTCCCAAGTCCCATTTCTTTCAATTGCTTCTATCTCCAAATCCATTGCAGCTTTCCATTTGGAACTCTGAATAGCTTCTTCAAAGGTAGTTGGATCTGAGGTGGAGGTAAATAGAATCAAATTGTTGTGCTCAACATCTTCTTCAGAGAATTCTTCCCCAGTTACATAATCTTCCATCCAAAATGGTTTTCTTCTCTGCCTTCATTCTGGAGAATTCTTTCCAGATTTTCAACTCATTTGAAGATAAACTAACCTCTTCTTTTTCAGCTTCTACCTCTTCATATTCTTCTTCACTTTCATCATGTGTACTTTCTGCATTACTTCCTCCCTGCACGAGTATATCAAGTCCTGCTTCTTTATTATTTCATCTCCATTCCCAACCTTCAGTTTCTTCAAAAATCACATCTCTGCTTACAATTATATTCTTGGATGCTGGATCATATAGTCTATATGCTTTAGATTCTTCACTCATCCCTAGCAACACGCACCGAAGACTCTTATCATCTAGTTTTTTTCTCTTACTGTCTGATATATGAACATGACCAATGCATCCAAAAACCCGAAAGTATTCAACATTTGGTTTGACACCACCCCAAGCCTTTACAGGTGTCATAACTTTTACTACCAATGTAGGACTTCTATTGAGTACATGAACTGCTAGGAACAATGGGATTTGTCACACTGTTACTCTTCTCCATACCAAATTTCTCCAAAACATCTTTTGCATACTTTTGTTGGCTAATATAGATGCCTTCAGAATTTTGTAGCACCTCCACACCGAGAAAATATTTCATCTTTCCCAAATCAGTCATATCAAATTCAAGTTTCATAGAGTTCTTGAATTTAACAAACATACTTTCATCATTGCCAGTAAAAATTAAATCATCAACATATAGGCTAACAATCAGAATTTTACCTTCATCTCCCAATTTGATGAATAATGTATGTTCAAATTGCATCTTTCAAACCCTTCTTTGACAAAATATGTTTCAATCCTGCTGTACCATGCTCGAGGAGCTTGTTTAAGACCATATAATGTCTTTTTCAACTTGTACACCTTATACTCTTCGCCTTTCTTCTCATAACCCTGTGGTTGCTCAATAAATACTGCTTCATCTAGTTCTCCATGCAAAAAAACGCTTTTGACATCAAACTGGTATAAGCTCCAACTATTTCGAGCCGCTAAAGCAATTATCATTCGAATCGTATCCCACCTGGCCACAGGCGCAAATACCTCAGTATAATCTATGCCATGTTGTTGAGTATACCCTTTTACCACCAACCGGGCCTTGCATTTGTCAACCTCACCATTTGCGTTGGGTTTAGTTTTGTAAACCCACTTTACTCCGATTTTTTTCATTCCTTTAGGCAAATTTGTCAACTCCCAAGTCTCATTTCTTCCAATTTCTTCTATCTCCAAATCCATTGCAGCTTTCCATTTGGAACTCTGAATAGCTTCTACAAAGGTAGTTGGATCTGAGGTGGAGGTAAACAGAACCAAATTGTTGTGCTCAACATCTTCTTCAGAGAATTCTTCCCCAGTTACATAATCTTCCATCCAAAATGGTTTTCTTCTCTGTCTTTTTTCTGGAGAATTCTTTCCAGATGACTCACTTGAAGATAAACTGACCTCTCCTTCTTCTTCTTCAGCTGCTACCTCTTCATATTCTTCTTCACTTTAATCATGTGTACTTTCTGCATTACTTCCTCCCTGCACGAGTATATCAAGTCCTGCATCTTTATTATTTCGTCTCCATTACTAACCTTCAGTTTTTTCAAAAATCACATCTCTGCTTACAATTATTGTCTTGGATGCTGGATCATATAGTCTATATGCTTTAGATTCTTCACTCATCCCTAGCAACACGCACCGAAGACTCTTATCATCTAGTTTTTTTTCTCTTACTGTCTGATATATGAACATGACCAATGCATCCAAAAATCCAAAAGTATTCAACATTTGGTTTGACACCACTCCAAGCCTTTTCAGGTGTCATATCTTTTACTGCCAATGTAAGACTTCTATTGAGTACATGAACTGCCTAATTTGCTACTTCTGGCCAAAAAGTCTTTGGAACTTGCTTCTCCAATAACATACTTCTAACCATTTTCATGATTGTTCTATTTTTGCGTTCGACTACTCCATTTTGTTGGGGAGTGTAGGCTGTTGTGAGTTGCCTGCTGATACCATTAGTCTTGAGAAAGGAATTGAACTCATGAGAGGTAAACTCTCCACCTCTATTTGTGCTCAGACAACGAATAAAAGCTCCTGTCTCTTTCGCAACAAGGAATTTTTAATTCTTGAATATAGTGAAAGCTTCAGATTTTTTAGCAAGAAAATATATCCACGCTTTACGACTAAAATCATCAATAAAACTTATGAAATACCTCTTCTTGCTATTGGAAGCAGGTTTGATGGGTCCACAGATGTCAGCATGAACCAACTGCAATCTTTGTGTTGCTCTCCACAAACTCTTCTTTGGAATTGCATTCCTATGTTGCTTTCCTTTCATGCAATCAGTGCAAATTTTGGATGATGCCTTCAATTGTGGTAACCCTCTCACCATTTGCTTGTATTGCAATGTTCTCAAACCCTTGAAACTTAGATGCCCATATCTGCAGTGCCAAAGGTGAGTATGGTCTTCAAGAGTTGTTTGGAAACAGATGGGTAATTTCGGTAGAATTCTTGCAGGTAGTATAAGCATTCTGTTTGCAGACATTGCTGTTTGCATAATAAGCCCTTTCTCTGGATGATAGATTTTGCATACTCCATGTTGAATCAAAATAGCTACACTGTTTTCTTGCAATTGTCCAATACTTAACAAGTTATTTTTCAACTCAGGTATATAGAAAACATCGGTAATTACCTGAGTAACTCCAATAATTTGCAGCCTGATGTTACCCTTTCCCAGTACATCCATTGTGGAATTATTCCCGAGCTTCACAGAAATCCGAAATTCTTCATCAAGATCCGAGAACCACTCCTTGTGTGCACACATATGATTAGAGCACCCTGAGTCAAGGAACCAAACATCTTCATCTTTTCGCATTGCTTGATTAAGCTTGACATATGACATCAGCAATAATTCTTCTTTCTCTTCCAACTCTGCATAGTTCGCTTCTTTCTCCCATTTAGGACACTCATACTGAAAGTGCCCTAATTGATGACACTTATAACACTCAATCATTGCTTTATTGTATGTTTGCCTACCTCTCCCTCTGCCTCTGCCTCTTCCTCTGCCTCTCCCTCTTCCTGCATCTTCACCAATCTTATAGTAGGTCACCTTCAATGCTTGCTCATTGTTTCCATGCCTGTTCATCCTCTGTTTATTTACCAATAAGCTGCTTTGCAACTCATCAAGAGTTAAAGTGTCTAAGTTATTAGATTCTTCAATGGAACAAACAACATAATCGAACCTGGAGGTCATTGATCGTAAGATCTTTTCAATAATCACTACTTGTTTCATGGTTTCACCATGAATCTTCATCTTGTTTGCTATAGTAAGAGTTTGAGCAAAGTATGCATCAACACTCTCACCCTCTTGCATATGTAGAATCTCAAACTCCTTCCTAAGTGCTTGGAGTTGTGCCCTTTTGACTCTTGTGGAACCTTGATACTTCTGCTTCATAGAGTCCCAAATGTGTTTGGCAGTGTCTTTGTTGAGAATTGTTTCCATAATAGTTCGATCAATAGCTTGGAATAGATAATTCTTGACCTTCAAGTCTTTCAGCTTCTAGTTTGCAAATAATTTTTCTTGTGCTTCAGTATACTCCACTCCTTCTATTGCAACAGAGATTCCTGTTTCCACCAAACTCCAATATTCTTTTGAGCGTAGGAAATTTTCCATAAGCATAGACCAATGATCATAATGTCCATCAAACTTAGGAATTGCAGGTTGAACAAAATTATCAGTCATCCTTCAAGAAACTTGGCGCCGAAGATCAATTTCGAGGTTGCTTGGGATTTCGCCGTAAGTTGCCTAGATGCTGCTGAAGTTCTTCTTGAGACTGTCGAGTTCGATGTTTCCTTTAGTGAACTCTCCTTCTTTGCTCGAACTCCAAGCAACGACACCATTCGGATTCCCTTCGTCCTGCTCGAGCTTGACAACCAAGAATAGCGAGCCCAAAGATCTACTTTCCCTGCTCGTGAGAAAGAAAGAAACTTCGGAGGAAGAGGGGCTCCACCGAGGACTTCGCTCTGATACCAGATGTTAGGGGAGAAAAACACTTTTATTCACCGTGCATAATCAATAAACTAATTGGCTTTATATAGCCTTACAAAGAGAGAAAATTTCAGAAAGCAATCCACGTATAACGTGGTAAAGTCAAACTAGATCCTAATTAATAGGCTTTATTGTAGTTGAAAACTTCAACTATTATCCTAACATGACCACGATATAATCAAGTACTCAATATATGCATCTATAAAAAAAATATTGCTGCTAAAAAAGTGGCTTATCCTACATATATGAAGTTACAAACGGGAAGATAAAAAAAAAATATTGTTGATTAAATACACATATAATCATAAGATTCACTCATTCTTTTAAAGTCCGGTATTTACCAGGATTTTGTGATGGGATGTTACTCAGAATACCAACAAAGGTAATCTGGCGTTCCATGTAGTTTGATGAACCTAATGGTGTAGCTTTCCTAAAAGAGCAAGAATCCAAAGACAGGTACCAACCTCCACCCTAGAGTTCAAGATTAATCTGAGTAAGAAATCAAGTGAAAGACTAAACAAATAACCGAGGTTTAAATTTAAGAATATTTTGCAATTAAAACAATGATCACTACCCCCTTTAACTGGCATTGAGAACGACTCTTACTCTGTCTCATGTTAATGTTAAGTAGGGTAAAATATACACAAATTCATACAGTTCAGTTTAAAAAGAAGGATGACCAAGATCGTATTTACCAATTTTAGTATTGAAGGACATGGATTCGCTTGGAAAGTTAATAATGCATGAGTTCATGTTAAATTGAAATGCAGCATCCCTGATGGCAAATTAGCTGCTGCTAATTAGCAAACCAGGTAGCTCAGAACAGGTGTGTTTTATATTCATGTCGATTTCTGGTGTCACACAGTTGGAATGCTTAAATTTGTACCAAACCAATCGCCTAAAGCAGTATCTAATGAAATCTTAATTACCATAAATCAAGAAGATTATATCTTGCCTAACTATATAGCACGTAGTAAGAGTGAGAGAAATTATTGTTGTGTTGCTTGCATATATTATAATATTTGCGAATGGTGATTGCATCTCTGCGGCGAGGTTTAGACATTAAATCACAGTTGTTGCTAAGTCCCAACGTACAAATCCTACCTTCACGATATTGTCCGGTTTATCCCTTCTTTTCCCTTCAAAATAAACCACAACACATTTTTCTTTCTTGGTTTAGAAGAACCACCTTGTGGAAGCATACTGATCTCATTGGTTCAAAAGCTTCTTGCATGGGCTAAAGTTATTTGTCAACACTGTGACAGAGACCATTAGTGAAAAGATTTACGTCTTAATCTACAACACAAGATCTATCTGTCCTGTCTGTAGTGAATATAAAAAGGAAAATCAATTCTCAGTATGGGAAATAGATTGATTACCTCCAAGTGCACGATCCATTTGTCTGACCCAGATCCGAAACCTCTCATGAGATGGTACGCGGCCGGGCTCCCATCCAAGCATACTGCAGTATCATCAGCAACCGCAGCTTGAGACGATAGAGTAGAAAAAGGAACCATCAAGTTGGGATCGGAAAGTTTCAACATTACATGCGCCCTTCGCCTCAGCGTCGTGAACTAGGGTAAGCTCGACGAGGGGCGGAGCCGAGGACGGATGCACCGCCGGTTCGCTGAGAGCATTGTCGCCGACCCGGGATCCAGTGGCGAGGAAGAGTACGACGAAGGCGGCGGCGAGGAGCCAGCCGACGGTGGCGCTTCGTCTTTCCGCTCCCCACCGACGCCTCCACCAGAGCCAGAGCCGGTGAATCTCACCTCCGGCCATGGAAGAGATATCCACCCAATCCAGTTCCAATGACCAATAACAAGCCACCGACACGCGTGGGGTCCAATTGTGCACTTTAGCCCTCTAGGAAACGGTTGATTTTGTGAAAAGCCCCATGTAATTATCCTAATTCATAAATAGGTGAAGCTTTTGAATGAGCATAAATAAATTCTTCTCAAATAAATTTAGATTCAATTTTCCACCATTAACATTGATTTTTTTTCTTTATTATAATTTAAATTTACTGATAAAATACATCTTCTATTCACTTTACATCACCATTTCTAACAGAATAAACTTAGCCCGTGATGAGAATGCCACTCTTACAACATCCTGCTTATTCAAGAAAAAACAGGGCAAGTTGCCAGCAGTCCTTGCTAGAGCATCAACATCGAAAAATATTGCTCAAATTCTTCATCGATCCGTGGTTTCTTTGTCCTCGATACAGAATCTACAAGAAAACACAGTTTAATTTCGTTGATATTCCATCCAAAGTCACAATACAAAAAGAACAGCAGCAAATTAAATTAGTTAGTTACCTTGTCCATCTAGTAATCTTTGGGATGAAACTACGAAGGCGTGTGGTGCCACATCATTAGAATAGATGAAGAAATCCTCGATTCCAGCATCGTCCTCAGGTTCAGGAAGCTGCCCCTCTATGCCTCTGTAGACTGATTCAAGTTGTTTAGCATCCTCAACATTTAGAGTGGCAAAAGAATCGAGGTCGTTTGGATCCATGTTCTTCAAACTAGACACGGATGGTGAATTCAAATTCATTCTCTCAGATGACTCCTCGGCTAAGTCAAGGTCTAGTGTCATGGTGGTGTGGCTACTGTCATAGCCTTCACTTACAGTGTTACTATCGTGGTGAGATTCTTCAGGATCTTCTGCTCCATCATCATCCCTCAGTTCTTCAGTAGCCGTCACACTGATCCAGTTAGAGGCATGTTTGTCTCGCTGGTCCCTGCAGGATCACAGCTCCTAAACCGATATCTGAACTTGTGCTTAGGAAATGGCAAAGGTGAATTCTCAAGATCACTCTGTAGTTTTCTTTTCCTGTTCAGCTCGAAACCATCAGTGAAGATGTCCTTGCTGGAGTGGAAGTCGAAAAGGAACACAAGTAGTGTAACAAAGGGGAAAAAAATTCTGTATCTCAAACAAAATGCACTAATGCCAGTAAGAACATCCCTAATTAATCACAAGTAGTGTAAACGCTAGTGATTTCAGTTTGACACACCTATACTTTAACCTCTCTTAACTACATTTTTGAGTCTGATCATTAATCAAGCATCCCCGATTCCCCATTCATCCCATTCAGCTGAACTAGCCCTAGCTTGGACAAACCCCATTGGACCTGACCTAACTCGTTCGAATTCCATCTTACGTGTGACTTCCTCAGCCACGTTTCCTATTGAGATCAGAGTCAGTTCCTGATAGTGTTTTCATTCACTTGGATAAAAAACCATCAAGGCTACTTGGGTTTGTTTCTAGAATTCAGAGTGGAATAACATTGAGCAAACTAGAATCTAAGAATCATCTTAGCAAATCAGGATCCCTCCCCTCAACAATGACAAGATCTAAGGAAAGACTATTAAACATAAATTTCACACACATAAATGGATTGGCATTTTTTTTTTTTTGACAAATGGTAGAAGAAACCCTAGAAAACTCTTCTTGTTTCTCAGCTCTCAATCTCTGACACAACTAGTCCCCCATGCCTCAGTTCTTCAACTCATGCTGCCGGCCATTGCTGCCCTCTAGACTCCAGCTTCAATGTTTTGAATCAAGTCATTGTCATCACTCAAATGCAAATTTTATGAACAAAATGAATGGATTTGCAGTTTGACTGGTTTGCTTAGATTGGTCTTACTAATCCCACTTGATTGGGTCAATGTTTGATTGGGCATGCTGTCTGACTAATTGATCAAGAGTTTAACCATTGAACTAATGATCTAGAATTCATCGGGTTGGATTTGTGATTAGGTTTCAAATTTTCAGAAAAAAGGGAGAGATTTCACTTTCATTCCATTCTTCCAATATGCGAACGTAAAAAAAACGGATTCCATTTGTCGTTGAAAAGAAAATCTCATTCGGTACCAAACATTCACTAGGGTTCCCAACAAAAATGCTCATCGCACATCTGATACAGTTGCAGATTTTACTAACCACTGGAATGCAAATCCATATAGCTAACTATTCGATATTTGCAACCAGTCGAACCCCAAAGCAGCCTTCTTTCAGCAATTAGATCGTCGACCCAAATACTGGAAAAACTAAGATCTAGGCCAAGTGTTTTCCCCAATTTTAAAACAAGGAACATAGAAATCCATGAGAGCTGATCGATGAATCAAAAAAAAAAAAAACCTACTCCAACAATCAAGCAAACGACAAACAAAACAATCAATTCAAAGAAAAACCTGTAGATCGGCGATGGATTCGGCAGCTCATCCATCGACGACGATTCACGAAGGTGGTAGAGTTGCAGCAAAGGAGGAGGAGGAGGAGAGACTGCAAAAGGGAGCGATCGGTTTACAACCCTCCCATCACCCAGACAGCGACACGTGCCCAGCATGGGGCTGCGGAACCAGACAAGCCGCGAACTGTGTCTCGCACGCAGCGGGGCCCACCACGAGACAAATCGTGTTGGTATTTAAAAACTAAATTCGGGGCGCACCAAGCGGCTACTTTTCCTCTTTGCCCCTTCTGTCCCACGGCCAATTTATTGGGTAAAAAAATAATAGAGTTACTTGTAAAAACACCATTAACTAAAAATGAAACATTAAAATATAGCTCATCGATTTCTTAAAATTTTCTAGTAGAACCTTTCAAATATTCAAAGACAAAGAGATGATGCACCACCAAGAGAGAACTTATACTAATACAATTTGCAAAGAACAAAATAAAGAGGCCACTCAATAAAGAGAAATTGCATCCAATACTTTGACTGGTCATGCAAGTTTGTCTCAAAGTTGAACACAATAATTTGCCAGCTACAGATCTACTTCTTTTAATTAATTCTCCTAGTTGGGAACTCATGGTTCTCATGTTCTTCTGTCTGCAAATATTTTAATTTAGATATTGTTGAAATGATCACTGAGAAGATCAGAATCAAGCTTTGAAAACCCTAATGCCTTGCCGTGGTTTCTGACTTCCTGCAGCTTTCCTGGTCAACCATTGCTGCAAGCAAATAATGTTGAAGCTTGTCTCTCTGATAGCAACTGATATTTAATCTCTCTGTTCAATCTGAATATTGACTGATAAACTATCTTATTGCTTTTGAATGTTGATGTTTTAGACTTAAATCAGGCAAAAATGGCACCTTGTATATTCTTGCACTAAGATTTTATTTGAATCAAATCAGAGAATTCTGCAACATTTGTGGATATCAAGTATTCACAATCGATCACTGAAAATGCCAACTTTGTATGCCATCATCCAACGATCGCACTGGAATTCTTACCCAAAATGGTGCTTCAATTTCTTGAATTCCTCCTGAAAATTGAGCTTCTGAGATGCCTACCGGAGGATGCTGGAGTAGCTTCCGAGCTTGGCCTCGACGGAGAAGTAGAATTCGACCGCGACCTGAAGAATGAGAGGAAGCTGCGAAGGGGCCGGAAGATGCCCCGGCTCTCCCTCGGCGTGCTGCGCCTTGAGGTCCAGGAGATCCTTCTTGGTGCTCCGTCGTTGGTGAATCCACCGTCCATCTCAGTGTAAACAAGAGGGAATTCTTGGTCCCCTGCTCGCCTGCCGCCGGCGAACCTCCCCACTGCGAAGCCTCCGCCGGGAAGCCTCCATATGGTTAGCCCAACGGTCTCTTCGTCGTTTCCGGATACCTCAGGCTGTTCATCGAGTTCATCCGCCGGCATCTCGTGCCGGCAAACGGGGCACGAGTTCCGCATCGAGAGCCAGGGCAAAATGCAATCTTGGTGATAGATGTGCTTGCAGGGCATCTCCCGGGCCTCAGCTCCGAGCTTGAAGGGGTCCATGCAGATGGCGCAATGGCAATCTTTGCCAATGTGGTCATCGACGATCTGCACCGTAGGCATTGACTCTATGGCGGCCTTCGAGGCCGGCGGGTGCTCCCATGGCCTCTCGCGACCTGTTCCGTTGATCTCGATCTGAGCAAGCTGCTGGAGGAGGCGGTCAAAGCCCGACCCCATCAGGAAATCAGAAATGCTTTCCGGCAGGGGGCGGAGACCGGAGCCCGAGCCATCGTCGTAGAACAGCTCGAAGCTGTTGGTGGCGGCAGCCGCGCCTTCTGCATCGTTACCGCCTTGGGAAGGACTGCGAAGGACGATGACGGGGTTGAAAGGGGACGACCGGTCCCCGCCCGATCCATGGCGGTTGCCGCGGAATCTGAGCTGGGAGCTCCGTGACGGCGGAGGAGCCATAACGGAACCGTCTGTGCCGAGGTCAGCGGAGGAGATCCGCCGGCGACCGGGAGAGCCGGCGGGCGGGATGCGCGGAGGGGGAGATGAAACTTCCTCAAGGAACCCGCCGTCGCAGTCGGGGCAAACGATGGCGTCCTCTCGCCGCACCCGGACGAAGCGGCTACACCGGTAGCACCAATACGACGGCGTCGCCGCCCAGGAAGAAGGCATGAAATCGGTGGAAAATAACGACAAAGATCCAATCTTTAACTCCAAGACGAACCAAAAATGGAAACAAAGCCTCCAAATTCCAAATCTTCCAGACAAATCTAAAAGAAATGAATCGAACGAAGAACCACAAAATCCTCAAACAAAAGAAGGGAAATAGACCAAATTGCTAGCTGAATTCGCGATCGAAGAATTTCGGGATGCAGGCAGAACCAGAAATAGAGCCGGAGATGGAATGGGGGGGTGGGATTTGGGGACGGTGAGAGACTGGAATTGGGGCATTTTATGGTGCGCTTAGAAAAGCATCAATGGCGGATCCTCGCGAAGCAAGACCTACATTTAGACGATTCCGTCGTCGACGCCGTTACCTATCAGATCGACGTGGCATCGTCCTATTCGACATAGAAACTGAAGCCGTCAAGATGACAAACGTTGACTTTATGCTCTAGTCAAAGTCAAGACAAACGAGCTGATGTCGCCTGTGGGTCCCACAACGTCTCCGCTAATTTGCATTCCGAATTGATTTTGTGTAGTAAAATGTTGACTGCGAATTGATTTTCTACGGTTGTAGAAAGATAATTTTAAAATATTAAATATCGTCTTTAAAATTAATCGATTTTAAAAAAATAAATATTTGAGTTTTAAAGAGCAGCAATTAAAAAAAAAGAAAAAAATATACAATTACACCAGATCTAATTTCCAATCTGTACCAAAATATAATTATTTGACTTGCAGATTGCGTAGTTGACTCGCAATTTAGTCACTGATCGATCCTCGCCGGCGGTCCTCGTACCACGACATGCAGCTCAAGCCGACGAGCACCTCAACCACGGCCGCCTCCGTCTTGTCGCTGTCGGCGAAGTGCAGCGTCTGCAGAAGCAGCGTCCGAGGCCGCGTGCAGAGCTGCTGCTCCCGCTCCATGCTACGCTGCTCCTGCCAACGCACCGTGTCGCGCGCCACAGGAGACAGCCACTCTAGGATCGCCTCGACCGCCTCCTTCCACCCCTCCGCCAGCGAGTCATCCCCCGCCGCCGCCTGCAATCCCGCTCCCTCCCTCCGCCAACACTCCTTCAGCTTCTTCCTCACCGCCGCCCGCATCCCCGATGGCAGCATCTCGTACAATTCATCTCTCTCCGACGGGTCTGCCGCCGTCGCCGCCACTCTGTTTCGTTCTTGATACAACTTCTCCGCGGCCAAGATCACGTTGGCGTACCGCAACGCGAGCCCCGACCCGCCGACGGTGGTCGGGGACTCTTTGAGGAATTTCCTCAGACGGTCGAAGGGCGTTTCTTGTTCGCCGATTCCCGGCGGCGCGCTCAGGATCGGAGCAGAGTTCCGAAGAAACGGCACGTGCTGCGGCACCACACGCCGCTCCAGCGGACCCGACGAGTGCTTGCAGGGGAGATTGGGCTTGAGTTGGCCGGAAGACGGCAAACCAAGAACGTACACGCCGAAGACGGAGCAGATTCTGGCGAATACGGTGATGACGGCGCGGAGCATGAGCTCAACAACCTTGTCGAATGTCTTGTTCCATAAAGATTCCTCCTTTAGCCGGCGAATCTTGTGCTCCTGCGACCGGAGCTGGAAGCGAACCGAGTCGGGAACCGGCATCGGTTTCTGGACGAGAATCGGACCGCTGTGCCGGCGCCACTGCTGCTGCGTGCGCTTCTCCTCCGCCTCCAGCTCATTAAGAGCTTCCATCTCCACGTAAAGCCGCGACGTCGCCTCGACGTACCGCTCCATCCGCCTCACCCGTTTCTCCGTCCGCTTCGCGGTGGAGCCGAGGCCGAGGCGGTCGAGGTCGACGGCGGAGCGGGCGTCGATGAGGAAAGAGAACACGCCGCCGCCCTGGAGGTCGGCGTAGAGGCGGTCGAACGCGCGGAGCAGGGGGTCGCGGCAGCGTGGCGCAAGGCGGGAAACGGCGGCCGCGGCCAAGTCGAGGTCGCCGACAATCTCGGCGCAGGCGCAGCGGAGGAGAAAAATCTGATCTTTGGAGGTCAAGTAGGCGACGCCAGGGGAGCGCATGTCGGCGCGGAGACGGCGGACTTCGTCCTCGGCTAGGGATCTATGGAGCGATACGAGGCGAGACATGGCGGCGGCGGCCTCGAAGGCGAGGATTCCGACGACGGGGCTATGCGGGCAGCGGAGCCGGAGGTCGGTGATCATCTTTGGGACGCCCATATTGTGTTTTCCGGCGAAGTGAAGGTTTATCGAAATGGATCGGAAAGGAGTTTGTGGAGGATGGCGAATGGGAAAGGGAGGGGTATAAGAGGGCGGCCATGTTCCATTTCCGGGAGCTTTCTCTGCGTGCGGGGGGCGGCGGACGCGCTTGTCGGATTTCACACGAATCTAACGGAGGAGAAGATTTCCGGGTTTCAAATTACATCAAACTTCTTTATATTTGAAAAAGCTGGAAAAAAGGAAAAAATTATTATTGGAAAAAAAATAAAAAAATGAGTTATTGCAATGACATAATAAGTTAATAACTAACACTACAACTTGATAAAAATTTATTTACTTATTTCAATATATATAAGATCAAATAAATAAATAAACTTAAAATTTGAAACACATATTTATCCATATTTATAAATAAGATTTTAAATAATCAAATAAACTTAAACTAAAAAATTAATAACATCTAAAGCAATTACATTGAAGTTAAGTTTTAATAAATATTTTAAAACTTCGACGACCCAAATCTGTACTCACCTTCTCCTCTGCCGATTGCTACTTGAACGGCGGGTGGACGTTTTGGTATGCTAAGTTAGGTAAACAGCTAGGGTCTTTATTAGGCGGTTCAAGGTGGGCCAACCGTGAACCGACTCGGTAAAGAAACCGGTCGACGTCAACCAACTGAACTCGTCCGCCAACTAATTTGAAAACTTATTTTTATTTTAATTAAATATATAAAAATATAAATAAAATTTATTTTCTTTTCCTTTTTAAAACAAGAGTAGACTTAGGTTTGACCACGGCTGTTAAACACGAAGGCTTCTGGTAACTACCCATGGATCTGGTCAACGCGTCATCGTTCGTCTTCTCTGCGATAATTAGCAGGAAAATCAAATTTAATGAACGTGTTAATGGGTGCACGTCGACCAATCTTAGCGGGTTGGTGAATGCATGCATGGACCTGTGCGAAGCTGCCATCTGTCTTGGTTGTTGATTGGATGACTTTGAAATTGACCAGCGATGTCATTAAAAGTTGGTCGAAGGCCCCCCGGAGCGTGGCGCACTTGGTAACTGCATTCCCTTTTTATAAGTCATTTCCACGGTTCGATTCCTTCAGGGTGTGTCTCACTGGGTTTAATGTCTGGGGCGTGGCAGTCGACTGTGCTGATCGGGCACGTGGATCTCAATTTGGTAATGGACTGAAATGTAGGTGTCAATGAATCCTCCTGATTTACCCTCGTTGGTCGGTGGGGACTCTCGTTAAAAGCCGTGGATAGGGCTGGTCAGCCAAGGGAACTAGTTGATGCCAAATGCCCAGATACACCTTGTAAATCAAAAAAAAATAAAAAATAAAAAAGTTGGTCGAAGGGAGAGAGATTCTGCCAAGTGGGACGGATGCATCGTGATCTGCGTGTTGATATTTGGCACCTCTTAAACGTTTTGATATATACATAGAAAAAAATTCCAAAATATTTTCGGATTATTGAAATCTTTTATCACGGACGAGACGTAGACGCACGAGATATCCAAATCTTTTGTATATATTTGAAAGTGATTCAACATGTACATTTTATGTTGGCCACACTATGAGCACCTAGTAAAAATAATAATTTTTTTATTTAAAATTTAGAATTTAAACTTAAGGGTTTGATATGTTGCACCCTTATGAACACTTAATATAAAAAACATATATTTTATTAATGTTTATTTTTTAATCTAAACAAACTCTAAATAAAAAATAATGATCATAATCCGCCCCACTTGTAACTCATGTAAAATAACAAAAATATTTTCTAATTAATTTTTCTTGTAATATGCATTAAATCTTTAAGTGTATGAAACATGATTTGTCAAAAAAAAATTTAAAAATATTTTTTAAAAAATATTCATTTAATATTCACGTTATAACAGCTACGAAACCATAGCGGTTACAATTCAAATTTATTTATCTAATATTCGTATTGTAACACTTATGATTTCGTAGTTACTGCAACTCAAGCTTATTCTGTTTAATAATATTTATATTGTAGTAACTACAAATTATAGTCGCTACAATTTAAATTTATCTTGTTCAATAATATTCATATTGTAATAAGCTACAAAACTATAGTTGTTACAATATTGTAACAACTATGATTTCATAATTGCTATAATATGAATTTATTCTGTTCATATAAGTGGTTGATAGGATTGAGTGACAAGAGATAATAATGTTGAATAGTATACTAAAAAAATAACTATATTATTTTACATAGATTATCGATGGAGTAAGATGTTCTTTTGATTAAAAATATAAAAAATACCCCTTGATGATTCCAATAAAACAGAATACCTTTTTGATTTTTTTTCTTATATATATATATTCAATGAATGAAGTTTTTGTTAATACGAGATCATAAGAAAAGACCGGATCACATTGAGAATATATAGTGATACGACAAATCCTTATTCGTCTTATGTGACAAAGAATGTCAATAATTAGTTTGACATGGTAAGTCAAGAGGTCAATGATCAAACCCTATTTGACTAGTCCAACCACAATAATATTCGGCTCGACCTTCATTACTTGACCCGACTTCAGCTTCACTGGGCCCCGCCTAAAGGTCCCTCAGCCGGCTCAGTCACTAGGCCATACTCTCGCTCTCGACCGACTTGGCCACTCAAACAGTCCGACCTCGCCACTCTCCTGGACAACCCGACCTTACTACCCTCTTGATTGACCAGCCCACCCTCGATAGACTTGCCACGCTCCTGACCAGTCCAACCTCGCGCTCTTGACCAGTCCGACCTCGCCACGCTCCTGACCAATCCGACCTCGCTACACTCTCGATCAGCTTGGCCATTCGGCTATACTCTTAACCGCCTCAGCTACTCCACCCTCGTTCTCGGCTTCGGCCATTCTGAGCTCTTCAATCACTCGCCCTCACTCGGCCTCGGCCATTTTGACCTCTTCAGTCACTCGGCCTCTATCAGTCCGACCTCGGTCGCTCGGCTTGACTCCAGGTCACCTCTCTCGGGCATCTTCCGCACTAAGAGACAATTAAGCGTGTGAGCTCTGTCAAAGGATTAGGACAGTTACTAGGCTATCAGGCATGGTCCCCTAGATCCTCCTATATCTATGCCTAGGCTAAACAACAAGAACAATCTGCACGGCTGAGCCGTAGGACAGTTATGAGGTTTGCAGACTTAGTTCTCCAGATGTTATACTCTTCGCTTACTTGTCAGTAATTCTCAGAAGCTGTCTCCTCAGATACTACCACAGCCTGCTCCCATGTCAGCAGGAATGTTCCCCTTGGGTGACTATATAAGCTCCCCGCAGGCATGAAGACGGCTCTTTGAACTCCAACTACTTCACATTCTTCTTCTTCTTCTTCATCTCTGCTTCCCTTTGCTGACTTGAGCATCGGAGATTTGGAGTGGTCTGTTGCGAATCTTCGACACCCAGCTAATCCGCTCATTCAACTTCTTTTCTCAGATCTTTGAACCAACAAAGTCGATGACGATTGAGGTGACATATTCTTGATTGATGACTTGACCGTCCACGACATCCAACCGGATCATATGGTATATAGTTTGGCAAAAGACTCTCATGATTATAAAATCATACAGTAATATACTATGGTCTTAATTTAAGAGGGCAACCTCCCAATTTAACTTTTTAAAATTTTCCTTTAGTGCTCCACTCCACCATACATACATTTGTTGCCCACTATGCCCATGATCGCCATTTATAAAAATAATAAGCAATAATAATCAGACGGTTGGTATTAATGGATATGGATATAATTAATGAACGAGATTTATGACTAAGACATTTGAACAGTTTGCTAAAGATCGTTGTCCTAATCTTTCTAGGTTTTTCTCAATCTACAACTATAAATATTATCATGAAATGTGGTCCCATCGACTTAAGAAAGAGTCTTGTGACCTTTGGCGCTAATGAAGAGGCAACTAATAATATATAGACATTTCTAATATATAAATACTCAAATCCTTAAAAAAGATTTCTTATTTATTTATTATCAAAATAATATCTGATTTTTTATTTTTAAAAATATTTTTATTTTTATAATAACAATTATGATTTCATTATTATTATTATAATATAATATGATCAATATAAATAAAAATAAATTATTTATAGTGTAGTAGTTATAAATTAGAACTATTATAATATAATATTTATCAATATTGATTAAAGATGAAATATCTATATTATAGCGGTAAAGAACTATAGGGGTTATAACATCTTATTATTAGTGTTGATAATAGTTAAAGTGTTAATAGTGTAGTAATTATGATTTCATAATTATTACACAATATTGAAAATGAAAATATTCTTAAAAATAAAGAAATGTACTACGAAGGAATGAAAAGTTATGTTAATAATAAATAAAAAAGGTGTTTAGAAATTGGCTCAACTAGAATAAGAATTAGGTGAGCTATGATTGATTTGATGATAAAAAATTAAAGAGGATAAATTATCTAATTTTGTAAGCTCTTGGTTTCTTGTTGGCACTTTGTCAAGTCAAGATCAATAAAATTAGATGTTGAATAACAAGTCCTCGATGACTTCAATATCCACTTTGAGAAGTTAACTAAAACAACTATTCCTTCCAACCACTCTGTTGAATTTTGATTCGTAATCAACAATTTAAACTAAAACTGGAGCATTTATCTGTTCATCTCGATCACATCTGTTCTTACAATTCCAAGAAGTATGGCACAAGATTACAAAAAACTAAACAAGTAATCTTGCTTCATGAGATCTCGAATTTGACCCCAAAAAAATTGCAGTTTTTTTTTGCCAAATTAATCACTGCTGCAAGAATCAGATCAGCGGATCTGCAAGGCGTCGCCGGAGTTGCACTGGCGCCGGCAGTAGCCGGGGATGCGGTCGGAGCAGTAGAACAGGGGAGGCTCCACGCTGAGCGGCGACCGGACGCAGCTCCGGCACGAGGGGTGGCACCGCCGCACCAGGTCGTGGCACTGACACTCCGGCGCGTCGGAACCGGTGGCGCACCCGCCGCAGCGGTCGCAGCACGGCCACGTCCGCCGGACTCTTATGACCTTCTCCGCCGCCGCCTCCTCTGCCGCCCCTGTTTCATGCCCTGACCAAATTGAAGCCTAAATAGGGAATGATAGTTACTAAATTGGGAAGTTGGATGCTGACCTTTGGGCTCCGAGAGGGAGACAGCGGCGGCGGCGGTGGCGGAGGTCGTGGACGCGGCTGCGGCCGCCGCCGCAGCGAGGACCATGACGAGAACCGCTATATTGTGCTTCATTTCTTCTTCAAGTCCGACCAGTCGACACATCGGTGGGTGATTTATACACAAATTTGGGAAAAAGGAACAAAATTTACCTAGACCCTTGAATTTTTTATTCTATACTTTACATTTTACTCACAAAACGTTAGTAAATTAAAATTTTTATCCTGGAAACGTTTTATACTACTTAATCCTGTTCTAAAACCTGAAATTATATCTAAAATTAATTATGTGAAAACTAATTTATTTTTGAAAAATATATAATTTGATTTTACAAAAAAAAGTTTAATTAGCCTCGACTTTATAAAATTATTTTTAAAATATATATCGATGTAATACAAATTCCCTGTACTAGGGGGTAAGTTATAATTTGTTGAATTATGTAAACTAAAAAAACTAGAAACTTGGTTTGGGGATCAAAGTGAAAAATTAGGGGATTTTGCACTTTGCCCGTAGAATTTAGCACGTTTTACACAATCCCGAACGTTGACATGACGCGGCGACCTTATCCGAAAGAGATAGATTCGACAGCGCGGCGCCTCGGGGTCGAAGTCGAAGTCATTAAGTGTAGGGACCCACCATTATTTACCTAAAATTGACGTTGACTCCTCCTTTATTTCCTTCGACCAGTTTACTTTAACCACAAACTTTAGTTAACAAATTGCACGCGCAAGATTCGCAGTTCCTTAGCGGTCGTCGGCGGCGGGGGAGAGATCTTTCCCGGCGAGCGTGGGGGCGTCGGTGCCCCCTCCGCCGCCTGGCTTGTCGACGGGCTGCCGGTGGCCGGCGGCGCCGTAGCCCTTCATCTTGTAGTCCTCCAAGTCCTTGTACGTCACGTACGGGCTGCTCTCCGTCGGCAGCTCCGGCGCCGCCTCCTGCGGCGGAGCCGCCTTCTTTTCGGCCGCCGCCGCCTCCTTCCTCGCCGGCGCACCCTCCATTTCTTGCTTGCCGATCCGATGCCCAAGGCATTTATTCAAAGTCGGAAGGGATCAAATATAATTAAGTTAGATTTGAAGACGCGTGGCGAGCAGGCAGGAGGTGAGAGATCTACGTGGCGATTTGCACCTGCATGGTAAATACCGACGTGTCGACCTTAGATAATCTGACGATCATACTTCAAGCAAGAATCAAACCAAATCACTGTCTCTGTACAAACGAATCTTGCGAAATCTACGAAAGTGGCAATCATCAAGAACGCTAAAACCCTAATAATTCAATGATTCAGAGCTGTGGCTTGTTTTGAGGTGACCCAAAGATCCATCTCGCAAATGCCTGCAATGGCCCGATGCTATGCGACTCGTTCTTCCTCCAGAACCAGATCGCGGCGTTGTAATTCTCGTTGCGAATCACTCGCGTAGCCGCCCCCCAATCATGCTTCTGCATCTCCTCCCTGGCGGCCGTCGCCATGGTTTCTCTGAGCTCGTCGCAGGAGAGCAGTCGCTGGACCTTGCTCAGGCAATCGTCCACGTCGCCCGGGGAGAAGAGGAAGCTGGTTTTCCCTTCGTGCTCCTCCGGTATGATGTCGGGGATCCCTCCGGCACGGGCCGCGACGACCGGCGTGCCGGAGGACATTGCCTCGAGCACGACTTGGCCGAGGGTCTCAGACTCCGACGGCATCACGAACACATCGCCGCTCGCGTACGCCTGAGAGAGCTCCTCTCCTTGGAGCATGCCGGTGAACACAGCAGGCACGCCGGCGAACATCTCCTCTAATTCAGACCTGTTTACACAGCAGAAGGCCGTGTCATACGCGAGGGGAATTCGTTGCTAAAAATAGAATGGGAAAGTAGTATTCTACCTGTAAGGTCCATCCCCTATAATAGCAATTCTTACTCCGGAGAGCCTGTCCATAACCCTAACCAAACGAAGATCAAATGAGGGTGGCCAAACATGATTGGTTTCAATCAGAGAAGGTGAAAGCAAAGATTCTACCTTTTGAGAAAATCCAAGTTCTTTTCTTTTCCTATGCGTCCAACATGGATTAACAATGGTTTCTCTGGTTCGCCATTACTGACAAAGGAGAAAACAGAGTTTATAAAAAAAGTATCTAAATTATCATGTGCATTTTTGCTGCATGCCATCTGCTTGAGGTAGTAGATACCTGAGCCTTGCACGCATTTCTTGGCTGCGATAACGAGGATGGAAGCTTTTGGAGTCGATACCCTTATTCCAAAGGCGTATCTTATGAGCTATAGGAAAAGAAAGCAATAGCAAAGTGATGGAGGATAACAAAACTTGAGAAGCTTGAAAACCGAGAAGTTCAAACAAACCTTCTGTTGCATTAGCAGCAATGAGATCTTTGCTAATGGCAGCTGAAGGTACTAAAGTAAGATCCGCTGCTCTATGAAGGAACCCTTTAGAAGAGAGAGTGGCAGTAAGTGGGATGATATGGGACTATGGATAAGGAGATGAGGAGAAAAGGAGAGAGAGAACTTACTTATTACCATCCACATTGGCTCCACGAACCAGCCCCATGTATACCTCGGTATGTATCTGAACAAGAATGTATAATTGCAGATGTACTTCATTACAAACAGGCTAAAATTCAGGAAAGATATGAAAGTTCAGGAGCACTGTAAAAGAAGTGATAATTATTATCATGTGAGTTTTGATTCAAAGTGTTGGACTTGTTATTCACATTATTTTCAGTGAATGTACTTCATATTGTCACTTACTTTGGAATATGAGTATGGTACGACATCACTATAGGAACACAGAGCATCTTGGCAATTGCCAAAGCACCAAATACCTGAAATACCACAAGGTTTTAATATAATATATGCAAAGGTATCGAAGCCTTCAAACAAAGATTTTCGAAGGTAAAATTAACCATGATTCCTGGTGAAGATGCATGGATAATATCTGGCTTGAACTTTGCAACTTCTGAAATTATTCTCGGGCTAAGTGCCAGTGAAAGAGGAACATTGTTGTACAATGGGCAAGGAAAGCTGGCAAACAAATTAGAAACCGTGAGAATGAAGCAAAAGAATGAAATAACAGAGAACTTTTCTATGAGATATATATCTTTATCTCTAGATTTCAAATGTATGCATTTTAATATGTTTCATATAAATAAACCTCAAGTCAATTCTTACTGCAGAGAAACTAATATTGTGCAATAGCTTCTGTATTTTCTCAATTAACTTCAGATAATAGGAAGTTCTTCAGTTTGAAGATCTGCTAATTAAAAGGTCAATTAGAGAAGATGACTTCCAACACTGCACTTGGCTAATTTTGTTTGGTACCATATCTTCTGCAAAAGGTGGATCCGCCACCTTAGCGGCCCCACACGGTCGGCCCCACGACCATCTGTGAGGAGGTAAATCAAGAAACTGCAGTTGGTCATGACGCATGAGGGTATTGTCTGGCTTCGCCAGGATTCGCCCCTTGCCCTCTTCTGCAAGTCTGCTACGTCGTAACCAACTTAGCTATGCCCCGAGGGCTGTTTGGTACCATATCAACCAAGCAACAAGTTGCTCAGATTTTTGGTAACTCACAAGAACACTCAATTAAGAACTAATACAGAATAAATTAGCAAATCATATGATAGAAATATCAAATTAGAACGATATAACACTAAGTCTAAGAAATAATCTCAAAAGCAATAATAACCCAAAAATATAATAACCAATAATAACCCAAAAATATAATTCAAACGTAACAATACAAATTGATAAACTGGTCTAATGTAACCAGGTATTATCTGTGGTACACATCATGTTTGGATTAGTCTACTAGATAATTTATATTGTATATCAATAAGATTACAGCTTAAATTTGAACAATTAGCAGGTGGATTGGAATAGGGTATAGACTAGTATTTCAGACCTGATTGATTATATGGCAGGTATAATCAATCAGGCTGCAAATATTTTAACTTGAATAAATATTCATTGTAGACCTCATCAGGTAAAATAGGTAAATGAGAAACCTAAGTAAGACAGTGTATTATTTTTAAAGGGAAAAATTCTTGAAAGCATTACATGACTATGCTGGAAAAATATTCCACACTAAGAAGCAGGAGGATCTCTAACTGAAAAACGAGATGTCAGTTAAAAACAGAATTTCTATTGACACGAAGCATCATTTTTATCCAAAATTTCTGTACATAGACCAAAAAGGTACTTATTTTTGCTTACCTTCTTGAACCAATAATTTTTGCACCGTGAAACTCTTGAGGCACACCTTGATGATTTGTTACAACAATTACCTGTAACAAACATGATGAAGGCTTTCATTGGATTTCTATTAAGCAGATAAAGGGTAATCTTCGTTGATCATTGAACATATTCATTTTTCCTTGGGTTGAAAGACCAGCATAAGCTCAATTTTTACCATTTGACCACTATGCTTTGAAATAAATACTCATACAACCCATCAATATACCAGTAAAATAAATAATTTCAGGATAAATTTGGACTAGAAGTATTCACCTCATCTCCCATTTCACGCAAATTTCTGATAAAATTCTGAAAACGGTTCTTATATCCAGAGATATAACTGTCAAACATAAGAAGGAGAGGTAGGTTTATTAAAGCAACGTACTAAAAATTCTGAAATCAAACAGTTGCTAGACAAAACTAAGAAACGAAGATTTGGATCATAAGACCAAGGGCAAATTCCTGATTGTAATAAATGATTAACAATCTTATGTGGAGAAGTCTATCCATTTAAGTAGACAAAAGTTATTAGGTTAGCCTAGTTGTTCTCCATAGGCAGACATCAGACTAGTCTAGCACAATAGTTTGTGACTGGCTTGAAAGTCCCAATTGCTCCTCATTTCAAAGGAGACGTTAGGGGCAAGTATGATGTACATTTTATCAGAAACTACCATTCAAATGGATAGTAAAACTGGAGAAGAAATAGAAAAATGAAAGACTGGTGCCTTTGACAGCTTTATACTAGAAAATCTTAAACGAAAGCATTCAAGCAAAGTTACAATTCTTATTTTATGGACGGTACATAGAACAGGTTGTAATGTTGAATTAAACAGTGAAAAACAAACTTATCAACAGATCAAAAAACACAGAGGCAACTCGCTCAAATAAGCAATATAACCCACTTCAGGACCAGAATTCTCCTCAAAAAGTAAGAAGGCCACCAGTCAATCATTTAAGACGTTGGCCAAGTTTTTTGGTTGAGAAAAAAAGTTATGGGCAAGTTACCCTTGAAAGGAAAAAGATGCAGACCGCCTCAACCAACTTCAAGACTATAAAAGGGAGATCCTCGACCAAGGAGTGAAACAAAAGCTACCTCAAGCAATCAACCCAACAAGGCAACAACTCAACTACCTATGTGCTGCATCGAGCAAAAGCGAATTGAATCAAGCACAAACGACCCAAATCGCCGAGACACGCTACAAATTTACAAAAGATAACAGTTATGGCAACAGTGAAAGAAGAAAAAAAACCATTTACTGAGATCAAGGGAGCGTGATCTTAAATCAACTCATTGAATGACCAGGCGTTTCCGAATCACTAAAAGGCGCTTCACCAGTCAAAATCCCAAAATTTCTTCTAAGAAAAGGGATATATATATATTTTTTGTCGTGACCTGCGCATCAAAACCAAGATGCAACTCCTCCGAGCAACAAAGAACCCGATCACTAAGCACACTAATCTTTCTGACATGGACTCAGCGCCAAGACTTAAAAGAGAGAAACAAACAAACAAACAAAACCAAGATAAGTACGACTACCATAGCAAAAAATACAGCTTTACTAACTTGAACGGAGAGGGCTCGACGAAGAGAGCAATGCGGCGAGGCTTGGCGTCGGCCTCCGGATCCTGCAGAAGAGGAGGCATCTCCTCCTCCCCCACCAGAGCCTCCTTGATCTCCTCCCTAGTCATCGATCTCCACCAGCACCCAGATCAGCTCTCCACCAAACGAAAGCACGAACGGAAGCAAGCCACCAGGATCGCGATCTGGAAGTAGAGTTGTATAGAAAACGAACAGAGGCGGAGGAATTCAAGCTTGTAATCTACGCATCGTCGATTCTTCGGCAAGAGTATATTCCCGAGGGAAGAACGCATCACGAAGGCCGGATATGCTTTCTCCGCCTTCTCAAATTGGGTAACATTTCAAAACTCGCTTCTTCTCCCCACCGCGAATGGGAAACTGACACCTGTCCATCCCCCCTCAATAATGGAAATTGTTCAATGCCTCTCCTTTCTCGTCCCAATTCCTGCGTCACTCCTGAGCAGCGCGGCCACCAATCAGACACGGCCACGAATGTTACGCGAGTTGTACTACGACTTTGGACCAGACAAAGGGGGGCGGGTCCACTCCAGTTCAGGTTTCGAGACAGCCAGTTCTATCTGTAGCGGCCCCACCGCCATAAATACTAAAATATTGTTTTTTTTAAAGTTAAAACATAAAATAAAAAAGGAGAATAGTTAGATAATATAAATTTTTTTGCCTTTTTTTAAATATTCATTTAATGGCCTACTTGAGGAGCAATGTAACACAAAACATGACCATTTTTTTGTTCAAAACTAGATTCAATCAATAATGCTCTCTCTCACAGGAAGATCAGTAGTACAATTTTTATTTATTTCTAGGAGATCAACAGTGAGGTGAAGAAGCACTGCAACAGTGTTTCTTATAGATCAAAGGAATTCAACATTCCTTGTTTTGGTTCATCAGCCATGCATATGAACATCTACCGATTCAAGTCGGCAAAGAGACCTCGATTCAAATCTTGCAGACTAAACTCAATTCCCCGACTTCGGTTGTGATGTCTTGAAAATTATCATGGAAGAACTCTGAAGGGATGGATGAAGGGCAGTACTTCTTGGCAACAAACTTGTACTGGAAGAACAACAACAAATCAAGACTGCCGCAGGGCAACTGAGAATTGAAGCAAGTTTTGAGACAAAATTATTTACCTTGTGCTGACTGTATTTTTCTCTAATGGCAGGCAAGCTGTTCCCTGCACTAGTGCAGACTAGTCGGTGTAATGCCTCGACGCAGTCTGCAAGGTCTGAAGGTTTATATCGTGTGTAATGGCTCAGTGTGGCATTCTGCATCATCAACCACAATGTAACTAATCTCTTTAGATAAGGACATCATGATGAGTATTTCTCTTTAGTAAAATTCAGAGCAAACTGTTGCATGAATCAGTACCCAAGGCCTTTTTGGCTGGTTGCAATATGAACTTGGCCAAAAAGACAGCAGAAGATGCTACCATTGATGAGGCATAGCGAAGCATAGAGTAATCGAGTAACGAAAGCTCTGCAACATAACTGGCAAGAAACTCAAGTTGCAACAGAGGCAGCTGGGAAAAACAAATATGATAATGAACTCTTCGTTTCAATGTAGAAACTAAAAAGATACCATTCGCAAACAATGTAGTTACCTGATTGGATCCTTGAGCAGCATGGACAAATCTCCTTTTCATTTGCACATCAGATATGAAAATAAGCAACTTATTCACAGACAATTAAGAGCTAATACAATGGTCCTAAGTGTTACCTCAAGAAGCATTTGGTAGTTGGGACTGTCATTTCAAATTTCAAGTAATTCAACACTTCCGATTCCATTTGCAAAACCTGCACAACAAGTTATGAACAGGCAGCCCAAACATGCAACACAAAATCATAAACTGGAGTTACAAAGGCATCCACCTCATCTTTTGAGTATGTATTGTCAGTCATATAGCAGAAATCTTCCACTTGTGGGGCACAAATCTCCTCATATTTTCTGTTAATAACGAATAAAAATTATTATGAACACAATGAGTCTAAATTCCCATAACATTATTGAATAGTTCTCACGCTGCAATTAGCATACAAGCAACACCAAGAAGTTGCAATCGTTCTCGGTTTATTTCATTTCCAGAAAGATATCTGTCGATGTAATTAACAGAGAGATACAGTGTATCAGGGACCAGATGATACTCTTCTGCAACCTGTAGTCAAATGGGATTAGAAATTAGTTAACCTAAGTTGGAAGACGAAAATGCTATTAGAAAGGGAGTGATTTGGTGCGAATATACCTCTACAAGCCAATCTATCAGAATGGAACGCATGTTTGCATTTATATCCTTCTGAATTGTTTCCATGAAATCTATCAAAGGTCTTTTCTTAGTCTGTAGGAAAAAATAGTGCTGCATTATCCGGTAGAAAGAAAAGGTGTTTACTTAAAGCAAATGTTATTTTGATAACAAGTCCAAACTAAGGAACTTAGTGTGAGATCTAGGAACATTAATCTGAATTATGATGAACACATAATTGACTCAAAGAACATTGAAAACAATTGTTATATCTTGCAGTCCATAGTTATAATGTTTCTCATGCTAGATTATTGTTGCTATATAAACATTTTAAAAGGTTTCCTTTCAGGAGGACAATAGCATGAAATAAGCAACTTGTTCCATATAAGTGTAATTGCCAATCTGACAAACAGTAGGGCATGAGAATTACTAGTTTATAATATAATCTTCCACTTAGTTTAATCACACAAACTGAAATTATAAACAAAACAAGCATTAGGCATAGTATTTAAAGATAAAAACATTTCATCAAGTTCAGGGGCTTCAGCCTAACCGAAGGCATTTGATGATTGAACTAGCTTATAGACAGTTCAAATACAAAGGCAAAGCTGCAGTCCGGCATTAACTGAATAGCTAGGTTACTTCATTATCTAGGACAGGATTAAGGAAACTACTGCAAAGGAAATAGTACAGTTTGTATTACACAGATTGAAAGTAAATGTTTGAAAAAGCACATGCAAGTGCTATGCAATCGACCCACTTTATCAATGATCACAATTGTCTTCAACTTGAGAAGTAAATTTACACGAACATCATTACTTCAAGACCAAAGGCAAGCAAGCTAGGCATGTTAAAAAATCTTTTTCCTTCAAGATATACTGTATAAATCTTAGCAGAAATATTGATTATTTGGATGCTTCTATCACTATATATATATCCTGTATAGCTTAGTACCTTATACTCTGGAAATCAATGAACAAATTACACACTGGGATTGAAAATTAAAAACCCTGATTCATTAATATTAAAATTTTAGAACTGATCCAGAGAATTAGCAAGGGAAATCATAATAAATCTGCAGGGTGTATATCATACATAACCAAGATCAACATCAGTAGTCTAAAATACCAAAACATCATTTAGTATTCAATAAGGAACAATAATGTCCAGAAGATATGCATATATCATTAATTATTGAAAATATCTGGAAACATCAAAGAGAAGTTGGATAAAAAACAACAGAAGAAAAACAATAAATAACAAAGAGGAATATATCACCTCAGCTTTCTGTAAATTTTGGTAGATATCACAAGCAAGTGTAGTGCAGAACTGAGGATCATTGTGGTTCGTATCAAGTTCCACAACTTCAACTGCCATCAGCATGGAACCATTACTCTTTGATTTTGACTCTGATAAATATTATCAACAATATCAATAGACAAATTAAACAAAACCTGACTATAGATTGATTTCTGAACTACTTAGTTTCAAAAACCCCAAAAAAGTAGAGCTTTACTAAATAAATAAAAAAATAGCAGGTGATTCCATTTCATAGAATCATGAACCTTAAATAAAGAGCATTAAAACATAATTGGAGAATTCAACTAATCAACATGCACCTGCTATAGCTACATGCTCAGAGATGTTTAGATTCTCATTTGCTTGCTTCTCCAAAGAAGTTGTAGCCTGAGAATCTCCATTATCTATATACTCAAACTCAGGGCTTTGAATTGAGTTGCATGTGGACATTGATGAAACAGAATCCACAGAAAAGTTAGGTGACTTGAGGGCAGTGCAGGGTGTTAGGCAGGTAACAATTGCAGGTTTAGACACACTGTTGTGTGGCAGGGAACTTTTGCCGCTAGATACAATAGCATTTGGTTTGATACTAGCTGAAACAACTGAAGAGGTTCGACTCAATCTTGAATCACAGTGAGTAGTGCAAGACCCCTTCTTGACCTCTGAAATTGATCTTGTGGCATTGGTCTGCTTATGGATAGCCACGATAAAACTGATTAGCTATTTACTAAGAAATGTGCAGACAAAGAAAATATGACAAAAATATTACCCTCATGCTCAATCATTGAAAGCAAGCACAATAGTAGTTAGTGATCAACTAGAGATATAGAAGAAAAATAAAAAAGAATAGCATTTCCAAGCAATGTAATTGAAAATAGAAACATCTTAAGCCACAATAGATTTTTGATTAAAAAGTTTAGATCAAGAAGCAAAGAAATAATAAAAAGAGAGTGACATGTAAAAAAAAGGCGATTATCATGGCTCAGTTTCTCCACCAAAAAGATACTGCAATAACTCATTTAATATTTTAGTTAGCCAATATATGCAGTTTCTGCAGCTTTAGAGGATCCCAAGATATGTTCAGAATGAGTTTGACTGTATGCCAAAGTCCAAAATATTGAACTTGACAGTTGACAGAATCACCTCAAAGCAAATAATGCCATTGTAAAATCAGGGTCATCAAAAGTGAACAACTAGGCACTTAAAACAAGCTATACTATTGGACTCAAAAACTATGGCAGGTAAGGGATTTTAATCAGGCTAAAATAGTGTGCACTTCAAGTTAAAAATTTACCATACTTATAATTAATTAAAGTCATCCATAAGTACTTTTGAAAGCATTAGGAAAAAGCATAGAATAGCTTAGAGATAATAATGAAGACACTATAGTTTCTGTCGATATTACATATATTTTAATTGTTAAAACTTCTTGCCCCACTACTAGGAGGATCCTCTTTCCACTGAGTAAAAAATTCATGCGACTTTAGTGAGGAATAAAATAATTATACATAACATATTTTGCTTACTTTATGCTTATCACGGAGCATGTATTTTAATCGGGAAAAACATTTTTAGGAAAAAAAAGCCATTGATGTTTCAAGTCTTATATTTTTGCACATTAAAGTTAAATTTCGAACTTACTTTTTTGCTCATATAAATTAGAACTCATGTTGGTTTTATCTTTGATTTTTTTCAACAATATATAGTACGTGTTACATCATGCAAAAATTAATGGAATAAAAGATGAACCTAAGAACAATTTTGAAAAGTCACTTTTCATAATTTTTGTTCAAAATGACATGCTGAAATACTATCGTATGTACAAGTTATTAAACAGGAATTTTCAAACCGAATAAAACATTAAAAAAAAACTACAGCATCACAAAATTAACCATGGTCAGAAATACTAAATTACGAAATTCTTGATGTTGAAGAAAAAACTCACTTGATAAAAACCATTGCCAAGACTAAAACTTAGTATCAAATCATGACGAAACGTGAAGACTCCGCTCAAAGATCGCATCTTTTTCCCCCAACAAGATGAAAGGTAAAAAAAAAAAGAAGAGGAAAGACACAGAAAGGATACCCACATTGGCCCCCTTAGCGCCTACTAGCCTAGGAGTACCGCGTAACACATTGCTCTGTTTGCTGATATCCCGAAGAGCGACCCTCTTCTTCCCCTGCGCCGCTCTGGCAGCCGGAATCTTGGACGCAACCTCCATCGCCGCTGTCCTCTTCGACGAGGCCGTCGCCGCCAACGTAGAAGACGAAACGGACGACCGGCGATTCATCTTCCGGAACCCTCACAAGAGCTCTATTCTTACAACAAAAGAAGCCGCCAATATCAACCAACAAGGATATATAGGGAGTGCAAGGAAGAATCGATCACCAGATCATTCGGAAACCTGATCTTGAGCGTTTAGGGTTTGGAGGGAGGGAATCGGGAAAGGCGTACCAGTTTCCTTTTCACTGACGGATAAAATGACAAGGGCGAGAATAAGAACACGAAGAGCTTTTATTTTATCACCCGGCTTTCTAAATAAGTTAGAAAACATTATTATTATTACTATATATAGATATATATTTTGGAGGGAAAGAGTTAGTTTGAACAAAGATAGATCTCAACCGTCCATCTGACCACAGAAGTTTAGGATTTATTAGATATGTTTGAATGAGGAATGCTACGCTGCGCGACGAGGAATCCGCGACCCGTGCGCGACACCCATGACTCACTATTGCTGTCGCCGCCCTCGTCGCGCCGTCCGGCCCCCGCTTCTGAGCGCAATTGACGTGCCGCTCGTCGGCGCTCCGTCCGACGTCGGATTCTGGCCGGATAGTGACAGGAATTTAGCAGGAAACAGGGTCCACAGTGGCAACGCCGTTTTTAGACGTAATTTGGCCGGAATTCGACCGTGATTTGGCTGAAAACGACGTAGCCGCTATGGACGGCGATCGGGTCAGATTCCGATCGAATCGCGATCGGAGACTGGCCGAGGAAGGACCGGCGTCAGTCGGAATTCGGCCCGATCGCCGTCCACAGTGGCCGCGCAATGGGGGGCGGCGATTTCCAACCAAATTCGTCAGATTCCGACCACTATCCGGTCGGAATCCGGCACCGACCGAAGCGCAGACGAGTGGCGCGTCAATCATGGCCGAGGCAGCGGCCGGATGGCGCGGCGAGGACGGCGACATCAACAGTGGATCGCGGGTGTCGTAGACACATCATGGACGAGGAGTTGCATTTGAATTATTAGATAGATTTATTAATTGTTTCATGGATAATAGAGAATAAGATAGAAGTTCTTTCCCATTCAATCCCTTTAAGAAATCAGAAATGATAAACTAGAATCGAAATCAAAATATTTCAACAGCAATTGGGTCAGATTCCGGTTGAATCGCGCCCAGAGACCGGTCGAAGAAGGACCGACATCGGTTGAAATCCGGCCCAATCGCTGTCCACAGTGGCCGTGCAATGGGGGCGGCTATTTCTGATCAAATTCGTCGAACTCCAACTACTATCCGGTCGGAATTCGGCGCCGGCCGAAGCGCTGGCGAGTGACACGTCAATCGCGGCCAAGGCGGCGGCAACGGTGGCCAGATGGCGCGGCGAGGGCAGCGATGGGTCACGGGTATCACGGACGCGTCATGGACGAGGAGTCGCTCAGCATAGCAAGTCTAATGTTTGAATTATTAGATAGATTTGTTAATTGTTTCATGGGATAATAGAGAACAAGATGGAAGTTCTTCCCCATTCGATCCCTTTGAGAAACAAGGAACAATAAACTAGAATCGAAATCAAAATATTTCAACAGTAAAGATGAAATCAGCCATCTCAACAGTCCCACAAATTTGAAAGAGTAAGTTGAATTGTAAGATCTACAAAGGCTCGTGTGCCTATGAACTATCTACCATGAACACAATTGAGAGGTTCTTGTAGCCCTTCAATGGCGAGCGGTAGGACTTCTTGCGACTCCTACACGCTCCGTGTAAGAAAACTTCTTGCCGGCCTTCACTTCGGGGGGCATCTTCACACATCCGGTCTCACAATTCCGGTCGGTTGTGGATCGTCCCCCCTTAACGAGAGAATCCGCGTAAAGAACATCATCGATTCGTGAAATCAGCATGAAGGCCAAGCTTTCCAAGATCCTCGAGTAGCTCTCTTGGATCGATAGTCCTACATCCTGAAGAGAAGAGCTCGATTAGAACGAACATTAATTTCAAAGAAGATTGAGATCGAGATTTCATAGTCCGTTTTCGAATGAATTACTTTGTTGTATTGGATCTTGCTTATGTCGAGCACCGATTGAGGGATGCCGGGAAACCTTTGCTTGATGAGAATCAAGATGATCTCAGCTCTCTCTTCGAACCGCTCCCTCTTCTCCAAACTGACTGCTGAAGCCCACGAGGGCTTGCCTTCTTTGTCATGCATTTTCCTCTTCCATATCACGACCGAGGCCTCGATTCGGTTTTTCAGGTCGAGGATCTTGTGCTCCGTCGACAAGTCCATCGTTTCCAGGAATTCTTCAGGGACGAAGACATCATCTGTGATGCTTTTGTAGATCGCATCTCCCAGGCTTTCCCTCCCATTCTATGAACAGTCAGATACCAACTCGAATTGTTTCAGAACTCATTTCGAATCGAGATTAAGTTTAGCAGTGTTACCCTAGGAAGAGATTCGACATAGGCTTCAGGCACCTCCATTTCCATGAGAACTTGAGCATTGATGGCCATGGCTGCCTTGTGTACCTGCGTAGCTGAATCCTTCCTGATCTTAATCCATCTCCTGGACGACTCTGAGAGTCCACCGGGAGGGACTTTCACCGTAGGAAGCCACCATTTGTCGCCGTCCCTCTGTGCACTTCCCTTCTCCGATTCATCAGCATCTCTCGAAACGTACGAAAACATGTTCTGGCCCTCGAAGTCGTCGAGGGAGTCCTGATGAAGAACTTAGAATTGTAAGATTAGAACAATCCATTCTACCAAAGATTGTAGGAGAATTCTTATTACAATGAGCATTGCATCCAGCTTGCGAAGCGCGGGGATGTTCATCTGAAGATCTCTGCGTTGTTGAGTCATCATAATCTGCAGTTGGAGGAGAAGAACAAGTGAGCCAAACTTGCACGAACGATCGATGAATTCTCTATAGTCTTCGTTTTATGTGACCTCTATGGTAGCTCCATCCTTGGATGTCTGCCTGGAAGGAACAAACTCGACAATGTGATCGGTAACAGATAGAAGCCAGTCGATCTCCCTCCTCCACCTCGCCTTCCTTTCAGCAGACATCGGCTCCAGTCGCGAGTGTTCGCCGAAAATAGATGCTGTTTGATCCAGAAGCATAACAGAAAATGTTACTTCTTTTGTTTGCGTCAAAGAACAAAGCAAAGGAACAAGTGCATAAATCATGGTCGAGGGAACAGGAGAGCACCGGCGAGGTTGGTGATGGCGTTGGACAGAGCAAGAGACGATGGAACACCTTTGCCGCAACCTGACATGTCCTCACCGAGCAGCAGCTTTGCGTATCTGTCCTTCAACAGTTCGATCTCTGAAGAAAAGAAGGTATGGAAAAACAGACGGTGATATCTGATCGTCGGCGATTCAGCTTGATCGGAGCTTTGAGGCTTACCAGAAGGCCTTTCATCTCTGGCGCCGACGCCGGATGCCTGGCCGTGGCAGAGGACGCCGTAGTCGTCGTCGTCGTAGTCGTCGTAAGCCGGGACATCCCCACCCACGTCCTCCAGTATCGGACTTTCCACCTGGATCACCGCGGCGTCGCGCTCCTCGTCGTAGGGCTTCCCGGCGCCGTGCCCCCGCTTGAGGAACCGCACCATCAGCAGGCTCAGCGTGCGGACCCTGGTCCACAGATGCCGGGGGTGCACCGCCTCATCTCCGCTTCTCCGGGAGATCAGAGGCTGGAGGAGAGGGGAGCACGCCGATCGCCTCCGGGGCGGAATTTTGACGGATTGCTGGGAACCCTAAAATCCGATGTCAGAGACGCCTAACGGAAGGTAGAGATTGCAGCTTGCCGACTCAAAACATCGGCAAAGATTCAATCTTTTCCGGCGCAAAACGATCATTCCACCTCTCTGACCGACCGGATCAACAAAGATTCGATCTTTGCCGAGGGAGATGCAGGTAAATTGCTCCAAAGAATGTGGAAATGGATTAAGAAGATACATTTAGCATCCAAATAAGGTATCTTGCGGATTTGAGGTGCGGCGCTTTCCCAGGAAGAAATCGAACGGGAGGCGCTCATCGGAGGTGAAGCCTGGCAGGAGGAGCGACCGATGTGGTTCTAAAAATGGAAAAAGAAAGAAGAACACAAGATTGCTAACACAAATATATCATTATTTTTTATCTAAAAATAGCAATATCAAACTGTATCATCATACTGCACCATTTCCAACTGCTGAATCTTTCCTTTTTTTCACAAAATATACAGATTTACAGCGAGCGACGTTTCATGCATTTACGGATACGTCAGAAACCAAAGCATGTACGAGGAGAACTCCCAGTGGAACGCATTTTCTTCGCCTTTCCCTTCGTCTTCAGTTCATCATTTCTTCGCCTTTCTTCTGCGAGGGCTCTTGCTCCACCAGCAAGTTTGTCTATTCTCGCCATCTCATCACGAAGTTCTTGTACTGCTCTCGCACGCTGCAGCTCCAGATCCCCCTGCAGATCGATCCCACATGAAACCATGTAAGCTGCTGCTTCGTACTTCTCTGTAGATTATTGAACAGCTTTAGGATTTTATAAAAATCGTCAACCTCTTTTCGCTCCAGTCGACGTTTGGCCTTCGACTTCTTCTCATCCTCCCATTTCCCAATCGAGAACTTCAGTTTATCATACCTGAAAACAGATATATCAACAGAAAAATAACGCTGAAATGCTGCAGCAAGATACAGTTTACCTTTTTCTTATCTTCTCCATCTTTGCTCTCTCCCATGCATCTACTTTCGTTTCGGCTTTGGTCGTTTTCCGGCTCGCATATTTAGAAATCGAGTCTGTAGGTCTGAGCTCTGGCTTCTCACTGGTTGTCTTTTTCATGGATTCCTTTGCCTTTCCTGATAGATTCTGGCCAAGGCCAAACTCATCTTGCATCTTTCCTCCTGGTGTTTCTGGTTTTCTCATCGAAGAACCTCCTGAAATTGATTTAAAACGTGAGAAACTTAGTTTCTTCACCTCTGAAAATCTAGAGGAGCACAGAAACAAGAAAAAGTACCTGATTGAATTTCATCTTCCTTTTGATCTTTACCAGTCCACCATCTGCTTATTCTGTTGTATTCAGGGGGTTTGTTCATGTAGTCTTCGACCTTACTCTTTCTCTTGTTCTGATCGAGCGATTCTTCTTCGTCCAGTAAAGCGACAGCGTAAGCAGCCGCTGCGGCCGCAGCTGCAAACTCAATATCGGCAGTGTCATCGATGCCGCTCATTGACCTCTGGAACCAGTTACGGTTCCTCTTCTTCCCTACAAAACAACCGCCATGGATGAACCTCCAAACCTGGTGATAGGCAACATGGATTACCTTCTTTAGGCGATGCAGTCTTCTCCATCGCTATCCCTTCTTCTCCTGAGTCAGAAAATCTCACCCTGGCAATGAACAAGAGGAGGAGAACTCAGTTGAAGTTCTGATCCAACCTTTGAGCAGTTGGGAAGAAAGCCGACCTTATTTGCTTGAAAAGACTGTCCATTCGCGTGCAGCAGTAGTTCGAGCTTGTTGTTAGAGACGAAGTCTGGGAAGTTTATTTAGCGATCGAGTCGGTTAGAATTTGGGCAGGCTTCAGGGACAAGAAAGGCAAGGTATTGCTTCGGCATGGAAGGCCTCGCGAGCATCTGCAGGTTTCATGAACAAGAAAAGCATCCGTTTCAGTCCCAGAATGGCTTTCAAGCTGAGTCTACGATATTTAGATGGTTCCTTGAGTGTGTTGCTTTAGAATCTTGGAGCGACGGAGAGTGTTCGAAGAAGGTTGGAGAAATACAAGTTTTTCGTCAACTAGTATGGGTCGCTAAAGGCTCGGCTCCGATGCCGACGAGGCGTCCGGGCCGCTCCCATCACTGGGCTCTGCAGGGTCTTCAACGCAGCTCTTCTTGTCGCCTTCTTCCTCTTCTGCGGTGGCGGTGGAAGCGAGGCATTGGGTGGAGTTGGCGGCTCCGGCGATGGCTTTCTCCACTGAAGTTAAGGGCGTAAACGAGCCAAACTGCTCGATTAAATTAATGAGTCGAACTCTCAAGTCTTATATAATATTAAATTAAATAAATAAAATTTTAAAAAATTATACTAAATACACATGGTGTATAATTTATATATATATATCTAAATATCTAAATTTGTTTAACTTTTAAATAAATTATTTTTGAATTAAACTTGAATTAAACTTATTTAATTTTTAAATGAATTATTTACAAATCGAACTTGAACCGTTCATAAATTATTTAATTTCATTATGAGTCAAACTCAAATTTAAAAATTAAAATTCAAATCAAATTCAAATCAAACTTATTCAGAAAATAAATCGAGCTCAAATCTCATACTGTTCCATTTGAAATTTACAACCCCTCCTAACAAAATATTCTTCACATTCTCATCTCATTAGACAAATTAGATATTAATAGCAATTAGAAGGATGTTTAGCCACGCCCATTCATATAAAATAAATAGCTAATTACAACAAATATGAAATTTTGTATGGTTAATTCCTAAATAATATGTTTATTATATACAAACTGTTTATGTTTGTTGAATGGAAGAATGGTGTATGGAATTGAGAATGTTGAGGCTTCACAAATGGAACTGCAAAGTGTTTCTCACAAGCTGCTGCCGGAAGAACCATAGCTGTCATTCTTGTTGCTCGTTTCGATCTCTTGTGTTGGTTGGTTTTCACTGCTCGAAGACAATGGATTCCGGTCGTTTTCGCTGGTCCTCTGAGAGTACTCACTGGCTCGCGTTCTCTTGAGGTGCCAATGCCAGCTTTCTGAACTTCTTCATGTTGTCATTGTACTGGCCAGGGTCGACTTCTGAACTATCGCGAGCTGGGGTGGTTCGTTCGTTTAGATCTTCGAGAACGACGTCTCCTTGCAAAGCTCGGACAATCTGATAGATTTACCACTTGATAGTGTAAGTAATGTTCTTGTAGAAACAGTAATAAACTATTACAAAGAATGAGGGGGAAGTTTGAAGACAGTTACTACTCATTAGACTTTACAGTAACAGAATACAAATTTTTGGACTTACCACTCAGTAGGATTAGTAATAATCTAGTAGAAACAGCGATAAACTTCTCGATATTGCAAAGAACAAAGTGAACGAAATAGACACAATAGACAACAGTTATTAGACTTCAGAGGAACAGAACACACTCTTAGATTTACAACTCAAGAGGAATCATATTATCGAGTAGAAACAGCAACAAACTTCTCTAACATCACAAAGAATGAGATGAAAAAACATTCAATAGTTGCTAGACTTCAGAGAAATGAAATACACACTCTTACTGTGTAAAAGACTAGGAGTTGCTATTCAATTGACAAATCATAATAAGTTCTTACCAAAAATGGAAAAGAAAAGAAGGTTACCACCACAGAAAATAACAAATTTAGACTTCAAATTCATGAACAAATAATGCAAAACACATTGAATTTTTATTTTTATGTAAAAATGTCACAGCTTGATAATATTCTAAGAATTTCATGGAAAATTTTCATTGAGAAACGCATGAAACAAAGAAACAACACCTGACTCATCTTTGGGCGTCCCCGTGCTGAATGCTGCACACAAGCAGCAGCACAAGCAATCATGCGAGCCATCTCATTTGGATTAAAATCATTTCCTAGCTTTGGATCGATAAGGGAATCATAATTGCCATCCTCAAGAGCTCGAGTGAGCAATGGTCTTGCCTGCAGGTATGAAAAAGTCAGCAGAAGCAGTATCGTTATACACTTTAATATGGGGTAAGAAAAAGATTTGGCATGCAGAACAAGTACCCATTCAACTAAACTATCGTCCAAGAACTTAGATCGGGAAGAAACAAGAGGCGGGTGCCCAGTGATTAGCTCCAGAAGCATTACACCAAATGAAAAGACATCTGATTTATCAGTGAGTTTACCTGAAGATGCATATTCAGGTGCCAGATAACTGAAATAACGAAGTTACTGGTTAAAGTAGGATATAAAGATCATGAGCAACTAAACTTTGTAGTGCATCACAGATTCAAAAGCTTGTATTTGTTATTATAATTTAGGAGAAATCTAAAGTGCTACATAATCTTCAACAGTTGGAAGTAAAGAACAGAATGTGTTCAATAATCTGATGTAAGGATCCAGCTTTCAGTAAGATATGGCTATTAGATCAGCATCTTAATAAATTTAAGATATTGCAAAGACTGAACGTGAATTAAAGGTGTGGAACTTTAACACACCCAAAGGTTCCCATTACTCTAGTCGAAACATGAGTATTGTTATCAGAAGCAAACTTAGCAAGCCCGAAATCTGCAACCTGCACAACCAGATAAGAAAAGTAAGCATTCACTAAAATGCCCTTTGGTTTGTTAAACAAGAAGTATCGAAAAATAGGTGCTTGCCTTAGGCTCGAACTTGTAGTCAATGAGAATATTGGATGCCTTTATATCACGGTGAATAATCTTAGGGTGACCTGAAGATCAAGAATTCTTTATCACGCACAAAAGAAACAAATTCAGAAAGGAAAAGAGAGAGACTCACAGTCCTCATGCAAATATGCCAGCCCTTTTGCAGAACCTAATGCAATTCTCAAACGAGCAGGCCATTCCATAGTTGGTCGACCTTTCCCTGAAAAATATTCTACCTTTAGACGAAAGGACCTAGCGTCAAGATAGAAATTTAAATTAAAATGAATAAGTGCGAAACAAAATCAACTAGTGGTGGAAAAGTAGCATACAAAATATTGTCACATCTTAACATTGTTCTAAAAAGGGAGTGCTAGCGCATGAAACTGCCTTTAAATATGTTGCATCTTAAAAACAAAGTAGGGAATTACAATGATAAAAAAATAGATCTATTCTTGTAACAATAATAATATTCTTGTTGTTTGTGTCACCTGTAAAATTATGGTAATTTGTATTTTGAATTTGTTAAGCAAATCACTAAATCAAATTGTCTACATTAATAAAGTTAAACACATAGCAACCAGTAATCAATTTTTACAAGTAATAATTAACTAGACATACTACTATTCTGCTACATGTCAATTATTAAGATGAACAGACACTTCAATATCACCAATCCACTATTGCCATGAAAGTAAAATTGGCAATCAGGAAAAATAAACCACTTGGAGTATTTGCTTTAACAAAGATTCCACTGTTTTATCAATTAGATTTTAAAAATGTCTACGCTATGAAATATGTAGTTGTACTTGAAAAAATAGGATATGATTAAAAATTTGAAACTCCAGTGGCTTACCGTGCAGATGAAAATCCAGAGTATTGTTAGGAACATATTCATAAACAAGCAGCCTCTTGCCACCAGAGATGCAATATCCAACCAGTGAAACAAGATGCTTGTGATGAACTCGAGTTATTATCTCAACTTCAGCCTGGAATTCACGCTCACCCTGTCCACTTCCAGTTTTCAACTGTTTAATCGCAACTTCCTTGCCATTGGCAAGTACTCCTCTGTGTACATAACCAAAACCACCTTGCCCAAGGAGATTAGCATCAGAGAAACCATCTGTTGCCATAGCCATCTCTTCATAAGTGAAGATACATCTTGAGAAGCTTAGAGAAACATCAGGAGATGGCGATGCAAGTGGTACATCAGACCCAGAATAGTTGGACCCAGAATCTCCACTGCTGCTGATCTTATTCAGAGGTGGAGTGGGAAGAGGACCAGGTGAGTGTGGAGGGAGCAAAGAAAATGTTGGTGGAGGAGGTCGAGGAGGCACTTTGACACCATGATCTTGTAGAGATGAAGCATGGTTTTGCTGTTGCAAATATTCAACATACCAGTCATCTGAAAAACCAACACCCTCAAACAGTTCAAGATCATGATCGATACAAATTCTGCAATGCAACTAAAAAGATACTCCAAAGCAATGGCTAAACATTAATGACTACAGTTCTCCTAAAAAAAAATAGCTCTAGATAAAACTGAAAGAAGTTAGCACCTGTGAAATGTGAAGTTGCCAATGCACCATTATTCCTATGGTCCAAGCCTCCCCTCATGGTTTTGTTTTTGGACTCTACCCAAAAGGCTTCATACTAATGAAGATATCTTCCATCTTATAAACCCATAATCTTTTCTATGTATTTTCAATGTGGGACTTTGATTGTATCCCAACAATGACAAGTTTAATTGAATCTCATGTGAGTTCAAGAATGCATCCTCCAAAACATAGAAATGACAGCTTAGAATGTTCATCAAGGATTCAAGATTCCTCCACCAAAGGAGGAGATAACAGATTTATGGGATCAATGGTGAAACCAATTGATGCATTATACCTTCTGTATTTCTAATGCTTAACTGACTTGAAACATAACCTTTGGTAGTTATCCAAGAAATTTGTTACCCTTCCATCTAATTTTCTCTCCATGTCTCTGTCACAAGACTAGTAATAAGTTTGGTGAGGTTTCTCTATCTGATTTGGTTGACAATATACCAGGATCTATCAGTTGTTGCGAAATTTAATTTAAAGTCAGATGCTTCAATCATTCTCACAAAAAGATAGCCTGGAATACATCTTGAAGTTGCTTAGGCCATAAGACTTAGACCATAAACAGAATTTTGTTATATTCTGTTTATATATATATATATATATATATATATATATATATATATCACCAACAACTAGATCATATGGACATGCACAACAATCCTGAATTCTCAATGACAATCTGAATCACCCTCTCTCACATAAAATTCTTAGTCACATTGGAGAACAGTCTACCTACCAACTAACAAGTTATCCATCATATGAACATATTCCCCTGTTTAAATGGTAAGGGAAATTACAGAGAGAGAAATTTTCTTACAGTAAAACCTAACAAAACTAGACAGAATGAAATAGCAAGTATAAAAAACAGTTCTAAAATAAAGATTATAGAAGATAGATTTATGGAAGAACAGTAAAGCAGAACCAATCTAAATTTCAGTGGTTTTCGCTTGAAATTATTCATCCATATGAAATGTGGATTTTTTTTAAAAAAAAAACAAAATTTCCAGAAATTAGTGTCGAATCAACATGGTCGGACCTTTTCTTGCAGTAGTAGACGGAAGCGAACCTTCGTCGTAATGGGGCGGGTGTGGGGGCAGTAGCGACGGCCGGCGCTTCTTTTTCCGACAATAAACGCATAGGAAGCTCAGAAGAAATAGGATAAGTACCCCTCCCACCGCGACTCCGACCACGACCGGCGTCGAAACCGAGCTCGACGACTGCGACGGCGGTGGCGAGCTCGGAGACGGAGGAGAGTGCGGTCTCGGCGACGGAGGAGACGGAGTCACTCGCGGCGAGGGAGGAGAAGGAGATTGACCAGCTGGAGAAGGCGGATTCAAAGACGGCAGAGGAGGAGGGGCAGGAGGGCTGGAAGGCGATGGGGAAGCCGCAGGCGGAGAATCAGGCGGGGTGGCGACCGGGGGCGGAGAGGGCGGAGGCGGAGCCGGCGAGGGGGAGGAGGCCGGCGACGAGGAGGAGGAGGTGGACATGGCGTTCTGGCTCCTTCTCCTCGTCTTTAGTCTCTATGCGTCCTCCATCGGCGCGCCCTTTTTTCTCGAGTGCATGCGATCACTTCCGACGCAGTGAAACAGAATTAAAGATTGGCTCTCTGACTCCGACCACAATCCACCGTTGAAAAGCCGCATCGTTCTCACTCCCTGGGGATCATTGCTTTCATTGTGCAGATGATGCGAGAAAAAACTATTCTGTGTCTGGATGATCACATCCGATCCTGACAAATCGAACAGCGTATCGCTCGGAGAGGCCCCTCGTAGTCTACTCTGTTGACTTGATTTTGTCGCAACATCAAGAACCAGGCCGGTTCAATCCGAACCGGAATAGGCAGCAAAAAATCAAACCGATCTCATTTGTTTAAAAATTACAACTCAAACCCATTTTTGGACTGTAATTATCATAATATTTATGAACAAGACCTCCATTTAGTATGTTTCATACCCAAAAAAAGCAATATATTATATAAATGAAGATCGGATTTAGCTTGCAGAAGAAATGTTTGACAAATTTTGCAATTATGTGTGAACGATTGGAAAACTTGTATCATTTCTTCAGTTTTAAGATATTGAAAAAAAGGCCCCTCCTTTGTTTGTTTGTGAAGAAATGAAGTCAACGCTCCATGCAAAGCCTATATGAGATACAAATAGAAGTCAACTCAATGAATTAAAATCAAGATTATAAATTAATAACTGAATTAACTATATTAACGGTTAGGATGAAACAATAGGATTTTATAAAGTTTTTTTTTAAATACTGAAATTCTTCTATTCCTAAATATTAAAAATCCCTTGATTCATAATAATCAACTAATTACAAATAGAACTCACAATAAATGCATATCGACTTATAGATATTCCCTTCAACAAGTAGTTACTTTAGATCATATTCCATATTTTGCAATCTTCATCCCCTGTTCTTATCACAGTAAACAAAGTTACCGTGACTCACGAGCTGGTTGAACATTACGATATTCGGGTGGGTCTGATCGCATGCCATAGATATCATTCATCATCATCATCATCATCATCATCATCATCATCGAGTTGTGTTTCTCCCAACTGCTTAAGGTCAACTCAAGGGTATCATTCATAGTTCATGTTTTGTTCAAGCAAGTGAAGGTCCTTCCTTTTGGTTCGCTTGATAGTGATCTCCATTACTCACAGATTGACAAGCTCCATTGTCGCTGGTATTGATGTTTTTATCTACCTTGCTTCCAGAAATGGCAATGGCAATGTCGTTTGGGAAAAGGTCACGAAGCACAAATGCGTGAACCACAGTCGAAGTTAGAAGAGATGCCACAGCTATGATGGATATGGCTGTGAGTGCAACTGATAAAATCTGAGTGAATATGTTTGTGACTTCGACCGAGTATCGAATTGTAGCGATAGAGGCACCCGTCATTGGAAAAGTGTATGCCCACCAAGCAAGCGAGAACCTAAATGATTGGTTGTGAATAAGAACAGTGGATCAAAAATTGAGAGCAAAGTAGCGAAAATGATAACTATGGTGAAGAAGAACAAGTAGTACCTAAAACCCCGAAAGAAGTTGATGCGAACAGCCTGCATTGGTGAACAACAAGATATTAGATAGTAGAAACTACAACTTATATTGTGTTTACTTGACAGGAGTAGGAAAGAAAAGAAAGGTTACTAGAAAATAGAGAGGAAGCAATTCATTGTTGCCTGATTTCCCTACTTTTGTGTATCTAATAAACACAAATGAGTGATTAATATTGCCTCTTTCTTTTAGATTCTAAGTAAACAAGAAGATAGCTACAATCCTTTTCTTTTCTTCTCCTTCTTATTCTCCAAGTAAACACAACATAGGATAAAAATAATTTGATGTGCGAGAGACTTACAAGAGAAGCATAGAGGAAGAGTGCAATGAAGTAAGCGATTCTTGAACCAAATCCAAACTCCCCGGTTATTTTGGTCCATGCCATGCTAGCAACGCTAGGCGCTGCTACAAACAGAAAGAAAACCGGATGAAGATCCTTTGGTAATGTTTCATTTGTTGGAAGCCTCTGGTAAAGAGTCACGAAGAGTACACAATAATGAGCCAGCCCGACCGCGAAGAAGAAGATAGGCCCTTCGTTCAGCCCCATAGAAGCACCAAGCAAAGCGCCTACAAAATTCCCCACGATGGATAGGTGATTCGATGGATTTGCAACTTTCGATAACCTTCGTCGCCCTCCAGACATCCATTGGCCATATATTTTAAGCTCAAGTAGGAAAATTGGCCCCATTAACACATACCATAGAGCTGCATGAAGCTTGATACCAATTGATGACGGTATACCAATGGCTAAGAAGAGACAAGATATCCATGGAGCAAAGAAGAAGTTAACTCGGATGGGATGATAGTACTCGCGACGGACAGCCTCAAAGTATAAAATGATCTTCACAATATAGATAGATGAAATGATGCCTAGTAACGCAAGTGAAAGACACCACAGAACAAGGTTGACAGTCAGACCAAAATGTAGAAAACTTGTGGATGGTGATGTAGCCAATGTCTTCCATAGTATAGCTTGGCTACTAACACCAAGGCATATACCGAAGGAGGACACGGGAAAGCGGAGAAGAAAAGGCCACTTTTTATCTTCAGGAAGAACCAACACCTCCGACGCCTGCAAAATATCAATGGTATGCCACTCATCTAAGAATTGCATCGATGCAGATAAAATGTTACAGCTCATATCCTAATATGCTGTTCATAGAGACAAGTACAAAACATACCTTTAGTTTGTCAAGTTCAGGCCCCTCCAATGCATCAAAGAAGCGATGTGCAGGCACAACCTCTCGTTTAGTATTCTTTGTCAAATTTTCTATCTCGGGTTCTGGTGGCTTACCGCGTAGGTTAGATATCTGCTTTTCAAGTTTTCCAGACCAAGTCTTGAAAGAATCATATCGTTTGTCCTTAAATTTATTGCTCTGAGTTAGGACATCAGAAGTTGCTACAGTGTTGGACCTTCCAAATGATATCGGTTGAGAGTGACACTTGGCTTCCATTTTTTGATGTGAGGATGAGTTAGCAGTGACATGATTATTTAGCTCGTCTTTAGTCAAATATGATATGCTTTTCTCACATGCTAAGAATCCATAAGAATGTTCTGCCTGAAACAGTGTAGGCGATGAAGGCATGCTGATTGAAATGGAATGTGCATGAGCAAGCCCACCCGTTTGATCTTGTGAAGTCGGTAAGATCACATTATCCGGTCGTTCTTGTATGTCATCTTCAATAACTTCTGGCACCTAAAATGTGTAAACAGCCAAGAGAAATGTCTTTTAACTAGCATGAAAAACTAACGGTTGAAATGAACTAACCTATGAACAAAGTATTCACATGTAAAAAACATTGAATTCTCAAATTTTGTGACGATAAATACATGAACATCAGTGAATAGAAACACAAGGATATCTAATAAACAAATAGAGACCAAAAGTTATTTAAGATATCTAAACAACACTATGATAGTCTTGCATAGAACTCAATCGAGATGCATGTAGATTGAGATTAGCGACCTAGCTAGATGATTATTTGGGTGGACTAGTCAATTTGGCTTAATTAGAAAACTCAGGAGCCAAAAATTAATCTTCATAGATAATAAAATCAATTTTTAATTCGATCCAATAAAAAAAATGAAAATCAATAGGTCAACCAGTTCACCGATCTGATTTTTGAATTACTAGTCTTCTATAATACAATGATAAATACAAATACCTAAAATAAATCATCTCTTTATATTGATCTAATGTATTTTCTGTTATTGTATAAACTACGAAGTATATTTTCAAGAGGGGTGAATTGATCCCACTCATGTTAATGTGGCTACATCCCTATTCGAGGCTAACATAGATTGGTTTCACTGATTATTGGTAGATAGAAACTAACAATCAATAGAGTACATGACTTACTTCAAAAAGTGCAATGTCACTTCGAGGACTTGGAGTTGTATCAAACCCAGAAATTGAATTAGATGCAATGTACTTGAAAATAGATGGAAACCTCTCAGAATCAGAACTCTCCTTTGTGGAGCTTAGGTTTTCTTTCCCATCCATATGATCTTGAAACCTACACACAAAAAGGAGGCATCTATGATTAGGGTTTTTTTTTCCTTTTAATCGAAAAACAAAAGTAGGTGAACAAACAAAGATCACCAAAGTATACATACATACATAAGCATGAACGAAGGCTAGATACAAAATTCAGCTACATCTTCAGAATGCTGCAAAAACACAGCATATTACACAAGCTGCTGGTAGTTACTGCTGTTCGCAGTACCACAATATCACGGATTCAGTTACGGCACTAATTATGAGTATTCTGAATTCATCTCCCACAGAGAAGTAACAGCTGACTAAGCTGTTCCAGTTAAATTTTCCATCGCTCAAAATGATCTCACAACTGTTCATCTATAGAATGTAAATCCAAACTTGGGCAAAGAAACTAAAAGAGACATGGAAGAAGTCCATTCTGACCAACTCTCGGCAATGAAATTTGCACTCCGAGAGTTCAAAAACACTGATTGCAATAATGCGTGTCCTTTTGTTGCTACTTTGATATGGAAAAACAAGTGAACTGCTGTTTCTTCACTAGCCAAATTATCTTGAGTGAAAATAGACGGAATAACAATCTTCTTTGGGATTCATCTATCTTTTCTTATTTTATTTTACCTAGTGCATGTAAGATTGCCAAATAATAGAATTAAGTCTGTCCAAAATCCAAGAGAATGAGATGATTGGATATGCAGAATTACAGAAAAACAGCCATTAGCATTCTGTGTGGTCAAATATCTAACTCCCATGGATCAGAATGTATCTAATTGACCAAACAAGATAGAGATTCAATCTAACTAAGATTCTTTACATGCGATTTGCTCTTCTCATCTAGTGGTAATGAACAAGCTCGTCAATAAATCTAAACTATTCAGGTAACTATGCATCAACAAAAACTACCAAGTGAATGCCCTCCAAGAACTCTCATTAATTATCAAAAGCCAAACTAGTCATGAACAACAACTTTGAAAAAGGACGGATCCTCCTAAACTGCAAAATGTGATTTCTATCGACGCATTGGAAGAGAAAACCTCATGCGAGAGCGAAGCGGAATCAGTATAGATATACCTTCACTAGAAAAGGGATTCTTTTTCCTAAGCTGAAAATGAACCTCCTACTATCTAATGGCGCCGAAGAGCGAACGATTTCGCCGACGGGAAGCTTTCGCCGAGAGCAGAGGGGATCCTTCGCTCTTCCGGAAGAATGCAGGCTGCCCGAGAGATTTTTGCCACCGCGCTGTTCCATTGCCTATTTCTTATCGCGTGAGATGGCTTCGTTCCTGCGAAAAAGGAGCCCAAATCTGGCGTCGGCGTCGCGGGGATCCCCAGCCCGAAGGCCTCTCCAAACGCGCGATCGTCGCGGGAGGGACCCACGAAACACTCACAAGTCTCGGCGCGTTGACCGATTGATTAAACGAACGGTCCAGAATTCCCAAAATGTGGGTCGCACGGCCGAGATCTCTCGACGTGTCTATCTCGGGGGCCGCCAATCTGTCGTGCCAGCTGGGAGCAGATTTTAGTTCGCTGCTCCGAAATTTTCAGATAGCTCTTTAATTTTATATTTATTTTCAAATTGCTCCTCAAAATTTTGAAATCATCAAAATTCTTTTGAAATTTATACTTATTTCACTCGTAATGATAATCCGCGAGCACCTCATTAATACCTAATATTATTTTTTTTAAAATTAAGATTTAAAATTTAATATTTAGATAAAAAAATTAAAATTAAAATAAATTAACACTAAATGTTCAACGGAAGAGTGTACATGATAATAAAATTAGAGTTGATAATATTATATATAATTATGTTACAAAACTACTAGTAAAAATATAAAAACTATTATATATTTTGATAATGTGTCGATGATTAGGGGTGAGAATATATGAATTTGAAAAGTATTATGGATATTTTGATAATTTCAAAACTTGAAAGAGATTTTTTTTTTTTAAAAAAAAAGAGAAAATATTATGGTTCTGTTCCATAAATATTTTTTAAAATTCTATTTTTTTCAGTTAGTTTTCAGTGTTCTTTGCGAAATTACAACTCATGATGCAAACACGAAAATTCCAAGAAAGTGGACAAATAGAAACTAAAGAAACAGAAGTGAGACTTAAGTTCTGTTCCTCAATATAATTTCTTTTTTATTTCCAATCTGTAGATACTTTCTGAGATCAAATAATCAATTATTTACTAAAAAAATTACGAAAAAAACTTAAAATTGCAAGATGTTTTTTCATCTATACTCTAGTCTCAAGAGAGTACAGTGACAAAGAAAAAAAAATGCTTGCATATGAAAACAGGAAAATGGAAAGAGATTGAAAAAAAAAATACTGAACCAAAAATAATCACTCACCAGTTTGCTTCACTAATGTATAATCAGAACTGCACTCAGAAACCCCTCTATCTTCTCCAGGAACAGGAATCAGATCTATCACTCCAAAGGAATATTTATACACCAGTGAACATGAATATTTAGGAGCAAATTAATTAAATATGATCTGAAGAAGAGATTGAGACAGATAAAATCATGAAGACATCTGAAATGACAGCTCAAGAACAGCATGCGTATGTAAGGACATGAACGCACCAACTTTAGGTGAAACTATATATTAAGCTGCGATTAGTTTGATGTGGCAGAGGTAACTATATATTAAGATATCCGAAACCTCAAATTATGCATGAATCACAGGGTCAGCATAGAGTGTGTGCGTCCTAAACATTAATTAATAAATGAAAGGAGAGTAGATGAACAAACACGCAAGATATAGCTGTGGCACACACAAGCAACAACTGTCTTATCACTCTTATTTTTCCCTATTGTGAAGTATTTTTCCTTGTATACTTCATCGATTGCAGTGGTACATCATGGTCCAGTACTGGAAGCTGCTTGTCCAGTGTTGATGCACAACATCCTAGCTGCCATCTGAATTGGAACTGCAAACAAGCTATGACAGAACTGAATACTCGAGTCGATTTATCGATAGAATCATGATTCGGTTCTTCGTTCGATGGCAATTTCCTTTAGGTTATCTGTGTCCATCTTTGCAGTTAGTGGTAAATCAACCAGCATGTGAGGAGGGGCAAAGTACATGTGCAGTGAGATCATGCAGATTATAATGCCCAAGAAAAGCTGCAAGATAAAGTCATAACATTATGTGAATGCTTGGATGATTTGTTTCTTTTTCAGATCAGACAATTACCTGCAAAGTAAGCTTGAGACCGAAAAGAAATACCGATAGTAGCATCGTGAGTAACATCGCCATGGAAGTTGAATACACCTGGAGGATGAGAAATTCCAAGAATCACAAGCAGATTACAACTTGTTGCCAGTATAAGATGAACCAATGTTGATTGATGTACAAGAAAGAGGATGACATTTTCTCTGGATAGGAGATGGTAATTTGGGTGAATATACATTGGAATAACTTTGTTCTCATCTCTAGTTTTCGATTAAATGGATTAAACATGCAGTCAGGACTTCTCAAGTTATGGCACCCTGATTTCGAAGTTCTCAGTGACCCTGCATCTAAAACTCTTCAGTCAACTGATTGCAGATTTTTTTTTTTAAAGTGTAGCAAGAAAAGGCAATATATATTTGCTCAAAAGAACAGGATAAGTACCTAAAATGATATTCAGGTACTAGGACTCACGTAAAATTTTCTCTAAATTTTAAGCTGTCAAAAGATCCTTGTATTTTGGAAATTAGACATGCATTATTTTATTTCCTTGGCGTTTGCTAGTTGCAATTGATTACAAAAGCAAAGTCAAAATACCCGGAAAAAATGCATAAGTTCGGGCTATTTTTGCCTTCTAAACAGCATCACTTTGATTCACCAAAATCTCAGTCGGTACAATCTCGGAGGGTAACTATGTACCACGTCAACCAATAGGAAGGGCCTAGATCAAGGAAGATCCTGTCAGATAACTCATTTTCTGTTTTTGGAGGGCCGGAGGGGCCTATATTTGCTGGACAAATTGGAAATATAAATTCATACATCCTGTAATTTATTCTTCCAATTTTATGTCATTATTAATCAGGCAAAAGATGGCTAGTGTTTTAGCATCTCAAGAGTTAGAGCAATCGCCTAGTCACCACTATAAAATTCTTCTCCGCTCGAACCATTGTCACACACAAATCTAAACTCAACCATTATCATACTCCGGATCTCTAACTTAAGTTTGTAGATGGATCCATCTTCAAATCCAAGCTTTCATTCAAGTGGATACTCTAAGAAGAAATCAAATCCTGGCCACAGACTCTTTCAGTTGAAGTTAATGGCCAAACCATTCATCATTCAAGCCATCAATTGCATTTAAACTCCAATATTAGTTTGACTTGAATATGCATACTATTAGATCCAACCAAACAAAGTCAGACTCAGCTAAAAAACAAAGTAAATCAGGACCATCACATCAAATATCATAATAATCCATAAAACCGTGTAATAGTTTTGCAGTTAAGACGTTAAAAATCCTCATTTAAATTTCCCAATTATCAAAGGTCCTTTCTCAATATGCCTACTTTATCCATGTTTTGATTTGGGCATTTAATAAATCACGTTAAAATCATAGAAGAAAGGCAAAATGCTTACCTTTACGATATTGTCTGCATATTTCATCAACCATGAAACTAATAATCCAGAAGATCCTAGGTTCAATACAACTAGCCATGTTGTGAGAGTGTATCCATTAAGAAGGCGTTGCCACCATGGTCCGTTCTCAAACTGAACTCTAAAATCATCAACTATAAGACGTGCCATGTTAAAGATTGCGCCAAACCTGACAGTAAAATAGTATGGATAACTTATTCCATGTATTTCCTGGTTCTAGTTTCTATGAAAGTTGAGTAGCAAATGCAAATGCCCTCAAAAGTGCAGAAATTATAAAAGGGTATTTGAGGTGCATACGAATATAACTGGACATTCTGCCAGTAAAGGCTGTCATTGTTCCTCTTCATCAGGTATTCTGTGTAAACACCTGCTAGTGCAGAGAGACAGGCCGACAAGAGTCCCAACATGTAACCTTGTACAGGTGCTGAAAATAGCGAGTCACAAGAGGCCTCTCCACAACCTTTCACCTGCATTGTGTTAGAAATTTTAGAAATATAACTGCAATTACTGGGTAGTTTAATGGGCTGCGGTACCAGAATCAGGTAGTGAGTACTTAATTGGGTTGGTGCTAGGTAGTAAAATGCGGTAGTCATTCTCTCTCTCTTTCCTTCCTATTTAATATTTTCTTCTCTTTATTCTATTTTCTAAAGTTGTTGCCGTGTGACCTAGATCACGGGTTTGAATCTCAGAAATAACCTCTTGCAAAACATGGTAAGGCTGTATAATAAACCCTTCTCCGGGATCCCATATTGATGGGAGCTTCGCGCACTGGGCTGCCCTTTTTATCCTGCTTTTCTATTTCTCTTCTCTACCTAGTCCTGTATCAACTTAGTATCAAAGCTAGTCCTACATCGACATGGGTATTCACACTAACTTAAGAAGATACAAGTTTTAGTGTGGATATTATGTGTAATGTGAACCTAAAAATGCCCATATCATGGGCATTCACCAAGTTGGACTTTCTAATGATGTTCTTTATCAAGCACATTTAACAACCAAAATCTGTAAACAGAAAATGCAATAACTCACAATATAATTCCAGCTAAATGTCACAGGACATGCATACAAATCAAATAATTGACCACTAAATTTAAAAAGAAAGCCATAAATATCAAAAGATTAGAGTTGAGACTTGGAGAAATAAAGTCAAAAACAAAGGAAACAATAGATCTCCAAAATGAAGAAACAACCTGGCTAGTAGTTGTTCCTATAGTTAACAGAACAATTGCCATCCACTGAAGAGTAGTCAACTTTCTATTCAAAAAAAACCTGCTCATCAAAAGGAAAGGAATTCATAGTTATAAGACACCAGTGCATAAGTAATAAATAGAAACATATGAAAGAAGATTAACCAGACACCTTAGAACAAGTGCATTCTCATTTCATGTGCAATAATATCTAATATGTATACTACTACAAAGGTCTTTTAAAAGCATAGAACACCAAAGGGCTGAACTAATATAAGCAATGAAAATATTCAATTAAAGTATCAAGCCCTAATAAGTGAGCTACTTTTATTTCTCCAAATTAAGATTATAGAAGAGTTAAGTTATTGACATTAGGACGGGACAGAATGCTGCAATTGAAATTGGTTAGGACACAATGCACAGGCAGGCCCATTACCTGAATAAGATACCAGTTGTGACGATTTTCAGATTGCCCATTATCTGATATGTTGATGGTTCCACATAAGTCAAGGTGGCAAACTGGACATTGTTGTGAATGAGATATATAATAGAAGGAATAGGAAACAAACGGATGCTCTTCCATTCCATATTCATCCTTGGAGGTGAAGATGATTGGCTCTCCTTCCAAAGGAAAAAGCTAGACACCACAAGCTGATATTTGCAAGAAGACATGGATTAGAAATAGGAAAGCACCCTTATGACAATTTTCAAACATGGGAAGTAGACCTGGAAGGATTGTACAAATGTACCTTGAAAACTTCTGCAAGAAATGGAACAGTAGCATAGTCATAACTGTACTTTCCATTGCTTTGGGATAGTGTAGTCAAAATTCCCTGGAATTCAAGCAGAGATTCTTTCAATTATTTCTTCTCTACCATTTGTTATGTGGAGTTCTAAGTTTCTTAATAGTAGTGTAATTTCATTAAAGTATGGCCAAACATTTACAAACCCTAACAATGATGAAACCATGCATGATGCTCCCTACATACAAAAGTTCAAGAACCTAGAAATATGATTAAACTAAATTGTCAGCTCCTTAAAGTTTAGAAAGACAACAATATGTATATCCATATTTATAATACATGGGTACTAAACCATAAAGCAAGTATTGTGTTCATCACAATACTTTACTAGCAATGCTGAAGATGAGAATGAATAATCAATTTTCTAAGCAACTAGCGTGTGAGATTTAGAATAAATCAGAATATGACATAGGAAGATAGAGTAGGAAACATTGAAGTAGAACCAGTATAGTGGCAATGCGGCACTATGGCACTCTTTAGCTATTCTCTGTGACATGAATAAGCTATGACTATTTACTAGTTGTTGTTGAAGTGGCGTAGAGCCATTTCCTACAAAATAACCAGCAACTTGGGAGGGGAACAATCCATTAATATAAGCACACATCGACCCACCTCATTTGTTATGAGTAACTATTGGTGTGGAGCATTCTTGAGACACCCATCATAATTCAAAGATAGGAGCTTAGCACTAATAACATGCTGAAGACCATATGGGAGGGCAATGGCCCTAAACAGAAGCACACCGTCAAGGACCATAGTTGGTTATGTTGCATGGATTCATCTTGCACTTAGTCAAGCCATCTAAATTAGCTTTCGAACAAACTCCTTCATTATGACACCCTCTGATTAGGCATTTCATGGATACCCCTTCATTTTTCAAAGCTAAATGCTTAACAAGGATATATTTCATCTTTTCCTATATGGTTAATTGCTAAACTAGTGTGCATCGAGAGACTATTTTCATGAATGCGTTCACAAGTGAAAGACATCTTAGACATCCTATGATCTTCGCAGATAAAAGCACAAGACTTCACCGAAAATTGTTCACTAAAAAAGGAAGCAAGTCCCTCAAAGATGTCATGATCAACAAAAAACACTCAGCGTCACTGAGCCTCGAAACATTTCATTTGCGAAAAGAAAGCGAAAAAAGTAGACTATTTCAGGTAAAGCCACACCAAAAACTGTTACGGACATCAGCGAAACTGCAACGGACAGCTCATTCCCAGATCTCCGAAGCCCAATTACCACTTGCAAGCAACTCCATTGTCTCGTCGTGCGAAGTTTGACACAGATCGTTGCCAACAAAAGCAAAAAGTGCGCCAAATTTTCCAACACCAGACCAAAATTGAGAAAAACGAAACCAGCTAAAAACATTTAAGCATTTTAAATCCCCTGAAGAAGAGAACATCGGACAATCAATCATGAACAAACAAACTAAATCTGATCTTTACTCAGTGTAAACCTACGAAAGGACAATCAAATCAAAGAGACCAATAGATCGGAGGAGGACAAGCAAACGGAAGTCGAATTAGGGGTTGGCGAAGAGATCTGACCTGTGAACTCGTTAGGAGAGTGAGAAGAGCCGCAACGAAATACCAACGCATCGCGGCTTCTCCTCTTTCCTCCCTTCCTCTTGAAAAAAACAGTCCATAACAAGAAACGAAGCGTGTAGACAAATAACGTGTTACGAATGACGGCCGTTTTAAAGAGAATATAACGGGTGGAAACTTCGGGGTTGGGCTGATCCGGCCGGCGAACTCCGAGCCCGGTTTCATCTGGGGACCGGTATTAGCCGGCACTTTAATTTAAACGAGTGTATACAGATTTATTGTAATTGACCTAATAAGTTTATGTTTCAAAAAATAATTTATATATTTAAACAAATATAAAAGGGAGTATTTTCTATAATTAACAATTTATTTTTAATTTGTATCTATTTTTTAAATACAACATATAAGTTTTTATTTACTACTTGTAAATGAATTAAATATTTATGTTTATTTAATATACATAAAGTTAATTAAATAAATTTGAATAATATATTAAATTAAATGAATAATATATTAAGTAGATATCGTAAATTACAGTGGCTCGGCTAATCACGTGCTAAAATTGGAAGCCGAAAACTGCGTGGCGGGAAGCAAATAAGAAAGCAATCCGCCTAAAAATCCACAGAATAGTCACTTTATGCGTCGCTTCGCACTGTGAATTAGAACCCCGCACTCTCGCCAAATCCAATCCGCTCCCTCTCCCTCTACCTCTCCGCCTTCCGATCCCTCCGAATCCCTCTTGATTCGATCCTTTCCCTTCACTGAACCCGCGAGGAACCCTAACCCTAACGCTCCCACTCCGGTGTATCCGGTTTCGGCGATTAGGGTTGCAGTTTGGGGCTTCCAGCCGTCGCAATGGCCGACGCCTTCGAGGACGACACCGACCAGACCGTCACGATTGGGGAGTACATCGAAGAGCTCGAGGCGGAGGAGCTGGTACGTGTCGAGCGGAAAGCTCCTTTTTTGCATGATTTTGCCTGTAAAATTTGCTTCATTTATTACTCGTTCGAAGAGATTGGTGACGTTTGTGGTGCGATTGGTGACTTTAGGAGGCTGATCTGGTTCTGGGTGGCGACGAGGGCAAGGAGTGCACTTATCCGAGTGGGTACATGAAGAGGCAGGCCATCTTCTCGTGCTTGACGTGCGTTCCTAGTGGCAATGCTGGTGTTTGCACTGCCTGCAGTCTCTCTTGCCACGATGGTCACGAGGTACGTGAGTTCCCTCTTCTGGCTGTAATCACCCGCAATTCTGATATTTCTTCGGTTTACAGTTTACATTTTGACTGATAACCTTCGCCATATTTGTTCCTTTAATTACTCAAGGCAGCCTTCATAGTTCATAGATGGACAACCTAACAAAGTTTTTCTCTACATCTGATATTATTAAATACAGTTGTTTTATGACTCTAAAAATCCTCAAGTGTTTATTAGCAACCTGTCTTCTTCCCCTGCGTGCCATAATGAGGTCATGACGTTGCCAACATAGTTCGTTCTTGCATAACTTCAGGATATTCTCCATTTCATTGGAGAATAAACCACGCCATCTCTTATGATAATTCATAAAACGGCTCTCCACACCATCTTTTATGATTATTCATAAAACGGCTCTCCATTATTCCAAGTTATCACTTTTGATTATTCATAAATAGCTCTCCACACCATCTCTTATGATTATTCATAAAATAGTTCTCCACGCCATCTTTTATGATTATTCATAAAACGGCTCTCCATTATTCCATGTTATCACTTTTGATTATTCATAAAATAGTTTTCTGTTTCCCAAGCCACCTCTTTTGATTATTCATAAACTAGCTCTCTATTATCACCATTCGTTCCATATTTTCAAGGTAGCAGAGTAGATAAAATACAGTTATTTGGCACTCTTGATGGTACCACCAATGCACAATTGCAATTCCAGGAAGCAATTAGAATGAGTTTTAATTTTGTAATTGTTTTGGTGCAACGGTAAAGTTGTTTTCATATGACCTAGAGGTCATGGATTCAAGTCTCGAAAATAGTCTTTTGCAAAGTAGGGTAAGACTACGTACAAATAGACTTCTTCTCCGGCATTGGAATCCCACTCTTTTTTTTAATTATTTTGTTTTTGTCATTCTAAGGAAATCACATCTTATTTAAGTAATTCAGGTTATTTATGATATATCTTGTCACTTAATTGCCAAAGTAGCAACACATAGGTAGTAGAGCAATTTAGATTGATTTTATTGTAATATTTTATTTTCACTCTCTTTGGGATAACTAAAATCTCCTTCTATTTGAATGCCAAATTTACCATTCAGCCATACTCTTAAGCTGTGAAAAAGTTTGTGTTGGTGCCCACCTATTCCTTACGAGACGAAAGCCATGAGGGAAGCACTTCTTTAACTTATTTTCCAATTTGTTTGCATTTTCATATGCTCTCTTATGTTGTTTTTACTGGGATGGAAATAGGATAAACCATAAAGGAAAAGAAATGATTTTGTCAATTCCTTGTTTCCTTTACAAAAGAGCAGTGGAGAGAGAAAAAAAATTGTAAATTTATCGGCCACGAGCTTTGGGGCATTTTCATGTCACTTTGCTCCGCTGTTTAGGCAGTTTTTTTTTTTTGATTTATACCTTCAATAAAGAAGTTTTTTTGTATTTGTACAATTATTTGACTTTGTGAACATGTATAATGCATTTTTGTTTCCTTTTTCTGTTAATATAAACAATGTTTCACAAGCTTACAAAGGCCATTCATATAGCAAAGTTGTCATTCATCACGATAGTTTCTTTCTTTTGGTCAAAGGCCACGATAGCTACTTTTATGTCACATGCATTCTACTTTACTAGCACAATCTGTAAAATGGTTGTTTAACATTGTACCCGCATATACTCATGGATACTCATGGCATTGTGTTTCGGAAAGGTTGTGGAGCTGTGGACCAAAAGACAATTTTGCTGTGACTGTGGCAATTCAAAGTTCGGGGAGTTTTCCTGCAAGCTTCATCCTGATAAAGAACCTGAAAACAGTGGCAACTCCTACAACCATAACTTTAGAGGTTGTTATTGCACATGTGGTCGCCCTTATCCTGATCCAGATGCCAAAGAGCAGATTGAAATGATACAGTGTTGTATATGTGAAGATTGGTTTCATGAGAATCACCTTGGACTTAACTCTCTGGATAAGGTTATCTTTATTATGCTATTTTCTCAATATTTAAATAGCTTGTTTCATTCTGTTATTATTTGGTGTTCATCCATGTTGTTAAGCAGAAACTTGTTTCATCTAACTGTTATCTTTGCTTTTCAAGTTCTTGTGTTCAGGTTGCTTGTCGCACTATTATTAATCTTTATAATAGCGTTGCCCAAGACTATTTGTTTAAACATTTGGTTTCTTTCAGATTCCAAGAGATGAGGATGGTGAACCCGTCTATGATGACTTCATCTGTGAAAAGTGTGCTGCCACATTTTCTTTCCTGAAACTTTATCCTGATTCTATTTGGGCCTTGCCAAAGCAAAAGAATGTGCCTTCCGTCCAGAGTGGCACTGAGAATGTGATTGAGAATGGCTCCTCAACCAATTGTAGTGACAAGGCGATTGGCAGTCAGTCTGAGATTCAAGAAAATTGCTCAAGTTCTCTCTCCCAACTGGAAAATTCTACAAGGAAAGATTCTACTTGCAAAAATGGTACGGTAGGAAATGCAACTTCAGACAACAATAAAGTGTGTCCTGTGGATCAAGGTTCAAATGCTACATGCACTATTGGAGTGGACGTTAATGTACTATCAGTTCCCGTGGATAAAATAGGACCCATGTTTCTCCTTAAAAAATGGAGAGAACTTCTATGCAAATGTAGAACTTGTAGTGAGTTCTATACCCATAAAGGAGTAGAATTTTTAACTGATAAGGAGGACACAATTGAGGAATATGAAAAGATGGCTAAGTCAAAGAGGGAGGAAAAATTGAAGCAACAGGAAGGAGCTGAATTGAACTTTCTCAACACTCTGAATCATGTCCAGAAAATAGAAATCTTCAATGGGATAGCTGACATGAAGAATGAGTTGCATTCCTTTTTGGTAAGGATTATGCCTCTTTAAACAACTAACCGTAACCTTCTTCGAACAATGATTTTCTCTTCATCTTCATGAATCTATGGTTTGCCTTAACTGAGTACTACATTCCACTATGCCTTGCAGGAAACTTTTGATTCATCAAAGCCTGTGACATCGGATGATATAAAAGGTGTCTTTGAAAATCTTGCGAAGAAAAAGAAGCAAAGGTTGGCATGAGTTTCTTCGGTATTCTAGAAAAGTTGGGTGGTCTAGTTTAGTAGCCTATTAGAGTTGATGTTAAGCCATAAGCTATTAGTTGGGTTGGTCTTTGTTGTACTGCTAATGTCGCTACTACTGTTAGTGAGAATATATCTATGTGGTATACTCCTTTGCAGTAACTTAAAACTTTGTTAGCATCTCATAGTTCTTTGTTTGCGCGGAAGGTTGTGTTTTGTTGGAGAGCTCTTGCTTCACTTTGAACATATATTTTTCGACGGCAAGTTAGTTTTGCCTTCGTCGAGATCATCACCAACTCGTGTGGGCAAGGGCAGTTGGGATGTGAACTTGTGATATGTGAGTGAAACTGATCGAGAGGAGGTGATAAAATTTCATTAACCCTTAAATTAAAAATCTCAAACCTCATATTAAAATTTTTTATTTAACTTTGTGATTTCATAAATATCCCAAAAATCTTTTTTTAAAATAAATTGGAGTCTTGGAGATGCCCTCAGTCTTGCTTCCTAAATAGAGAGTTAGGAGTCGGGGCTAATTTGATTCATAAAAATATTTTTAAAAAAATTAAATTCAAGGAGTAAAATAAAAAAAATTACAAATTGTATACTTAATTTTTAACACATTATTCATATAGTTAAAAGGTTCTCTTTATTTAAAATAATTAGATATCTGAAATATTTTAACAGGTCTTTTAAAAATCTCTTTTGATTTTCTGATCATTTATTTTTAAAAACAAGGCGGAATTATTTGACTAAATTTTTGTCATATGCGTGGCACGTGAGGTTCACCGGTATGTAAAGCCCGATGGGCGCTGAGAAGAACCCTTTTTTTTCAGAAGAGAGAGCGAGGGCTACCGATCGAGAGACGATTGTAATCGGAGCGATGAGGAGAATTCCCTTAATCAAGTTCCCGCAGAGGCATCTTCAGGCCAAACCCGCAGGTTCTTCCGTCTTCCCCATCGCCCTCCGACTTTTTAGGGTTTCCAAATGCTCCTCTTTATTGTTCCTTTGGTTTTTTTTTGTAGGGTCTTCTTCGCCTTCCGATGAGATGGCCTTCCTCAAATCAAGTATTTATATGTCTTTTGTGTCTCTATATTCGTTTTTTTTTTCATTTTATTTTTCTCGTCGGATCTGATAACATTGGGGAAATTTAATAGTTGTGTTAGTGGAAAAGTGGAAAACTTTTGTAATTTTATCGTTCACTTTAGTTTACCTTAAATATTTTGGTTCATGGTATGAATGTGAACTTAGTTTCCTTGGGGAGAGAAGCAACGTGGTGATCTTAAGCCGACATGACTTCATGGATTAAACAATTAGCAAACAAATTGCAAGTCGTAACAATATTGGTACAGTTTAGCTGGAGGAAAGGCTTGTTTTGATTTTTTTTCCTAATGCAATAACACTTTACAAAATCATATGCATCAATTCTATCACTTGTACACCATTGATAGATTTTGTTATATGCACTGCTAGGCTTATTGATATGATATCTAGTTTGGTTTTGTGGTATGTGCTTTATGCTTATGATAGATGGTGTTCTCTCCACTTTGTATGAACATGATAAAAATTTATATCACTACAAAAGAAACAGCATCTTGATAGTCTCGTGTAGACGAGGACTGAGGAGAGAAAGAATGATCATTAGTAAATTTTTCCAACTCCAAACGAAAGTGCCACTAGTTATTGGTCCAACTAATTATGAGTGTTGAAAAACATCATATGACTCTTAACTCTACTCATTTGCTATTTGTGATTTTTTAACTAGTCTATTTGTAAGGCCTTACAAGTGCCTATTCTAACTGTTATCCGGTGAGGCTTTAGCTTTACAACTAATAATTTTATGGACTTATTTGTGGAAGATGTGTATTGAATGGCTGTTGCTTGTTTTGTTAATGTTACCATACGGATCTGCTGAAAAAGTATTTCACATTCATTGTGCTAGTTGAAGGGGAGCCTTGGCGCAATGGTAAAGTTGTTACTATGTGACCTAGAGGTCATGGGTTTGAGTTCGGAAACAACTTCTTGCAAAGCAGGGTAAGACTGTATACAATAGACTCTTCCCTGGGATCCCGCATTGGCAGGAGATTTGTTTATTGGGTCGCCTCTTTTTTTTTAATTCATTGTGCTAGTTATAATTCATGAGCAATATTTGTTCTGTCTAATATCCTTGATATTTAGGATTAAATATGCTTACCTCCTACCTACCTTATGCAAACTTTTAAGTGTCGGTGGGATTCAAAGTGAGTTCCCCTTCACAATCTTATAAAGGTGATGGATAAGAAGGCCATGCAAGATTTGGTTGCCTGTGCCCGCTTTGTCTTGACTGCTTCCTGGCAGAAGCTACTCAAATTTGTCAGTTGTATTGCGATCACATCTCGTGTTATTAACAAAAGTGACTTATTTTTATAATGTTCATGTCGAGGCATTCAAATTGAAGCATAAATGCATTATCAAGACTATGCTCATATCATTTCTAATGTGCGACATCATAGCCATTTACTTTTTTTTCTATGTTATTTTCGAATGTCAAATTTTAACTTGTCCTGAACCTTTGGGTTATTTAGTTGCTGATATTTGGAGCCTTCATTTTCCATCGTTACTTTCGTGTGGTAATTTAACATTGCATGTTCAGGAATTGAGTCCCAGCCAAAGGCTGCCTCCTCATCTGGTGATAGTCCAAGTTATAGATTTCGTTCAGATGTTCCGGCCGCTCCTTCCAACACTGCTGTAGGCGGAAAGGCTTCACTTTTACCAAAGCGCACACCAGTCTCAGATAGTGAGATTGAGGCTATCCTGGTATGTGAAATGGCTTTCCACATTCACACTTGATACAGTGTAACTATCAACAAACTACAATAGATAAATTAGGATCTACTCTATACCCAATAATTACCAATACACAATGGGAGGATTACTCCTACCTTCGGGAAACAAATGCTTTTTTCAACGAATGATACATTAGTTAATTTTCTTTTTATTCATTTTGTCTTACTCTATAAAATAAACCTTTCACTCTATGTATAAAAATTTATGCATAGAATTCAAAAAAGAGAAAAAGGGATAAAGATGATAAATCCATTGTTACATTTCCATATTAATGCGAAATTTATATCTGTTGGTGTTTTGAAAGTACCTTTCTGGGTAAGTCCTAACATTTTTTGATCCTCTAGGCAAACCTATGTACCGGTATAAAAATTGAGCTTCTTATTTATGTATAAAATAATCACTGATTTAGGAATAGGATTAGACTCATTTCTTAGAGGTATTATGCATCATACATTTGACTTTACTATAGCAAAAGAAAATATTCATAATATTTGCTAATCTCCTTGTGTATATAAAGAAGATACATATTACTCATTTAAATCTAAAATTAGACAACAGAGATTATCTTTATTTAACATCTTGTTACTCCACCCTGCTCTGCTGGCTCATTGTAATGATTTGCGGCTTCTCTTTTCTTCCTTTCCAATCTTTGCAATCACTATAGTGTTTTCCTTTTGCATGATAGGTCATGCTCTACTAGTTCAAGCATCACAAATTAAGTTGGACTGAGTTTATGATTGACATTCACTGTGATTTTCCTGAAATTTGCCCACAGTCCATTTTTTTCTTCTGCTGGACTAGTAAAATCTTTCAGGCATTGCAGTTTCGCTTTGTACAAATTCAAGCATGTGAGAATCTGCCATATTATGATACCTGCATACTTATTTGCCGTTTGATAGACTATCCTTCGACCAGACATTCTTTGAATGTATATGAAAGTTTTAAACACTTATCAGTTAAAGTAAGTTCCAAAACTCTATCTGATCCTTTAACCTGTTTATTTTGTTGCAGTTGGGAGGTTGCTTCTGATTTTGTTTTATGATGAGTTTGGGAGTTCACTCCTACGAATAATATTGAGCTGGAGTTTCATGTATCTGAGAGTGCAGGAGAGGTCTCATGGCTTAAATAAACTAGTGCATTTGTATCGACAATTTGAGGTCTGAACTTTGATCAATATTTTCCTATTGTAACATGATGATGTTTGTTAATGACTCAGATTCATTAATCGAGTCAAAGATTATATACGATGTTATTATTATTATTAAATTATTTCATAGTTTCATATTACTTGCTATCGTATGTAATCGAACGTTCATAAAATAAATTGGATGTTTGATTTGATAAGAATTTATTCATGTTTATTTAATATACATAAGATCAATAAGGTTGAATAATTCATTACAATAAATAAACAAATTTGTATATGTTCAGTTCGTTGATATTGGTGAATATTGTGAACAATATTCGTAAACAGTAGTAACGAGTCTACTTGCAAGTGCTTTTTCTTCTTCGTACATTTCTTTCAAGTAAACAGAAAAAATCGTCCTCTAAAATGATTTTTACAAACTAGAGAGGTCGAACCAAATAATTGAATAAATCTGGGGGGCAAATTGAAATTTCATCAAATCAATAAAGCACCTGATGCCGCCTTACCCACCAATCTCACGTCCCCCGACCTACTTGGACCATGCGCTGCCACTGGAGCTCCTCCGCCTCGCTTCTCCCCTTTCCTCTCTCCTCCCGCTTCCGTCCCCAGAATCCACCGCCGTTTGTTCCGCAACGACTAACCAAGACGGCGGCTATGCCCCTCGCCGTCGTCTCTTCTCTTCCTCTGGGAGTCGACGACGTCGCCGACCTTGCCCGCAACAAGGTACTACAGCATACTACTAGGACGATTCCAGAATCAAAAGGCGAACACTTTGTGTGTTGTTTCTGCTTCTTGTAGGTGTTGGTGGCGGCCGCGGTGGCTGGTGCCATTGGGCAACTCGCCAAGCCGCTCACCTCGGCGATCTTTGGGAAGGGCATCGACCTCAGGGCGGCGGTTCGGTCGGGAGGCATGCCGTCTACTCATTCCTCTGTCAGAAATGCTTCATTTTTAGGCTGTCGCTTCTCTATTTTTCCCTTATTTGGCAATTTGTGAGGTTGAACTATGGAATTTTAGCCAATTATGCTTGGATTTTTCTAGGCCGTTACTGCTGCGGCTACTTTGCTTGGGCTGGAGAGGTAGGCATGTAAAATTGTTTGAGGAAATTCCACAGTGTGTAGTTATTGTTATTCCCTTCAAGGTCTTGTAGTTGTAACTGTACTAACTTATCTATGTAGGGGATTCTCTGACTCGATCTTTGGCATGTCTGTCGTATTTGCTGCTCTAGTAATGTATGATGCTCAGGTAAACTAGTTTCTTTTTGGTTTCTGTTCTATAGTCATTGTGTATGCCATGATGGTAATTTGCAATTAGACTCTATTCTTGTGAGTTGACTTTGTATGAAACTGGACAATGTTTTTTCTTTGGAAGTGTGTTGACTATCTTCTATAGACCACCCCTGTTCCTCTTTCTTCACCAAAAAATTAGTTGTCTGATAATACCTTCAAAAGACAAGTAGATTCCCTTTTGTATAGCCATATTTGTCATCCAGGAACTGATAATCCTACAAACTTCTATTAGTTTTGCCTGTCATTGCCATGGTCTTGGCTTGGTTTGAACAATATAATTAGTTTGTTTGCCATATCCGAAATGTTCTTCCAGAAGAAATCTTGTATGATGAACACAATCCATGGCAGAGCTTGTGAAAGCAATGAGTTTAAACTGGTTTCTTTCTCAATCTACTTGCAGACAAAGAAAATTGTCTTGTTTGGTTTGTGAAAGTTGTCTGATCTCAGTTTTCTTTTTCTTTTTTAGAAAATAGAACTTGAAAATATAAAAGAAAAATAAAACAAATAATTTATCATTACAATTTATTGACACCTATGAATGTATTAGAGGTGAATTGTGCTCGAGAGTTAATTATAAATATTTGTGCTTTTCTCTTTAAGTTTCCAATTATTTTGCTTGGAAAGTGGAAACTGAATAGTAGAAGATTTTCTGATACCCAAGGACGATGACACATGCTGCAGATGCAACTCTTCTGTATCGTAAACTTTCTCCAGAAATTCATCATTATATTTTAGGTTTCATATTTCTTGATTAATCAATTTTCTGCACCCATGTTTAGATTTCTTTAGTTTCTGTTGTGTTTTTTAGTTTATTTTGTTCTATTACAGAAAAAAATACTTGTTTTTGTAGTACTTGAATGAATCATTCATTCAGTATTAACATATGTTGGAAGTTGAGCTCAGGAATTAACTATAGGCTACTCTAGAATGAATGTACCTATATGCACTCTTAGTCATTCTCATGTTCTATGCTTTTCAAGAAACCAATAACCAATATAATGGACGAATGTGACAGATTATTTTTCAACCTAATGATATATTTGTTGCGATAATTCTTTTTTGTCAGTTTGGACAAGTTAATATTTACACAATTTATTAGCTTCTTTGACTAATTATATTCATGTTTCTACACGGTTTCATCATAATCAAGAAAGATCCTACCTGTGCCAAGCAAGACCCACTGTGTTGAAGCTTGGTTATTGAAAGAATTTTTCTAGCTTTTGCTCTATGTTTCTTGCTGCACGAAAGAGTTATTCAACTCGAACTCAGCTTCTGCTCTTTCTGAGATCAAATACAAATGATTTTGGTACTAGCTTATTTCCCAAAGTAGATACAACTCCACATGTTGATTTAGACTTGAGGGCTTATTTAGAGGTCAAACTTACACTGATGACAAGTTTGGTCAGTCACACCAATTGCATACCACAATTCACTAGTATCTATCTTATTCTCTGGTTCCTGCTATTTGACGAAGTTCGTTTCATTTCGTTAAATCTGATAACCACTGAAGCATGAGATCTCACTTCTGTCATCATACTCAGGGTGTTAGGAGAGAGGTGGGCATTCATGCCAAGATCCTCAATAGGATTCAAAACTCCCATGCAGAGGATGACTACCGAAACAACAAACTTACAAGTTCCTCCATAAACTGCAAGGAAAAATCGCCTGCTCCCTCCATTTCCGACAAGGAAGATGCTTATGGATCCAATTCAGAGTCTTACTCATTCCAAAGACCTGCAACCACATCCACTGAGTTGAAGATTTCAAAATTGGACACTAAAGAACCAATTCATATGAAACAATACAGTCGCAGCGAATTAAATGAATCAGTCGGGCATACAGAGATTCAAGTTATAGCTGGTGCCATATTAGGTTTGGTTGTGGGATTGGCCACAGAACTTGTTTTGTAAGTATATTCCTCAAACAAGTGTATTATTTTGAGTGAATTGTCCTGTTTGTGGGTGCTTAATCACCTTACAGATGTTTTATTTTGTTCATAAAAGAAGAAGAAACAGATCATTCTTTTGGTGTTTGCAAATTTGGTTCCCCATAGTGATTGCCCTTTTAAATAAGGATAAAAATCATGATAATATTTATTGTATGGGATGGTACTTAGTCACAGCTTTTCCAGTCCATAAAATCTGGACCGTCCGTTTTTTAATCCAACGGATGTAATGAAACTGACTAGAGAAGTTTTCCAGGAGCGTCGGCTCACCGGAGGTGAGCGTCAAGCCCTCGGAGTCTCGCGGCAGATCGGTTGCTGAGCCAGCCAATGCCATGGCGTCTCGGGTTCGATCGATCTCGCCGAATCCTTCCTCTCTTCTTCGTCCTCCCTCTCCGAGGTAACTCCTTTCGCTCGGCTCGTTATTGCTCGTTCGATCACTATGGAGGTTTTGAAAAGATTGGTGTTTGCTTCAGTGTTTCGCGTGAACTGGGGCCGCCTCCTGCCGCTTCACAGCGCGGTGTCCTCGGCGCGGCTGATTTCGAGGCTGGGGATCGACGCATCCTCGAGGTCGTTGTCCCAAGACGTGTTCTTTCAGTTCTTGGTTGGGTAAGCAGTCACTGGTTTCTGGATTTCTTTCCATTTTTGGTGCTTGCCCCTTATTCAATGCATTTCAATTTCTTTTATGCTTGTCGGTAATGAAAATTCTTGGATTATGTAGATTGGGGCGGTTCTGTTTGATCTCGTTTTACCTGGAAAAGATCAAACAAACGACCAACTTCAAATTTTGCTGAATTAGTTAACATTCTAGAACCAAGAAAGCATTTAGGCTGTGAGAGCAAGTAGTGATTTTCCTTCCTTTTCTTCATAGTTCAGGCTTCCTTGACCACAGACCTATAAGTGTTGAGATGTCTAGGAAATATGAGTTCCCTTTACACTGCAAAAGCTTGTACATCATGAATCTTCTTTTCATGGAATTGTTTATGTGTGAGATAACATTGATTGAGAGGCTGCTAGAGAGCACTAAGAACATCTGACTGTTCATAGGCCAACTTCTGCTACTCTTATGTAGGCCAACTTGATACAGCTAGGGCACTTATTATCCTCTTCAAACTCAGAGCACATTGTTTTGGTGCACAAATCTGGAATTGTCTCCAAGGTAGTCGATTAGTAGGGAGAAATAAGCTCGAACGGTCAGCACTGCGTTATGTTGCTTCAAGTAGGAAGTTGCACATAAAAATGAAATGGCAGATAGGAATTTGAGTAAGAAAAGAGGGTGAAAATTTTGTGAACATTGGAAGCATAGTAAGAGTGGTGTTGTAGTATGTACTAAGTAGCATGGCTGAAATGTGGCTGGACTGTAAATTTTTACAAGGTTCTTTACTCCTTTTTTGGAAACAATTTTTTTCCATATGCAATAAAGGGGAAAAACACATTAGAAGATCTTGTGAGAGTGAGATATGATAATTCATTACTCAGGAGAAACAAGCAAAGAGTAAGATGTGGCTTTTTAGTTCAGAGTGAGTGATCGAGTGACTCAATAAATGTAAAAGGGGTGACTTTATGGTTGCTTCAATTTCCCCTTATACTTGTGTTTGAGACAAAAGTGCTTCTTATTCTTAACCTGGATGCTGGAGAGTTTGAGATGACGGTGCAGTAGTGTTCAAGTTCGCGTTGCTGTGGCATAGCTAAGGACTGGGAATGCATGAAAACTGACAACAACAGTCTTTGACGATGATGGAGGGTGGCTTACATATGATGTCAAATGGCACGGGGCCTTGTGATAGAGGAAGAAGGGCAGAGGGGAGATCATGGATGAAAACAAAGGGTAGATGGGACTTACGGACGATGACAAAGGGCAGGAGGGTTCGGAGTCAACTACGAAGGGCAAAGGTGGGCTCACAATCAATGAAGGAGGGTTTAGGGGATCTTGAGGATGAGAGTAGAGGATAGAGAGCTGATGGTTGGGTGAGAGGAAGTTATTTTCCCCCCTAAAATGGCCACATAAAATTTCATTATTTGTGATTATTTTTCGTCAAACACCACATCACCTGGAAGAAAGTGACACAAAAGAAATGAACTCCTTATATGATCCTTTCTTTACTTTCCATCCAAATCAACAGACCCTTAGTGTCCTTGTTTTATGTTTTGATCAGTTTTTGCCTTCTTATCTTCCTTGGAAGATCTTGAGTTAATTGTTCCTGTTCACAATTCATGTTTTTTTTCTTCAGTTTATTATCATTTACAAGGCAAGAACTGATGTTTATTGCTTCACATTTCCTACAGAGCTGGCTCTCTCCGTCCTCAATGGATTTGAATTTGCGGTAATCGTCGTCCACATTCTGAAGATTTCTGGTTAGTTTGTTCCTGTTCTCAAAAACATTAGAATTTCTTGTGACTGAACTCATTGTCTTCGAATACAGATCGACTTGCCTGCTTCGATTGGCCGGTCGGATCCATTTGTCTTCGAGTTGTGGTTAAATTGAATGTCATGATCGAAGCTTGATGAGTCTCACTGTAAACAATCAGGATTGTCCATCAGCTTCTGGCTAGCATGCTCGATCGATCTCACAGCAAACAATTAGGATTGTCGATGCCCAATCAATCTCACCGAAAGCTAGCTATTAGGCTTTGTTTATCAGTTTCTGCCATACTTTCACTCCACCATGAACCCTAGCTAGCTGGCATTGTCCTCCACACTCACACTCTTTGTTGCTAATCCTTTAAACCTCGCATGCCTCGCCTCTTCTCCGTCAACTGTTCTCTTCTCTTCCGGTCGACTGTTCACCGAAATAGAAAGAATTTTTTAAAATTTGAGCTTCCCTCTTATCCCAAGAGGATAAATAGACCATACGGATTCGTTTAGAATCCTATCCCCCATCATTGTCAAGTTGTCATAGTACCATAAGGACCACGCCCTCCCATTCAAAGTCCCACTTCATCGTACTGGGGAATCTCCCCTAAACACCAGTAACTCCTCTCACAATTCTCACCTATTGTGACCCTCTTCCATGTGCTCTAGTGGCTCGAGATCGGATGGGATCGGATCGGATCGGATCGACTAACTGATCGGGTTTAGATCAGCCGGTGCAACTGGGTTTAGATGAACCTGAAAAAAGTGGCTGAGGTGGTGGGGGAATGAATGCAGAATGCCATGCTGTCCCTGTTGCCGTCTTTTGTTTCCATTCCATTTGTTGCTTTCACCGCAGTAATCTTTGTCTGCCATCGTCCGGTGCACGAAGCATCTTTCCTTCTCTCTCTCTCTCTCTCTCTCTCTCTTCCCTCTATATCAGCACGTTCGGCTCCTCGTCGCAATTCTGTTCCCCTCCCCGGCCTCTGCTCGCCGGAATCGGACATGAGTCGGTGGCTCCGGCGGCTGTGGAGCGGCAGGGAGGCGAAGGCCCCCGGCGTCCAGGAGGGAGCGACGGAGAAGAGGAGATGGAGCTTCTGGCGGCCGAGGGAGTGCCTCCCCGCCGCCCGCCGGAATCCTGCACCCGAGCAGAGCCAACGCGCCGTCCTCCTCCGCCGTGGGGCTGCTGGCGGAGGGCCACGGGACGCTACGTGCGGCGGCGGTCGTAATCCAAACAGCGTTCAGGGGATTTCTGGTAACTCCTCTATACTGACAAATATGAATATAAATATTTATATTTATATTTATATTTAAATAAATTATTTTAAGGCGAGGAAGGCACTGAAAGCACTCAGAGCATTGATCAAGCTGCAAGCTTTAGTGAGAGGCCATCTGATACGTAAACAAGCAGTGACGACTCTTCGCAGGATGGAAGCTCTTGCTAGAGCTCAAGCCACCACCATTCGAGCTCGAAGATCCTTAGTAAGTCTCGTTTCAAACCTCTAGCTCAAATTTACCATTGTCGATCGACATCCTCAAGCTTTATTGGTTCCGTCGCAGGAACGCCTATCCTCGAGCTTCGACAGCTCCACGAAGATCGTCGAGATCGATCTCAACGCACACCACGCGAGATGCTCCCCTGCTCTCGGCCTTATGGATGACTCTCAACTTCTTGCATTCCGCTCGCCAGTTCCAGTTCCCCGCCGAATTGCAATCCCAAACCGAAAAAACTACCACCAAGAGAATGACTGTGAATGCTGCTGGTACGAGGAGAACATGAAAGGCCGGTTGCCTGCCACTGCACACAACACGCCCAAGTACATGAACGTTTATGGCGATGGAGGTGGATTTGTTAGGGCGAAGAGTGTGGCGAACTCACCCAAGTTCATGGCAAGCACACAGTCCTCTACGGCAAAGCGTCGGTCGTGTCAAGGTAGAGTAGAGGAGCCGAGGAGGAGGCAGCCTTTGAGCGAGGTGAATGCGGAAGCAAAAGCCGGTTCTTGTTGTCATGGGGAAGAAGAGGGGTTTAGTTTCAAGAGCGTAGTGGTTGGAAGGCTGGAGAGGTCATCTTCAGAGCACTTGGTGAAAAAGAATTGATGATACAGTTATTTCAATGGTATTTGTGTAAGAGATCTCCTCTTCTTTCTTATCATTGTTCTGCCAGATCAATACCACTTAATCCTTCATTGAAGAACAAGGCACAATGAAATACTAGTTCAATCTTCACCTAATAACATAATGAAAAGGGAACTATCTATATCTTAATCGATTCTTCCAGTAAACACTTTTCAGTATGCACCATCATCATCATCATTGGCCAAGACTACTGAACTCTGAAACTTACCACAGGAGGAGTGTGGAAGATCAACATGTCATGGAGGTGTGAAAGGAAACTAAAGTCACAGATGGATTCTGATACATGTGATTGATGATGATGAAAAAAAATAAAGTTTGGAAAAATGTGGTGAATTAATAATTCTCCATGCAATGCATCATATCATGTTCATCCAGTCAGTCACTCTGTCCTAAACTTTGTCAAGTCAATTACTCCTTTACCTTAAAGGCCAAAGGGGCCCCTCACTGGAGGACAAGCAGCTCCTCCTCCACAGTTACCAGTGGTAGCCATGGCCATGAATGGCAGAGATGCTGCTGCTGCCTGGTATCTATGGGCATATCATGGTGGTGGTAGACCAGATGATAACAGATCAGGGTCCTCAGCATTGCAGGACCACCATCAGGTATAGTTTTCAAACACTACTTGAGACCGTTTCGATCGGACGAAGAAACGGAAACCAGTTCTGATTTTGAAAAACATTGGACCTGACTCACTGTGGATCACTCTATTTTGCTACTGTTTCATGTGTACCAGCTTACGCCATTGCAGGACCACCACAGGTTTGGTTTTCAAACAAAGTTTCAGGTTGGTTCGACCAGAAGAAATGAAGACCGATCTGATTTTGAAAATTAACATTGGATCTGACTCACTGTGGATCACTCTATTTCCTGCTGCTTCATGTGTACAAACTTACAGTACTTGCAGGAGCCTCCTTGAAGACATTAAAGAGTACTGCTGCAACCTACACTGAAGAATGATCAGGTTTGGTTGGATCCAACAATGGCAGTAGACTTAGCAGAATGCAGGCACATGGTCAAATAATTCACCACCATGTTCGATCAATCAATACTCGACATGCTACTCTATTTACGACGATAAGGTTCTGCGAGCTAATTGAATGAAAGCATGGAGCCACAGAATTGGGATTTACCTGCTCAAAATTTCATGTGGGGGTTCAGGTTCACAGGCATTTATCTGAGCAATAATTGAAAGCATGTGAGGCCTACTAGTGAGACGGAGATTTAAAGCAAAGCTAAGGATAGTAAGCCTTTCAAATCGATTTGAGGACAGTTTCGGTGTGTCCATTTTTTCATGCAGATTTTGAATAGGAAAGCTCATGATTCAGGACCCTAAAAATTGGAGGATTGAGGGAACACCAGACCAAAGCTCCTTCACATGAACTTCAAATTTTTCATTCTCTACTCGCGATTCCTGAAACACATGTGTTAGTAATAGGTAGACGAGCGATGTTTTCAACATAATAAAAATCCATTTAGACCCTAACCACAAATGTACAAGGCAACAGGCCCGACTACGAATGGATCTAGTCTGCATCAACTCTTAAGTTGCCCTAACAATACCAAGAAGATTTAACTCCAATGTGATGGATTTATTTTATGTATAAAAAGCATTTGCTACATTCCCTATGCAATAAATCTAAAATCCATCAAAATAGTTGTTTAGGAACCAACTCTTTCATAATCCTATTTAATTCAGTGAATAAATAATAAGATATATGATTGATTTTCAAACATATAACCAAATTATTCTCAGAATTATTTATCATATATCTTATTCTCCTCTCAGTAACTTTTCCCCAAAATTTATCCACTTGCTCGCTCACTCTAGGAAGGGCTTTATCATATGAAAAGTAATCTCTTGCAAACCATATGTGCATGTTACCTAGCATTGTTCTACATGGCGGAATAGTCCTAGAGAAGTGCATACCAGCCCTTGCATATGCCTTTTTGTGATGAAAAATGATACACTACATGAAAACGCAGCATGATACACTATAGAAAAAGCAAGACCTGGATCCCACATCCATATAGTGTAGTGTATCATGCTGCGTTTTCATGAAGTGTATCATTTTTCTTTTGTGATATCTTCCATCTCAAAAGTGGTAAGAAATAATTAGTAGCAAAAATAGCTTCGGAGTCAGATGTCCATTGCAGTGTTCTTCTCTAACAAAATGAAAAGTTAGTGTTGCATAGCTGCCATTGGGAAGGAACCCTTGGTCTCCTCAATTTAACTTTAGAGCAGCAAAAGCTGAATGATATTATGTATTCCATTATATACGCAAGTACCATTTTACCATATAGCATAAGACAATGGGTCATCCTCCCACAAGATGCATTTCTTGAAACAATAAGAAAAGGAGTTCAAATTCTCACTTAAATGTTGAAAGAATTAAGAAACACAAGTAAGAACAGCTTTGGTATAAATACCTATTAACAGTCACATTAAAACATGTTGCTTCCCTGCTGATTCAAGTATTCAAGTCAGAATCAATCACCAGATCTTCGGTTTATATAGATATAATTGCAAATAAGTGTTATTTATTTTCGGTTCTTATCTTCTGTTCATGAAAAGCACAAAAACAACAATGCAAACCAGCCATATGTCCAAACTATTTGGGACTACTTAAATTTTATCTCATCATTGAACTGAGTGATATGTGAAATGCTAGAAATAAACTGATCATTTATATCAATTAAAATTCAATAAACTGGTCGTTTATGTCAATTAAAATCTTAATTATGTTAAATTTAATTGCTTACACCTTCAAACCTTGATTGTTTCAACTAACCTTTGGAATTTATATAATAATATTTTTAATTTTTCCTAGAAATAATGGAGATTTAACAAATGAATTAACCAAAGCTTTAGAGTGAATTAACAAAGTGAAGACTGGAGATTTAGACATTAGTCATAAATCCAATAACATTAGTCCAGTAACATAAACAAAGTCTTCCCTAATCTCACAAATAAAAAAAAGTGAATTAACAAGGAATTTTTAAGAAGGAACAACAACTGACTGTTACAATTAATCTACAAACCAAGGATTGTGGTGCAAAAACAACAAGAAATTTGACATCAGGAAGCAGTCAGCCTCTATAGACACCTGAAGGATCTGCATTTTGCACGATCCATGGATGTTCAAGCAGCTTGTGAAGTGGAAGGCGCTGCATCGAATCCTTGACGAGCATCTGCAAGTACACAACAAGGCCATGCTTAGATGATGAACACTGCCGTGTTCTTATCGAGTAACATTGGTACGAGGCCACAAGGATCTCTCATCAATCACCTGGGTAATAAGATCCTGTGCACCAGGAGAAACAGTTGGCTTCGAGGGAAACTTAAGATCAACTTTCACAATCCTGCATTCGCGGTAAACAGGTCGATAGAGACACGAATAATTCGAGGAGTAACATGGGTTTCCAAAAACATTTAAAAGCCTTTTGGCAACATCAGACAAATGCACACCTTCTGTATGTATCGGAATGTTCCTTTGCTTCAAATGGAGGCACCCCATAAAGGAACTCGTAGCACAATACACCCAAGCTCCAAATATCCACACTAGCATCATGTTGAATGCTTTCCACTATAACAAAAGTAAATGCAGGAAAAGAATGTCAGAGGGGACTAATTTTAGGCTGAGTTAATCCTGGTCGGTTGCTTGTGAATGATCGAATTAACTCAGCTGGATTATGTAGCTATTTTGAAGATTTTTATAGGATGCCACTGATGGTAAAGATTGTCATACCCATTTCAGGGGGGAGGTAATCAAGTGTTCCACACATGGTCTGTCTACGGTTAAATGTGTGGACTGACCACCCAAAATCTGCAATTTTCAGCTCACCCTACATGAAGGGTTCACTTCTTAAGCATTTTTATGCATTGTATTTGAGGTTAAATTAAACATAGTGAGAGTTACCTGGAGTCCAATCAATAAGTTCTCTGGTTTAATATCTCTATGTATCACATGCTTCCCGTGGAGATATATCAGAGCTCGTGCTAAAGATGCAATGTACTGGAATTATAAACATGAAAACAGGTAAGTGAAAGAGAGAAGAAAAGGCTTATATAACGCATTGGGACAAAAGAATTTGAGTTCTAGAAGCCGAAAATGATAAGTGTTCCTACACTAACAAGAATCCATCCTTAACTTGATAGGCACATAAAACGCATACAGTAATAAGATTATTTATTCATGTTTGCAAACACAGAAAACCTATTCTTATTGCCAAATGCACATATTTATTCATTGACGATCATTATGTGTTGTGTGCAAAGAATTCAAAGTAGCAATTCTTCTCACTGAAGCCATTGACTACTGCAGTTCCTTGTAGAGTTCAACGACACTGGGATGAAAGAAATTGAGTCCTAGGAGTTGACTAAGAAATTAAAAAACACAAAGTTCAGAACGTTTGTTCATGTTTGCAAACACACTAGCCTCATTAAATTTGCAAATGCACAACACTTGTACACACAGTGAGAAAGGAACTGCAAATTCTATGGGTAAATGATTAGAGTGAGTCCTTCATTGGAAATAGATGAAAGCTCATACACTGATAACCATTACTGTGTGTTTGCAAAGAACTCACTGTAGCAGTTCGCCTCTCACTGAAGCATTTGGACTTCTGTAGTTCCTTGTAGAGTTCACCTTTTGCTGCATATTCCAGTATCAAGTAAACTCGAGTCTGTGATACAAAGGAGAATCTAGGTCAACTGAGGTGGCAAAAACAAAATTCAGGTCTAATATGCCCACAATCTTTATAAGTCAAGATAGAGCCGAACCTGATCATAGAAGTAACCATATAGGCGTAATATGTTTGGATGCCGGAGGTGGCTTTGTATCTCAACTTCACGTCGTAGTTGATGCTCAACTTGAGATTGTTTGAGCTGGCTCTTGAAAAGCACTTTCAATGCCACGATATGGTTGCTCTGCCTCGCCAAAATGACACATAGAAATCCGTTATAACAGGATCGAACGTATTATAAAAATAAACTCCAATATACTAAGCATTTGAGCAATCACTGATATTAAAGAGGTCCGGCACTGGAAATTCAAGCTTTCATCATTCTTAATTTAACAATATTATTAGTTTAAGAAAAGCGTTAGATAAATCTGTCAGAATTGACTCTCATACCTTCTTTTCCCTGGCCAGGTAGACATGGCCGAACTTTCCTCTTCCAAGGGGCTTCCCGATATCAAAATCATTCAGCGTCCATCGTTTCTCCACTGCTGAAGCCTTCAAAGGAGACTATTTGGGAGAAGAAAGCGTGAGTTCAACTATTCGAAACCTTTGAAATCTCTATCTAACAATCTATTGTCAGTTTCGAACGTCATATCAAAGTCATGACAATGGGAAGCGATAAACAAAACAGATCAAATCTGGTGACCGAGCAAAGGCCTAATATCGAACCAAACAGACCGATCTAATTATAGCACTTAATTCATCATTACCATTCTTAAAAAGAAGCTTAAGATGAAAATCCCAAATTTGCAAAGATAAAATACAAAAGAGTTGGGAGAAAAAAGGACAAATTTGGGGTGATCTGAAGATCTAACAGCCCACTAGCTTCCTTTCCAAGAAGAAGAAAAGAACTCATCGAATCCGAAGAAACGAGCGCGAAGTCAAAACCTGATTCTTCTGGCGAGGAAAAGATGGATCTAAACCCTAATCATTTCAAGAATACCGACAATAAGATCATGGATCTAGAAAACCAGGTCTATTACCTTCGGTTCCTGCTGCGATTCGGCGGCGATCGCCATCAAGGTGAGGGAGGAGTGATTGAGAACTGGAGACGGGATCGAATCGCTGGTGGAAGAAGCTGACGCAACAAGCAACTGGTATTTGAATTGAGAGGACGCTCCAACGGTCGGATTCTTAGAAACGCGAAGTTCAATTATTGCGATGGGAAAATTTTCAAACTCACCCTACATTCTTCTCTATTTCTGAAAAAAGACAATAAAGTTAACAATTATCAAAATACTCCCTCAAATTTTACTCTTTTTTCTTTGTTACCGTGAACCCTGTCTTTGATCGGGCAGGTGATTCTTGTCTTCTAAGCTAGCAGCTACGTGTCACCTTTCCATACCGGGATTATCCTAATTAAGCTAATTATTAGCGTTCTCTAATTTTTTAACGTTCGCAAACCAATCAAGGGCGGAACGTGGACAAACCGCCGATTGGGAGACTTCCCTTCTCCGCCCCCCAGGGCGTGAGGGTGGCGCTCCCTCACGCGCCGATTGTTCCCCCTCTCCGTTCAACATCTCATCGAAGCTCCGGCGATCCTTCCGTCCTTCCTCTAAAGTCGTCGTCTTTCTCAGGCTTTTTCGTCATTTGCTGGTGCGCGCTCGAATCCCTTTTGTTCTTCCATTGGGAGTTAAAAAAATTTTGTGTGTGTGTGTTTTCCCGCATCTAATTGGTAGAGGTGTTGGCTTTGTTGAATTCTTATAGATGCATTCGAGCATTCCTCGATTCATCCGGGCGTTTATCTTGATTCTATATTATTCCTTTAGGATCGATTTCGTGTCATTTTGTATCTTCAATAGATGCATTCGTGTTGGAGTGTTTTCTCGTAAAAAATTTGCAATTTTTTATGATGGGGAACAATGTGAATGTGTGTGGCAGGAGAAGAGAAGAAATGGCCCGGAGAAGGTTACATGAACGGCTCCGCTGGTCCAATCTCTACACTTTTTCTTGCACCCGCCCCACCACGGAGACTAGCAACGATGAATCCCCGGCTCTCAGAGGTCCTGGATTCTCGCGGGTGGTACATTGCAACCAACCCGGGTTGCACTACAAGAAGCCACTCAAGTACTCATCCAACTCCATCAGCACCACCAAGTACAACATCATCACTTTCCTCCCAAAGGCCATCTTTGAGCAATTCCGTCGCGTGGCCAATCTCTACTTCCTTCTCGCTGCACTCTTCTCTCTCACCCCGTTGACACCCTTCTCTGCTGTGAGCATGATCGCCCCCTTGGCATTTGTTGTTGGGCTCAGTATGGCCAAAGAGGCGTTGGAAGATTGGAACAGGTTTATGCAGGACATGAAGGTCAATAGCCGTAAGGTCAGTGTCCATCGAGGAGAAGGACGGTTTAGCTACAAACATTGGCAAGAGGTTTGTGTTGGAGATGTAGTGAAGGTTGAGAAGGATGAGTTCTTCCCAGCTGACTTGCTTCCTTTGTCCTCGAGTTATGACGATGGCATTTGCTATGTTGAGACCATGAATTTGGACGGAGAAACAAATTTGAAGGTTAAAAGATCTTTGGAAGTGACTTTACCTTTGGATGGCGATGTGGCCTTCAGCGACTTTACAGGCACCATCCGATGTGAGGACCCTAATCCTAGTCTCTACACTTTTGTCGGTAACTTTGAGTATGAAAAGAAGGTTTATGCACTTGACCCTAGTAATGTTCTACTCAGGGACTCAAAGCTTAGGAATACCACATTAGTATATGGAGTGGTTATTTTCACTGGGCATGACAGTAAGGTTATGCAGAATGCTACACCATCGCCGTCAAAGAGGAGTACAATAGAGAAAAGAATGGATAAGATCATATACATTCTCTTCACCATTCTTGTGTTAATTTCATTGATTAGTTCGACCGGCTATGCTGTGTTCATAAAGTTTGGGATGCCACACTGGTGGTACTTGCAGCCAGCCGACACTTCATACATCTACGACGCATCAAAGCCCATATTATCTGGCATCTACCATCTTGTCACTGCTCTTATTCTTTATGGATACCTGTTACCTATTTCACTTTATGTTTCAATTGAGGTTGTCAAAGTGTTGCAAGCAACGTTCATTAATCGAGATATTTACATGTGTGATGAGGAAATGGGCGAAACAGCGGAAGCAAGAAACGTCCAACTTGAACGAAGAGCTTGGTCAAGTTGATACAATACTGTCAGATAAGACTGGCACCTTAACGTGCAACCAAATGGATTTCTTGAGGTGCTCCATTTCTGGAGTTCCATATGGTCTGGGTTCTAGCGATGTGGATATGGCTGCTGCAAAGCATATGCTATCAGAAGCTTCTTGTAAAACTGGTGAGCATAAAGATATTGAAGATCTTTGGGAGGGCAGTGGGAATGGTTTAGGCTCACCAAAAAGAGAATTGGAAGGCGCCATTGTTGGCGTGGTTGAGAATTCACATAAGCCTACCATAAAAGGTTTTAACTTTGAGGATGAACGTCTCATGCATGGGAATTGGTCAAAGGAGCCAAATTCTGGTACAATTCTTGTATTCCTGAGGGTACTTGCTCTATGCCACACAGCGATCGCCGAGCCAAATGAGAAGGGCAATGGTTTTACTTATGAAGCAGAATCACCAGATGAAGGAGCTTTCCTAGTTGCAGCGAGAGAATTTGGGTTTGAATTTTCAAAGAGGACCCAATCAAGTGTCTTTGTGAGGGAAAGATACTCTCCTTTAGAGGAACCTGTAGAAAGGTCAAAGTTACATCTGAATGCTTTTATCAGTCAATTATTTGTCTCCATGGTAGATCATGGAATCTAAATTAGCCAGTTATGCTATAGGGAGTTCAAGATTCTTAATATATTGGAGTTCAACAGCAAAAGGAAAAGAATGTCAGTAATTGTCCGTGACGAGACTGGGCATATCGTTCTTCTATGTAAAGGTGCTGATAGGTACAATAGAATTACTTTGTGTCGTTAAATTTTAGTAATTAATTATATACAAAAATCATAATCATTCAATGCATAAAACTGGGTTGTGCATATAAGATCCATTAAACAAGCATCAACCTTCAATTGTCTGAAACATGCAATTGGGTGAACCAAACAGCATCATTTTGGAGAGGCTGTCAAAAGCAGGAAGAATATATGAGACTGAGACCATCAAACACCTCAATGAATATGGGGAAGCAGGATTGCGCACTTTAGTGTTGGCTTATCGGGCACTTGAAGAATCTGAGTACACTTCCTGGAATGCTGAGTTTCTTAAAGCAAAAATTACAATCGGGCACAATAGAGAAACTGAGCTTGAGCGAGTTGCAGATATGATCGAAAGGGATCTGGTCCTTGTTGGTGCAACTGCTGTAGAAGACAAATTACAAAAAGGGGTATGCTTTTGTGATTTTATTCTTTACCTATGAGCACGCTGACCTTGTTGTTTCTTTATAGGTTCCTCAATGCATAGACAGATTAGCACAAGCTGGTCTGAAGATTTGGGTTCTAACAGGTGATAAGATGGAGACTGCAATCAACATAGGGTATGGATATTACCAGGAAAAAGGTTATATTTGGAAATTGAGCCATTTCTTTCTAGCCTTCACTTAAACTCCAATACCTTACCTATTGCAGATTTGCTTGTAGTTTACTTAGACAAGGCATGAAACAGATATGTTTATCTGTGGATAGCAGTAAAATATTATCATTAGACCCAAAAAAGGTACATCAGTTTGACACATTTGTTAAACTATTGCTGTGTATTGCTCTCGACAAAACATTAACATCTAGTGTTGGTGTATTTTTAATTGAGGAATGACTCAGGCTGCGAAAGATATTATTTTGATGCAATTAACTGAGGCCTCACAAATGGTCAAGCTAGAGAAGGATCCTAATGCAGCATTTGCAGTGATCATAGATGGCAAAACTTTAACCTATGCCCTGGAAGATGACTTGAAGAACCATTTTTTGAGTCTAGCGGTTGAATGTGCTTCTGTCATATGTTGTCGAGTGTCACCAAAGCAGAAGGCATTGGTAATGATAGAAATACTTAGTACTCTATTGTTTTTTGAACAAGCTAATTATTTTGAAAAAAAATTAGTGTAGTTATAGTAATGCATATCTGCCTTCATTTAGGTGACTCGGTTGGTTAAAGAAGGTACAGGAAAAACTACTTTGGCTATAGGTGACGGTGCAAATGATGTGGGCATGATACAAGAGGCTGATATTGGTGTCGGAATTAGTGGGGTTGAAGGAATGCAGGTTTGCAGTGTGTTTTTTTGGCTAAAATTTCAGCTGACTCATAGGACTCTGAAATCATATAAGTGGAAGACACTGAAAACTAGTATACTACTAGCAAGCTGCTTACTTTTTCTTTTTTGCTATTGCAGGCTGTAATGGCTAGTGATTTCGCCATTTCTCAATTTTGTTTCCTTGAACGACTTCTTGTTATACATGGCAATTGGTGCTACAAGAGGATAGCACAGATGGTGAGTTTTACTTAACACTAAATTGATGCTTTTGGAGGTAATTCTCTAAAGAATCTTGTTCATTCTGTGTGTTCAGATCTGTTACTTCTTCTACAAGAACATTGCCTTTGGCCTCACAATATTTTATTTCGAGGCTTATACTGGCTTCTCTGGACAATCAGTGTTTGATGACTGGTACATGTTATTGTTCAATGTCATTCTAACATCTTTGCCAGTGATATCTTTAGGTGTCTTCGAACAAGACGTATCTTCTGATGTGTGCTTACAGGCAAGTGCAAATATTTAGATACATTTTCGGTATGTTTTTCAATGAACATGGATGTTTCACATTCATATGATACTAGTCTTTCGCAGTTCCCAGCCTTGTACCAACAAGGACCAAGGAACCTTTTCTTCGATTGGTACAGGATCTTAGGTTGGATGGGCAATGGTGTATGTTCATCGGTATTGATCTTCTTCCTTAGCATCCAAATATTCTCCAGCCAAGCATTCTGCGCCGAGGGACAGACTACCGACATGGCTATTGTTGGAACAATCATGTTCACTTGCATTGTTTGCGCTGTGAACCTACAAATAGTTCTGATAATGAGTCACTTCACCTGGATCCAGCACCTCTTTGTGTGGGGCAGCATTGCCACATGGTACCTCTTCCTGCTCGTCTACAGAATGTGCTCCCCCTTGATCTCCAAAAACGACCACCAGATACTCTCGGAAGCCCTTGGCCCTGCCCCTGTCTATTGGGTTGCCACTCTTCTCGTCACTCTCACCTGCAATCTCCCTTACTTGGGCTACATCTCCTACCAAAGAGTTGTAAACCCACTCGATGACCATATCATCCAGGAGATCAAACACTACAAGATGGATGTCGATGACATGCATATGTGGAAGAGAGAGAGGTCCAAGGCCCGGCAGAAGACGAAGATTGGTTTTACAGCAAGAGTAGATGCCAAGATCAGGCAACTAAAGATGAAGCTGCAGAAGAAAGTATCATTGAGCATCCAGACTCAACCATGATACATCTTCGATTGTAATATTTTTGGCTCATGAGTTTTCTTTCTTTTGCTACGTCGTGTGTAACATCTATACCTGCATTGAGGCAAAGTTTCATGGACAGGGATTAGCTTAGGTTTGCATTTACATGTGTTGTTTCAGTTTTGTTGTATGAGTGTTGGTCCCTTTGTCGATACGAGTTCATTGTAAAGCCATTCTTGAGCAAGTCGGGCATTGTAACGATATATCGTTCATAAATATTAAGACCAGTTTAAAAAAAGAACATATGTATTTAAATTTCAGTATTTTCCCTAGTAATATAAAAAATAATTTGCATATCAAACTCCTACTTCTCTATCAATCACTTCTCTTGCAACTATTTGATTCATTTTGTGTTTATCTTTGTTTTTTAAAATTTCTGTCAACACATTTTGATAAAGACATTTAGAATGTTATATGCAATAGCTCCAACAACTAAGATGCTCTTTGAAGGCTTCTCCAATTTTTGGAATCATCTTGGAAGCAAAATAATAATAATAATAATAATAAACTCTGCCTTATTGGCATGATCTACTTGTATATAAGTGCCTCCTTAGGCAATTCAATCATTCACCAACATGCTCACAATGGAGGCACTACTTGTGCTCATTGCTGCATCAATTTTCTTCCTCCTCGTCTTCCAAACTTCTCGGAGAAATTCAAAGCGAAAGCCCGGTAATATTCCACCCGGAGACATGGGTTGGCCTATCGTCGGAGAAACTCTCATGTTCATGAAGCCTTCTTTGTCGACCACTGTTGGGGGTTTCATGGAGCAACATATGGCAAGGTTTGTAGTAGCTTTGCTATGAACAAGTTGCAAGTTGTAATTTTTTCAATCTTCGCTAGTTTCTGAAGTGAATTCGGTTGTAGATTTGGGAAGATATTTGTGTCCAACCTCTTTGGGAAACCCATAGTCGTGTCGGCTGAGCCCGAGTTGAATCGGTTTCTGTTCAAGAATGATACAAAGATGTTCGAACCGGGTTGGCCTAAATCTTTTTTAGAAATTGTCGGGAAATCATCGATATCTTTCTTGGTTGGAGATGCACACAAGCATATGAGATCGATCATCGTTGAATTCTTGAGCACTCATAGGATCCGAAACCTGTTCTTGCAAGATATGGAGTATATGGCTTCCTTCATTATGGGTTCATGGAAGGATGGCACTGCAATATCTTCTTTGGATGAAGCAACCAAGGTAATCAATCATGTTACACAATTAAGTTCGATATCATGATGAACACACAAGAAAGCTTCACTTTTCTTGGAAAATTTTCAGTTTTCATTTTACATCATGGTGAAGAACATCTTGAGCATCGGACCGGAGGATCCTCTTATCGAGAGGCTGCGAAAAGAATACAACACTTTCATAAGAGGCCTTGTATCTTTTCCACTCAAAATACCCGGTACAAGATATTGGAAGGGTCTAAAGGTAGGCACTAAATTCAACATACTTCTTCTTTTCAACTACATGAATTTGACTCCTTTTGTGGTCGAAATGTTCTAAATTTCTTCCTCTTCGCTATCTGAGAAAGTCGAGGAGAAATCTCCTTGAAATTCTGTACCAAGAGATAGAGGAGAGGAGAAGAGTGGGCAGCGACGAATTGAGATCGAAGAAGGATGACCTCCTTGATTGGGTGATCAAGAACACAGACTACTCTCTTGAGAAGATTGGCGACATGATGCTGCATACTCTTTTTGCAGCTCATGATACTTCCTCCAGGGCCATCTGCTTGATGATCTATTTCCTCGACGACTGCCCAAAAGCCATTGCAGAACTAAAGGTAGCCAAACAAATTAAAACAACCTTATAAAAGATTAGGCAAAAATCAAACTTGTTTTGAGATTTAGTTCCTGTTAAGAGTTTCAGTGTGTGTCTGAATTCTTCTATCAGGAAGAGTTTGCTGGTGTGATCACATCAAAGCAACAAAGCGGAGGGAGTAAACTGACCTACGAGGACTATAAATCAATGAACTTCACTCAATCTGTAAGTTCACTAAGAAGCTACAGTTCAGTACTCGTCGTATTCAGAGCAGTGGAGTTAAGGCTCGGAGATGTTGTTGTTTAGGTTATCAGCGAGACATTAAGGCTCGGAAACATCGTCAGCCACATCCAGAGGAAGGTGTCCACAGACATCCATTTCAAAGGTGAAAGAAAAAGAAAAACAAAATACTGGACGATAAAAATGAACATGAAATTATAACTTACTGCAAAGCCTTTTCAGGTTTTCTGATTCCAAAGGGATACCATTTCGCTGCCCACTTCAGTGCTGTGCACTTGGACCCCGAGCTGTTCGAAGACCCTCAGCGCTTCGATCCATGGAGGTGGCTTGTGAGTGCTTTGCGAACTGTGTCTGTTCATTTGAGGTTGGTGGATTTGGACTGATGCATGCTTGTTTGTTTTGTGTTGTTGTTTGTGGCTTCAGAGGTCTTCTTCTGGGCTGAAGACGAGGAGGAGCAGTGAGTTCATGCCGTTTGGTGGGGGAGCAAGGCAGTGCCCCGGGGCAGAGATTGCGAGGCTGGAGATGGCAGTGTTCCTGCACCACCTCGTTGGAAACTATGACTGGGCTGTGGCTGAACCTGACTGCCCCATGACGGTGCCCTACGTTGACTTTTATAAAGGTCTCCCAATCAGAATTCGTAGTTTGACTAAGCAAGGGCAGGGGGGTTTGACTTTTGATTGATGATTGTTCTTGTTCAATGCATGTGTGGTCAATGCATGTGTGGTAAGCCTAAGGAGAAATGGTTTCTTGAGACCAATGGAAGACGTTGTATGCACTTAAAAATCATCCTTCAAACTATTTAATAGTTCGAAGTTTTATGGGTTCATATATTTATATTTACGTTACATTTACAAGAATTTCATTTTGTTGGTGTAAAAAAAAGGGAAAAAAATGAACGCCAGAACTCGCAAGAAATCTTAAGGACACAGGGGGTCCCGCCTCAAGGCGGACCAGTTGGGTGGGAGGGTCCGTGCGTGGTGGAATAATTGACGGCGGAATAGAAACGGCATCGATGTTTTGATTGACAGTTATAGTTGATAATTTTAATTATTGATTCATATTAGGATTGATTTTTAAATAATACAATATTAATTATCACATTAAAAATTATAATTCAAGAATGTGATTATCTTAACAATCTAATATTTTTCATGATTTTAAAAGTTAATAATTTTTTTTTATAATTATCTTTTAATTTTAAAATTGAGTTAATTTCAATGTAAAGTAAAACTTAATTAAAATTAAATTAATTAAATTAATAAAATTTAATTTAAATATTTATAAATTTAAAAAAGATAATTTTTAAAATTTTTAAAAATAAAATTAATGAATTATATTTATTAATTTAATAAATTATTTTATTAATATATAAAATTTATTTTAAACAATAAAATTAATGAATTATATTTTTTTAATTTAACAAATTATTTAATTAAATAATTATTTTAATGATATATTATTAAAATAAAATTATCAATTTATATTTATTAATCTAATGAATTTTTTTATTAAAATAATTATTTTAATAAATTATTTTATTAAAAAAATATATAAATTTATTTTAAATTTAAAAAATAAAATTAGTAAATTATATTTATTAATTTATTAAATTATTTTATTAAAATAATTATTTTGATAAATTATTTAATTAAAATATATAAATTTATTTTAAATTAAAAAATTATAAATAAATTATATTTATTTTTATATATTATTAATTTATTATCATCATTACTATTATTAATTTTAATATTATTAATTTAATTTAATGTATTTTAAAAATTAATTGGATAAAAAGAAATATAGTAAATATTAAATTAATTATATTTTATTTTTTTAAATAAATAAATTGAATTAAATAATATTAAATTATATTATATGATTACCTATCAGAGCTAACTGTTAACTTTAACCAAACGCGGCCGTCGTCTCTACGAAATCGCTGGAAAAGACGAAGAAGAGGAAGACCGTCATCTCCTCTCTCTCTCTCTCGGTCTCGCTTTCGCTCTACGATGGCGATCTCCGCCGGAGTTGCGAGCCAGCTCCTATGCCGATTGCGCGGCGGAGAACCTCGAACTGCGGTCTCTCCTCGGTCTTCTGTTAGGTTTCCCCGAGATTTTCGTCGCCGGAGCTTGGTCTGTCGATCGTCGCTTACTTCAGGTATTTGTCCTAGAATCCCTCTCATATTTTTATTGTTTCTATGGCAACTCATAATTGATCCCTTGTGCAATACATGTTTGCCCCCTTTACTCATCTCCTCATACGGCAGGCTTTCTTTTTGCCATTCTTCGACAATTTACTTTAGTTTTAAATCCCTAGTTTGACTGCATCTTTGTTGATATGGAATGTTTACAGATCTTAGCTTGACTATACCTCCGTTGATATGAGATGAAAATTTGTTGTGCTTCAAATAGCTTTCTGACTGACTCAGTAGGTACCTCTTGAGATTGAAAGCTATTGTTTTCTTTGTCGAGGTCAGTAGGATTTTAAAGATAAGGAAGCAGTACGATAGCTAATTAAAGGAGAAGCAAGTGAAAAAGAGAAGAAAACGGGTATCATGTTGTGAATGACTTTCTCCTAGTTGTTTTGTTGATATGATGGTAGAAGTTGCTCACTTAAAAACCCTCTGTTGCGAACATTGTCCATTTGCAAATCAACATAACATTTTGAAAACATTTTCATCTTAAAGTCAACAGTTGCAAGCTGGGTGTTAATGACAAATTTCTAAGTTAGCTACTTTGGCTAAGCTGTACGATAGTGATATAGTGTCATCTTCTTGTGATGGTGGATCAGGACTAACTTTTTCTTTCAAGAGTTAAGAAGCTATATCAATCTAATACTTCTTGATTTTCATCATGGCCATAGTGATTGCTCTTGTGTTCAACACTCAAGCGATACTTTGCTTGTTTTAGTTTCTAGTTGCTTTCTCGAGGATGTTTGTTTTGACAGCAATGACTTGAGAATCTTGTTAACTTCCCAATTCACATATATATATACACACACACACACACACACACACACATATTGTCAATTTTGCATTGGAGGATAATTATTACACTCATCTATCCTGCTCTTAACTTAGGCTCAGGTAATCATTAATTGAGGGTTGGTTTGTAGAACACATGTTCATTTTGGCACGATGTGATATGTAATATACCCAATGGTTGGTGACTTCTGGTCAAAAGCAGATCAGATCTATGTGTAGATTCAGGTATTAACAACCTTTGTGGGCGCTTATCCTGTCGCCTATCCGTCACTGTGGTCCACCTGCGTTCATACATAGGCCTCTCCCCTTCCCAGCAAAGATGCGGTTGTGTTCTTTTATTTTTCCAAACTTGGGGATCTTAATATCAGAATATCCTTCAAAAATCCTCCCATCTATCTCAGAATCCATAAGGCTGTAAAAAGTGTTGCTATGTTCCATATAGTTGCGTCGATGAGGAGTGTGTATGTGGATGCATGTAATGTAATATCAAAAGAATATTTCAAATTACTAGTATCGATAAAGCTATTATTGATTCCATAGATGCTTTCCAGTATAATAAATTGTGATGATACAATTTTGATCCAAATTATGCAGAAAACAGCGAACCTTCCTGACTCTGCAACCTTTCTTCTAGTTTCTTTTTAGTTACTACAGTGCCAAGTAAACTTATAAATCCCTTTTTCATATCTAACAATTTGAAGGAAAACTGTTCTCTAACCTCAACATCATATAGCTTTGCAAACTCACTCCCTTATTTCATTTGGACATTTGTATTTTTATTATTTTCTACTGGTATACAATGTTCTCTAAATGCATCTTGCCTCACCAATTAATTTTTAGGTAAAAGAAGATGCACACATTCTATACGTTGAGTTGCTGATTTGTATAAAAGAATTTTAATTTAATTCAAATGGACCTGATTGCAACACAATATTCTCTTTCTGTGCAAGCATCTAAGTAATCAGGTGGTAATTTCCTCAGACGAATTTGTTCGTCACATTATCAGTTCAAGTCTGTGATATTGTTTTGTACTTGGTACTGCTCTGCCTTTTCTACTAATGGATTTCAGTTGCCTACGCAACAAATAAATAATGGTGTTTTCTTTTACCTTATATTCTTTATGTTGTCTAAGTTAATTTCATAATTTGCAGCGGTTCCAGAAACCGGTAGCATTGCTCCTGCAATTTCATTAACTGATAACGCATTAAACCATTTGAATAAAATGAGATCTGAACGCAAAGAAGATCTGTGCTTAAGAATTGGAGTGAGGCAAGGTGGATGTTCTGGCATGTCCTACACTATGGAGTTCGAAAACCGAGCTAATGCACGGCCTGATGACTCAATCATAGAATACAATGGCTTTGTTATTGGTACGTTCTTGCTGCATGTTAGTTCTCGAAGATCTTAATTCTCATTGTTACTTGAGACTCAAACAGATCAAATCATAATTTGGTAGTGTGATATAAGCTTGAACTAATGTTTGTTTCTCGTGTTGCTTGATCATGCAGTATGCGATCCCAAGAGCTTACTCTTCGTGTACGGAATGCAGTTAGATTTCAGCGATGCACTCATAGGTGGTGGCTTTTCATTTAAGAACCCTAACGCAACACAAACTTGCGGTTGCGGCAAATCCTTCGCCGCGGAAATGTAAAGTGTTTATCTTCACTTGTGTGTCTGCATTTACTACTGTTGAAGGCACGTTGAAACCTGATAAGTTACAAGGAAATTTGGCTCAATGTTTATTTTTGGGTTCTTGTGCATCTCTTTGAGTTTTGTTCCATTGTTTAGAATTTCGAAATGATATTTAAGTCCTATCGTTTTAAAGAACAGTGAGAATTTAATAATTAACTTGTTCAAATTTAATTAACTTCTTTATATTATGACAATTTTAATCAAAATTGATTTAATAATATTTGATTAATGTTAAAATTCAATTAATATTTAAGCAGTTTTAATTATAATATTTAATAAACAACAGTTAGTATCTTAAAAAAGAGGGCACTTTTGATAATAATAAAAGCTAAGGCATCCTTTTAAAATTTACCCTAAAGATTTAAATGAGAATTATAGGAAGTGGGCAACGAATCGAACCTTCTGGAACCGTGTGGTCCTTTCGCTCATTTGCCCGGTCCAATTTCAATCTCTACGGTCCGACCGGCGCAGCACTGGCGACTCGTCTCCCCGCCGCCAGTCAAGTGAGGCTGGTCCCGATCGACGGCTGAGATCGGGTTGTGTTCATCTGATCCGTCGATCTCGAAGTCCCTCGGGGCCGATGGTTCTAGAAGAAGCACCAGGGTCTCGGTGGGCGCTTTATGTTGCCCCCTCTCCCCCTTTCCTTGCGCAAGGGCAAACCTAACAGCTCCAACGGCGACGACGACAAATCGGTAAAATATCGATCGGCGATTCGTCGAGGTACGATTGGAATCCACTCCCTTCCCTCGATTCTTCGTTTTTTTATATCCTTTTCAGTTAAGCTTTTAGCTATTTTTCAATAGATCTTTCCTTTGTTTTCTTCGGTTGTTGCTTTGGTTCGTTCTGTTTTTGCTCTTAGTCAGAAATTGAATCCATGGAGCGTCCAGTTTGGCCGATCTCGTAGTTAGATTGCCAGAGCAGTAGTTCAGTGTTACTATAATAAGATCTATTCGTGTTTTTCTGGACGAAGTGTGTGTGTTTTTTTTTTTTTTTTTTTTGGCTTTCCAATATCCATCTTACTAAAAACTGGTTCTTTGATTTGCTAACTGACAGATCACCTTTTAGTTTCGGTCTCGAGATTGCATAATATATATTAAAATGAGCGTTGTTGGATTTGACGTCGGGAATGAGAGCGGCATTGTTGCGGTAGCAAGGCAGCGTGGCATCGATGTGGTTCTGAACGATGAATCGAAGCGTGAGACTCCTGCTGTTGTCTGCTTTGGCGAGAAGCAGCGCTTTATTGGGACTGCTGGTGCTGCGTCCTCAACAATGAACCCGAAGAACTCAATCTCGCAGATCAAGCGTCTTCTGGGTCTGAAATTTTCAGATCCTGAGGTACAGAAGGATATTCAGTCCTTTCCATTTAAGGTGACTGAAGGGCCCGATGGGTTTCCAGTGGTCCATGCAAACTACCTTGGTGAGCTGAGGGCATTTACTCCGACCCAGATCCTTGCCATGGTTCTATCCAATCTGAAGAGTATTGCAGAGAAGAATCTAAATGCAGCAGTTGTTGATTGTTGCATTGGAATTCCAGTTTACTTCAGTGATCATCAGAGGAGAGCGATATTAGATGCTGCTACAATTGCTGGTTTGCATCCTCTCCGCTTGTTCCATGAGACCACTGCCACTGCACTGGCTTATGGAATCTATAAGACAGACTTACCAGAGAATGATCAGCTTAATGTGGCTTTTGTTGATGTTGGACATGCAAGCATGCAAGTTTGTATTGCTGGTTACAAGAAGGGGCAGCTAAAAATATTGTCTCATTCTTATGATCGGTCTCTTGGTGGGAGAGATTTTGATGAAGTCATTTTTAATTACTTTGCCACTAAGTTCAGAGATGAGTACAAGATAGATGTGTATCAAAATGCTAGGGCTTGTATCAGGCTCCGAGCAGCATGCGAGAAGCTAAAGAAGGTTCTTAGTGCAAACCCTGTGGCTCCATTGAACATTGAGTGTCTGATGGATGAAAAGGATGTGAAAGGTTTTATTAAGAGAGAAGAGTTTGAGCAGATCAGCATTCCCATCTTGGAGCGTGTCAAGGGGCCATTAGAGAAAGCACTTACCGAAGCTGGTCTGACTGTGGAGAATATTCACTCAGTTGAAGTTGTCGGATCAGGGTCCCGTGTTCCAGCTATTATCAAGATTTTGACAGAGTTCTTTGGCAAAGAGCCTAGGCGTACCATGAATGCAAGTGAGTGTGTTGCCCGTGGTTGTGCCCTTCAGTGTGCTATACTAAGTCCCACTTTCAAAGTGCGAGAATTTCAGGTATTAGATATTTCAATCTTGATTTTGCTTTATAATGATATTTTTCTATTACATTAACAGAAAGTTTCAGTATTCATTCTCCTTTTTGATGGCTAAATGTATTGGCCAGTTTCTGTGTGCTTTGTCAACAGAGTTCCTAATTCCTTATCACAGTCTAGTTTATTCTTTTTATGTTGTTTTGCCTGTGTCTGTTGATTTACCATGGAAATAATGGGAAATTCCAGATGGCAGTTTGGTGGACAATGTATTATAAAATGGGTTTTTTTTACGTGCCAAGCTATTGCACTTGCTTGGTATGTTTTATGGTGCATAAGCTTTCTATAAATGGTTTACTTTGTATCAGCCGTTCCTTCAGAATCTACTGTGTTGAAGTTGGATATCTAACTCCTTTGTATGGAAAAGTTTGTAAGATTTGTTCAAATATCTCACTGTAGGATACCTGTCTGTCTCATTTCATCATGTGTTTCATCATTTGGCACATGAAACTAATTGTTTTTATTCTTTGCTGCAATAAGACAATTGTATTCATTTCATTTTTTACTTGCGGGTTTATTATGTGATTTAAGGATAATTCTTTATCCTTAAATGGTTTAAATGTATTAATCTGTTGCAGTTCACAACTGTCTTAGTAATTGGTTCTTCTATTATTTGTTGACTAAGATTCTAGTTTTAGTACTTTCTTTAATATAATGATGACATTGGTTCAGCTTGCCTAGATACCTTAACTCTACCAAGTTATACCATCTAAACTTTCCTGATAACTTTCCTTGGTTGCGGATGACTCTGGATTTACTATGTTTACATCGAGCCATTGTTCTTTTTGCTGCATTCTTTACTAACATTGTAACTTTTTCTTTGCTTACAGATTCATGAGAGCTTCCCTTTCTCAATTGCATTATCTTGGAAAGGATCTGCTCCTGACTCTCAGAATGGAGCTGAAAATCAACAGACTACAGTGGTGTTTCCGAAAGGAAATTTACTTCCCAGTGTTAAAGCTCTTACATTCTATAGACATGCTACATTCAGTGTCGATGCTGTATATGCAGATGCAGGTGATGTGCAGGGTGCAGCTCGGATCAGCAGTTACACGGTAATCATTTTCTTTGAAAAGTATCACAAACAGGCATTTACATTTTTGTGTGTGGATGCAGTGCAGCAATGGATGAAAATTTTGAGTCTTGAAATGTTTACTTATACATCCTTCTCATGTGATTGTGGTTTAACATTGTATGAATGTTTGCCAAATCCTTAAGTTTTGCTTCTTTTTGACAATTCAAATATTTCTTGCAGATTGGACCATTCCAATCCAACACTGGTGAGCGGGCTAAGTTGAAAGTAAAAGTTCGCTTGAATCTTCACGGAATCATTTCTATCGATTCAGCTATGGTAAGTACTCGAAGTGAGCAAGTGTATTGTTGTTCTATTTACCTATCCCTTGCCATGGCTAATCGTGGTTCTACAGATGTTGGAAGAGGAAGTTGAAGTCCCAGTCTCAGCTGCAGAGCAACCACCAAAGGAATCTGTAAAAATGGACACAGATGAAGCAGCAAATGATTCCTCTAAAACAGAAACTGATGTCAACATGGATGATGTGAAGACTTCTGTAGGCGTTGATAACGGAGTGCCAGAGTCTGAGGAAAGGCCTGCACAAATGGAAACTGATCATAAGGTTCCTAAATTATTACTTATTTTCTGTGTGGTTATGTTTGACCTAAGATTTCACTTCCTAATTGGGCATTAATTTTTTTTTTTGCCTGCTTGAATGTTCTTTTCCTCCCTAACATGTTAAGAATTTTTTCCTTCTGATAATTAGTTTGAACACTTAAGCTTAAAATCTTTGAGCTTGATTTGGCAATCAGTAACATGGCCTGGAGTTTTTTATTCTTCAAATTCTAGTTTGATTCTGAAAATTATCAAGTTATCACTTGTTGATTAATTAAGATCTAGGGTACCTATTTTATCTGTCTCTCCTTGTTTTGTCAAATCTGATGCTGGTAATTTGAGCTCTTTATTGTATTGTTGCTTTGCTATTAAGAAACATGGTTATATAGGTATCATTTATCTTTATCAAACTGTGGAACATCCTTTTATGCCTCTATTTAAATATCATCCTGCATTTGCCACAGATGGACTTGCGTTCAACATTCCATGTTTCCCCAAAACTTTATTTGAACTTGTAAGTTGGGTCTAAGTTGCAGTGCTTAAAGTTATTCTAAATTTAGTGGATGGCCAAGTTGACCAATGTTTGGCAGTGGGCTTTCCATTTGTCCTTTTTGGATAAATGTGATCCCATGTCAAAAGCCACAGAAAATTTAAAAAAAAGGTTATATGCTGTCAAAGGAAGCCATGGATAGAGTGGATATATATACGTTCAATTGAAAATGGACAGAACAATGAGATATGTATCTAGGCCTTTTAGATAAGCGGCCGCATTGCACTTGCAATAAAAGGTTCCCTTGCGTGGTTTGGGCGCCTAGGTGGGTCAAGTGGGTGCTTGCCCCATGCTAGGTGAAAAAAGGACTCTTGTGATTTTTTTTCTCTATTAGAGTATTTCATCTTGGGGAATAATTATGGTTGCGAAATACTTAAGTAAGTTTTTGATGTGGTAGCACACGACTCAAGTGTTAGCTTGAACATTTGATGAAAATATGATAAATATTTTTGGCATTAATTATATAATGTTACTAATAAAATGATACTCTACATTGTTATATTATGTAAATTACATTGTATGATTGATAGATATATTTTCTATGTTGAATTGTGAATTTAATGGATGGACTAATATACTAGCATTGGATAATTGTTAGCCATTTTTATCTGGCTCTCTCTATACAACAACAATAATAACAACCAAGTCTTATCCTACTAGCTGGGGTTTCTCTCTCTATATACTTTAAATATATATCACATAAAAATTCTTGCATATTGCATATGCATATGCATATGCAGTGAGCCGATTGCTTTTCACATGGAAACATCTTTTAAATTCTTGGTCAAGGGTCTTCTCTCTTTTCATGTTTTTTTTTATTGTTTTCAATATTTTGAACTATTCTTGGAGATTAAAGATAGAATGTTGGGCAAAAGTTCCAGATAATTCAATTATGAATTATAATTGTTATTCCCAGCTATTTGTTGGTTACATTGACCTATTAAACCTTATGGAATGCATATGTTTCAAATCCATGCTTATGACATTTAAACTGTTTTAACACTAGGTATTGGGGCCTGCATTCTTGGTTATATTTTAGAAAACAGGAAATATAGGGTGTAAAAATTAAGTTAACGCCTATAAATGTTCAAAAGACTAGTGCATGAGGTGTTTTCTAACACAATTTACTAATGCTTGTTTGTATCTGGTTAGTGCATTAGGTGATCTTCTTTTTTGTTTGTTTTGTGTATTTCTTTTATTGCCTTAATTTGGCCGATAACAAAGTTTGTGATGTGATACTGAAAGCAAACCTGACATCCTGAATATTGTTTTCTAGGAAAAGTAAAATCCTTTTATACTCTCCCATCCTTTCTTTTTCTTGGACTCCAGTGTTTTTTTCATGTGCACATTCTGAGAAGTGCTATTATGGATCTTTATTTTAATTGGTAACCTGAGATAATATTCTGCCATAACCTGAGATAATATTTTTTTCATGTGCACATTCTGAGAAGTGCTATTATGTGAAATTTTCATCATTTTCAATTTTGATTTTTTGTATAAATTGCATTTTTTTTGATTAACTATAAAGGTTATGTACTGCAGGTTGAAACTGTGAAAAAGAAGGTTAAGAAAACTAATGTTCCTGTCAAGGAGTTGGTTTATGGTGGGATGTCAGCTGAAGAACTACAGAAGTTTGTTGAAAAGGAGTTTGAAATGGCCCTTCAAGACAGAGTGATGGAGGAAACAAAGGACAAGAAAAATGCTGTGGAGGCATATGTGTATGACATGCGAAACAAGGTAAACAATATATATTTATTATTCTACTGTAGGATATATTTGTTTCCTTTTCATTAAGATTCTAACAGCAAATCTACGTCCAGCTTTATGATAAGTACGAGACATTTGTCACATCCCCAGAGAAAGACGAGCTGATTGCAAAACTTCAGGAAGTTGAGGATTGGCTCTATGAAGATGGTGAAGATGAAGCTAAGGGTGTTTATGTTGCTAAACTTGAGGAACTTCAAAAGGTAAAATTTTTTGCTTTAGGCCTCCCTGTACATTGGTGTTTAAAGAATACCTTTGCTATGATGACGTTTGTCTTGAGTCCAGCAAGGTAACCCAATCGAGGAGCGATACAAGGAGTGGACAGAAAGAGGTCCTGCAATTGATCAACTTGTTTACTGCATTAATAGTTTCAGAGCAGCAGCCTTGTCAAATGATCCCAAGTTTGACCACATTGATATAGCTGAGAAACAGAAGGTACATTACTTTATGCCAACGGTTGTTTTAGCTGAGTATCAAAGCGTTTTAGTGATGGATCTGCATGGGTTTTCCATTCACTTGTCTGAAAATGATGGTGGCTGTTATGGATTTGAGCGTGCTCTATTTCTGGTTGTTTTTAATTAAATTGTGCTTCCTTTTAGTTCCACTTGGAATTTAGGATATAGTCTAAGAAATTATGATGCATGATAATGCTATTTGTTCTACAGGTTGTCAGTGAGTGCGGCGAAGCTGAAGCATGGCTAAGGGAGAAACAGCAGCAGCAGGATGCTTCGCCCAAATATGCTACGCCGGTCCTTTTTTCTGCTGATATTAAAAGAAAGACAGAGGCCTTGGACAGGTGAGTTTTACAGATACATCAATCGCATCTGAATCTACTCTTGTTTTTAGTGTCATCAGTAGGGGGCAATGCATTTTTTCTGCACTTCGAATCTCAAATTATGTGTTTAGATTCAAATCCTTCACTCCTATCACATAACTGCTCTGTTGGATTTTATTTATTCCAGGATTTGCAAACCAATAATGACTAAGCCGCGACCTGCACCACCTAAAGTTCAAACACCCCCCTCGACTCCAACACCTGGGGATCAATCTCAAGCTTCTGAGCCACAAAGCCATGGAGGGAATGCTTCAGGGGAGCATATGTCTGAGGAGGGCAGTCAAGCACCCCCAGCGGAAGCCACTGAGCCAATGGACACCGACAGATCCGAAAGTGCACCGTCAGCCTAGGAACATCAAACTTGGCTTCTCTTGTTCACTATTTGCTCGATCATTTTGGTTTTCAGCATCAGAGTAAAGGCTCTCTCTCTCTGAGGGGTGGGTCCTAAATGTGTGCCAGAGATTTTTGCGTATCTTCTTGAATTCAGCAGTGTAATGAATCACAAGAAATTCTCACCTTCTGATCTGAACTCCCAAGTATGACTATTTATGAGATTCTTTTTTATCACACATGAACCTGATAGGGAGATCAGAAGATTTCAGAGTCCTCTTCTATGGGTCGTTGATTTTCTTATGAGAAGTTGTTGATTTTCTTATGAAAGCTAGTGAAAATTATGATTTTCATAGTTCGCAAATGCTTGTGCTAAAATTAATTTCTTTAGCATTTTGAAATTTGAAATACTAAATGTTTCAAGTAAAATTTGATATAATTAACGAACTTTTCTGCATAAATTACTGTGTAAGTTAACTTACACTGAAAATAGATGATTTATTAATTTTCTTTGTTACCATACAAAATAGTTTACATGTTAATTAATTATGTTATTTGAAGGATACAAAGAATAGAACGAAGACGTGGCATCTCAAGAGAGCCCAAAACACGTCGCCTTTTTAGCTTTACGATTCGTGCGAATGGGCAAAGGGAGTTCGATTTCGACGCGATTCGCCCGGCGACGAGAGGGAAACTAAAAGGAAGAGACAGTAGGCGAGTGGAGTGAGCCAGTGATCTCGCCGGCAGCCCGAGCTGGCCGCTGACGTCTCCTCCGCTCCTCTCTTCCGCCTTCTCCTCTTCCTTTTCTACGTCGCCTTCTGCGCTGCTTTCTGCTGCCCGCAGAAGAGTGGCGACGAAGAGTTTGGTGTCCGCAGCCTGCTGTGCGAATGAAGAAACTCCCGTGGACACCGCAGGTGCTTCTCGAAGAAGGTCGCTTCTGCTTGTGGGGATCTCAGTTCTTCCCTTCCTCGAACATCAGGCGATCGCCACGGCAGTTTAAAATCTGCCCTTGTTGTTGTTTATTTCCCTTGTCGTATAAGTTATCTTCTTGAAGTTGATGGGGTTTCTTGTTAGTTATGCTTCGTTAAATTGTTGGTTTTAGGAATTCTCTTCCTTTGGTTAATTTGAATTGTCACTGAAATGAAAATTTAAGATTTATGCAATCTTGATTGCTTTTTAATATCATGAATTCTGGCCTGGTTGAGTGATAAATAATGTAAGAGATTTGGGCCTAGGTTCCTATGTTCATCTTCATCCACCTTCTAACGATTTCAGAAGTTTGTTTTCCTAACTATTTTTTTTCTTTATAATGGAATTGTTTACGTATTATATAATGATATAGGGTGCATTGAGAACTAGAAATGTGGAATTACTTCACTATCATTTATTCTTCTTAATTAGTTATATGCTGTTGTTGTACAACCACTAAACGATGATGAAGACTTAAGATTTGCATTGTTGTTTTTGGCTTTTCTGTTGCAGTCGCATAACCTTCTCTTAAGGTTTTCTCCACCCTTCAAATTTTCTCCATGTCTTTGTAGTTCAGCATTAATTCTTGCAGCTTTTCACTGTTCGTATTCTATATTTGAGTTGATGCAGCAAATTTGGCTTGGCTCCTTTTTTATGTTAGTTGGCTAGTTCAGTAGATCAATCAAATTTGCATTCTTCCAGGCTTATTTGATCTTTATGTATATACATAGTATTTAACATAATGACATGAGATACTGATATTTTCACTATTGTAGTTAAATAAACACTCTATAGTCATATGGAGTAGAGAGGATAAAGCAGAGAGCTGCTGAGGTAGATGAAGGTATGAGTACAAAAGGTGTGTAAAACCTGCATATTCCACCATTATCATTAATCCTCTCTATCCCAAAATGATAATCTAAAGACATAATATATTGTCTCTAAAGTGATGTTCACTTATAAGCAGGGACAGTAGTTTTATTGATGCATATAAATAGGGTTCTAACTTTGGGTTTGGGTTTAACTCTGTGATTGACATATGGTCAGCTCCAGTGATGTGATATGTCAACTATTGAGCATACTGATTAAGGCTTCCCCCACTTGTGTCACGCTTGATCAAAACTTGACCTATCCTAGAAAAACCAGGAGGTTTATGATTGTTTGATATGAACTCTAGATTTAGTGACCTAATGGGCTTGTGGAAGCCATACAAGATGACAAACAATTGGCAATACAAAGTGTTATACCATGCTTGAAGTTTCATCTGAAGGACCTAATCAATTAGAGGTGACTTGTTCTAACTCTAAACTAGCCAGTTTATATATCTTCATGCATCTTTTACGTTCTAGGTTGTCATTTACTCATATCCTATTTAATTTCTTGCAGCAGGCAGCTGTTCAAAATACACCAGCAAATCCTTCTGTGCCTTTCTTAAATGAGTTTGGGATAGTTGCTTCAGGTGTCTTTGGTGCGTTATATGCAAATTCTCAGAAGGAAAGGACATCCATTGAATCAAGTGCGGTGGAATCTGTATGAATCTCTAGTCCTGTGGTCGCAGTTCTTTATTGCACTTATTTGGATTTTTATTCAATACATTCAGACAGGTCATAAAAAATTAACATCTCTATTTACTGTAAATTAATATATTATGATTTATTGTAAAGATACAAATATAAACAGTGATTTCAGAATGCATAATATTATATTAGAAAGCAATTACTCAATTTATTCATGCAGTGGGATTGTGGACTATTGTGGCTACAAATTGATCGATTGCTAATTATTGTGCTATCGGTATTGATACAGATGAAAGGCAGGTTGACCAAAAAGAAGCAGAAACGAATCAAATCAGAATGTTTAAAGTGAATGAAGCCTCTCTGCTAACTCAACTTGCTTCAGCAAATGGGACTACAGCATCTTTGCAGCAAGAGTTGCAAGATAAGCGAAAACTAGTTGAGGAGCTTTGAGGATGCACAGATGATCTTGAGGGCAATGTTGCAAAAACTGATGCAGATAAAAAGTTACTCGAGGCCAAAGTTAAAGAGAAGGTAGATAGTATTGATGTTCTACAAGATAAAGCTTGCTTAGCTTGGAGATACACGACAAGGAGAAGAATATTCAAGATCTTAGATCTTCCCTTTCTGAAAAAGAATCACAATGTACTAAGTTGAGCTCAAATGTTGAACACTTGAAGGATGAGTGTGCCTTTGCAAACTCAACTATTGAACAGTTAAAACAGGAAATGCTTGTTGCTAAAACTGAACCAAGTTCAAAGGTAACTTCAATTGATTCTTTAAATCAACAAATTCAGTTGTTAAAGTCAGAAAAAGGTAGTGCTTTGCAAAGAGTTCAAGATCTCATTAAAGACTATAATGATTTGGAATCTTGTTCAGAGAAAAGAGCAGCCCTGACTGCTGAAATGTTATCTAAGAAAGATGACCAAGTTCGTTTTCTTGAAGAAAATCTTGAGCTTGCATCAGAGGAAGTGAAGAACGACAATGCTGTTATTGTTGAATTGAGAGAAGAAAAGAATAATTCCAAAGCATTGCTAGAAAGAAAAACTATTAGTATGAAGAAGTTGAAAGATGAGCTGCAGGCCAACAAAGTAGCACTGGAAGGTTCTAGATTTGAAGCTTCCAATCTATCCAAGGAATTGGACGAGGCTAAAATTTCCTATTAGAAACTTATGTCTGAACTATCAGAGATTCAACAGAGTTTCATTGAGATGGAGAAACTGTTGACTCAAAGTGTCGAAGAAGCTAAGTCTATTTCATATTAAATGTTGTCATTGAAGATCATGCCAAGGTAAAGAAGGAATTAGTAGAAACATACAAGCAACTGGAAAGTGCTGTGAATGAGTTGAAAGAAGAGAGAAATGTAGTTTCCACTTTCAATAAGGAACTTGAAGTTTTGAGAAAACAAATGCAAAGAGACTCGAAAGAAGCAGATTTGGATGAGGCTACCAAGTCACTTGACGAGATGAATAAGAGTGCATTGTTTCCCTCAGCTGAATTAGAGAGCAATAATTCTAGGTACACCAGCCTTGAAGCATAGAAAGATGTGTTATTCCAGTCTCTCACAGAGCTCTGTGAAAGAAGCTTGGGAAAATATGCAAGATGCTCAAAACCTCATTATGAGGAATGGAAGTGAGAGAGAGAATTTAGAGCGGAGGACTAAGAAGCTCGAAGAGGCATTGTCCTCTGCAAAGAGTGAGATACTACGATTGAGAAGAGAGATCAACTTGGAGAAGGAACATTCTAACGAGCTCCTGCCAAAGAACGATGAGGTAGCAGCAGGAACTCATTTTGCAGCTAGGAAGACAAATAACAGAAGGAAAAAGGGTGGATCTACATGAGAATTCTTTTCACCTAAAGATGAAAACCTGGTAGTTTAATCTTAAATGACTCATTGCTTATTCTTCCTTTTATTCCAGGTATAATTTTAAGTTTCATAATCATATGAATATAGGCTGATATCCTTCAAGAGCGATGAGAACCCCATCTTTGGCAAAACTTCACCTTCTTCATCCCATTTTCTTTTTCTAGTATGGCATCGTTTGTGAGTACTTATGAGAACAATTTTAGTCATATTTCTTTTGTATAGATGAAACTTGGACCCATTCCCTAGAGAGTAAGTTTTTGTGTTGATATTGCACTAAGGAATAAATGAATGCAGTGTCTCCACAACTATCCCAATACTTGAAGCCTTATTCGAGGTGTGTAGTCATTGCCTCAGCAGTGTTCCGCAACACACTTCTGCTCTTTTTCACTGATTGTAAGTTCTCTTGGTCCCATCTTCCAAAACTTGTCTAGGATATCATGCAATTAAATTGGTTTCATTGCTTAGTTGAATCATGCTTTGGTCATTATTCACTTTCATGTATACTTTACACCATTTCTGTATCACCTCTTCCATAATCCTTTACTGTCTTTGATCGACACTAACTGGTTGATATTTTCGCGGATGACCTATCAAATCTGAATTCTGAAACTTATAGTTACTTGAGTTCTGAAACCATAATCTGCACCATCTCATGCTCATCAGCAGAGCCGGCCCTAGCCCAGGGCAACTAGGGCGCCCGCCCAGGGCCCAAAATTTAAAGAGGGCCCAAAATTTTAGACCCAAAATTTTAATTAAGTGGGTAGAATATCAGACCATTATTTTTTTTCCCGTTTCCTGATATCGCCTCTCCCCTCCAACCGATCGGCGAACGCGCTCCCCATTCGAAGCCAGAGAATGCATCGCGGTGGTTGCCGGCGGTCAGGAGCGTCGCCCGGCGGGCTTGGATCTCGTCGGGTGGATTGGGTGGCGGCGGCGATTAGCGCGACGTGAGCAGAGGAGTTCAGATATGAGAAATCGAGATCGGTAAGTTAGGGTTTCTTCGGATTTGTGGTTTTTCCTTGGAATTCCTTCAGATTTTGGAAGTTCTTGGATTCATAGGTTGTGGAATTGGAGAGCACGGTGGTTTTTGATCGGAGAAGAGGAAGGCAGAACTTGGAACTAGAATCGGAGATTTTAGGGCAACAGAGGTAAGGTTTCTGAATCTAGTTGTGGTTATTACTTGGATCAAATTCTGAATGGTGATCGGATTTCATGGTTTCGGGATTTCGATTTTGGTGGGGTTGTGATGTCCTGTGAGATTCCGGTGAGATTCTTCCATTTCAGTGGCATAGCTTATTTCTTCCAGTGAGTTTATTCACCAAATCCCTTCTCATGAACCTATGCAGTTTTGTATTAAATGTGTAAGTTGTATTGAATGTTATCATTTTCTGTTATTAATCACTAGAGATATTTTTTCTTATCATGCAGGAGACACTCATTGTATTAATGATCTGTAGCATATCCTACTTACTAGCATATCCTTTAAAACAATTAATTTGGCTATTCCTCAAAAACCTGGAATTCTCATGTCAAAAAATATTTTACTCAACTCAACTCATCCTAAACATTTTAAACTAGTATAGTTTGCAAACAAATATTTAAGAGTACATTAAATAAGTACTCGCTTGCTATCTTCACTTGATTTGTGAATACAACGATCATTTAAAATTTTGGCCTATTGCCAATCTCTGGATCTTGTCAAACCTGTATAGATCAATTATATGGACACACACTATAGTCTGACATGATGATGATTGATGAATCACTTGTTGTCTCTTGCATTTCCTTCCAATTTGAATTCAAAAATCATTTTAAGCTTTTAAATATAAACAATGTAGGCATATCTACATTAATTGAAATAAACATTCACATTAAAAAATTGGAAATGTCAAACTGCTAACTGAATTCCTCTTTCACTACAATTGGAGGTCATCTCAAAATTGTCCGCCATATGGAAATCCTCCAAACTCCCATGCAAATCATCCTACATTTTAAAATTATCTAAGCACCCTGTTTGTTGATTTCTTGTTGTAATCTTCTTAGAAGGTAGCTAACTGTAGGAATTTTACTTTGCTCGTTATCATATCTAGATCCTTTGTTGTTATTTTCAGCTATGATGTAGGATGCACATGTGGTTAGGAACAACGTTAAGATCTAGAGTATTGCAATTGGGACAGAGGGAAGTCAGACTGTGAGGAGAGGCCTAAAGAATGATGTGGCGCCTGTGATTGTCATACCTTTCTAATGAGTATCACTAGTTCTTTATTTTGATTTATCCATCATCCTATCCATTTGGGCCCCTTGATGTCCATTGGTGGATGATTTACCTTAAATCCTGACTGCTTATCTGTCACCAGCTCCTCATCTCTCTACCTTGGGCTCTTTTGCATCCTTTGAAAGAATGAAAATAGCAACCACTTGTTATAATAGAGGTGTCTTTTCTTCTCTAAGAGCTTGTGGAAGGTCAGTTGTGCACTTCTGTATGAATCAATTTTCAAATTGACCAATTCTCTGTAGCTGCTTGAGGAAGTTGCTTGCTTAATGGTGTGTTTCTTATGATCCCATGCGAGAAAGGAGAGAAATGGGAGGTAGGGAAAGTTGAGGTGTGACTCATTTTTAACTGCATTAACTTACAAGGCTACATGAGAAGGGAAATAAAGTTTGCATTGTTTATAAAATTGACTTACGAATGGTGTAAGCTGATTGATAGACTTAACCTGAATGGTGATCGGATTTCCAACACTTTTAGCATCTATATACTTTTTACTGTTTTGTTGTCATATGCAAGCACTGTCGATGGAAAATCAAATGATTGATGCTATGATATGAAAATAACATAATCTAATTTAAGTGTATTTGACAATCTAATTTAGAGCTAAATCCAAGTAGTCAAATCTTCTATTTTCTTGTAAAGAGTTTGAAGGAATGATAAACTAAAGGTCTTAGAAACGACAAGGCTCTGATATCATTTTTTTTAATCGCTTGTAAAAATGGGTTTGTGGAACACCAAACAAAAGGTCTGCATGGATGACAATATTACTATTAATTTTGGTATTAGAAATTCAAAAAATTTAATTATTATCGGTATTAGATTGGTGGGATCAAAATCTGTGAAAAGATTAAATTTTACTTTGACATTAATAGTAACACCAAATTTTACTTTGCCATTATAATATGTCAGGGCCTAAAAATTAAATTTCGCCCAGGGCCCTTGTACAATCAGGACCGGCTCTGCTC